>NC_060140.1:493869265-494184265 GCF_021461385.2 Schistocerca piceifrons | reverse complement strand
CAGATTCCTCGACTTGCACCATAGGGTGATGTGGTTTCAGGTTGTGCTTAATGGATCAGGTTTCCATTACACCCAGGGGGCAGCTACGCAGGTAGGAGCAGCTGTATGGAATGGACTAAATGGCTTTTTAGGTTAAATGGTCTCAAGAAAGTACAGAGAGGGTGTCGGTCTCAAAAGATGCAAGGTTAACACAGGACAAGGGTAGACCTAACAACAATCGGTACTGTAGTTGTAAATTGTTTTTGCTGTATTGGGAAAGAACACAGTTCAAAGTGCTAATAGAAGGTACTGAAGCTCAAATCGTTGTAGGTACTGAAGGCACAAATAACGTTTAGCCAACATTTTTACAAAGGACTTAATGGTGTTCAGAAAGCACAGATTAAATACAGTTGGTGATGGAGTGTATGTTAAGATAAGATACTTTTATTGTTATTAGGCCTTTACAGCAACAGACAATTTTTTATATTATATAGCATAGTCATTACATTAGCAAACAGAACAAGCTTACAATTCCATGCTGCAGTCAAAAAATTCTTTTAATTCATAGAAGGGCTTTTTTAACACTAATGCATTTTACATGTTGCTCCCAGGACAATTTGTCATCTAGTATACACCCAAGAACTTTATGTAACACAGATAATTAAAGGGACTTTTGTCCTTTAGACTAAATACCATTTTTTATGTTTTGTTCATGTTCAGAATAAACCCATTTGACCTGAACCAATATGACTCTTGGACAAATATATTGTGAGTATAATCTTTTAACTTATTTAGATCATTGTTATAGTTTAGGAAGATAGTGTCATCTGCAAATAGCACTGTACTGGAACTTATAAAGGGGAGTAGGTCCCAACACATACCCCTGCACAACTCCCACCTCAGTTTGTTTCTCAGTAGATTTTCCTCTGTCGATACACAAAACTTGCCTATAGTTTTGGAGATAAGACTTTATAGTTTTAGGCTGTTATCCCTACTGCCATAAAAATGTAGTTTCTGTAGAAGTTTGTCATGTCACTCTCAGTCAAATGCTTTACTCAGATCACAGAAAGTGGCCTGAACAAATCCCTGTACCTCAAACACTTTAAGAACATATTTAATTACAGAGTCTATTGCATCTTCTGTTGATGATTTTTTTCTAAATCTACAAATATTTATTTATGCAGTGAGTCAGTGGATAAACAATGCAATCAATGACTTTCTTCAGCGAATTGCCATAAATATCAGCACTATCTGATGACTTAAAGTTCCTTATTATTTTTAATACCCTTATTATTTTTAATACAGTACTGGGTGTAACCTCAGAGGAAGTGAGAATATTATTGTAGGGTGTCCCATGATAACCTATTCTAAGAGTTCTGATGGACTAGTATCAGGTTTACTGTTGCCACTGTTACTTCCTCCACAGATTTAATAAAATATCATTAAATTCTTGTGGAGAGATATTGATTTTGACCTTATATGAATCTTTGGCAACACTATTTATGAGATTCCAAGCAGCTCTGCATTTATCATTAGAAGTCTCCATGTACTGGGCATTGTGCAAATTTTTCCCTTCAGTAATTGCTTTTTTATAATCATTTCTCCATCTTACATTCACAGATTTTGCATTTTCAGACTTAGTATTATTGCATATAATAGCATCATTACAGGATCTTTCATATCAGACAACATTTTAGTGTGCCAAGAATTTTTGTTTTTTGACATCATCTTTTTACAACCTCTGTCTGTTACTTTACATTTTCTATCGGGAATACTTTCATTAAATGTTTGCAGAAACGAGTTAAAGAAACATTCAAAATTTATCTTAGCTGACTCATTATCTGATAGACAAAGGATCACCATCATGTCTTTGGCAGATCCAAGGGGTTTCCTGAACTTGTCCATTTTTCCATTGGTCACTGGCCTAGTGATCACCATTTCTGAAATGGCCATGTCACTGCTAAGATTTACTGAGCTGATCCTGTTAGCATATATGAAGGACACTGATTTATGGTCAGAAAAAGGAAACATTGTTACATCACTATGAGCTTGAGCACATTTAAAATTAACAAATATATTGTCTAAGCACACTTGTTCCCTAGTAGGGTTATAGTTAACACACCATAAATTGAACTGTTGTGACACGTTTTTCAAATCACTAACATTGCGCTTGTCACTTGACATGTCAAAATCAGAATTAAGATCACCATCTATTATAATGTCATGACTGGTAAATCTGTTTCCAGTGAGTGCACATAAAAGGATGTCCAATTTTTCTAAGAATTCTCTGCTAATGCCATTGGGAGACCTGTACACTGATACTATTATTAGCTTCATACTACTTATGACTATATTAGTGGCTTCAAAATTCAGTTCTTTACATAAATAATTTAGATCTAAGTTACCAATGGTGTAATCGATTGACCTACCAACAAATATTGCTACACCATCACTTGTGAACTCTTCAGCAGTAACTGTTTGATAAACTATAATTTTTGAACTTACAAACTAGAATTTCATCTTCAGTGGCCCTATGTTCACTTCAACACAACAAGTTAAATTTATTCTCTGATGAAAAGTCATTCAATACCAATTCCTTGTTGTTCAAATATCGGGTGTTTAAAAAACCAATTTCCATGTCTACATTCTGCTCTTCCTCATTTTTGGATGATACTTATTGTTGGATTTTTTTGCTGGTTTATCCACTTTTTCATCCCCATCCAGCCACTGTAGTTTCCCTTGAATTTTATTATTTTGCAAATGTCTGTGTAAATGTCCTGCATAATGTTAGACACCTCAGTCTATTTAAGTGCAGTCCATCCTTTCCTAGGCAGTTTTCACTTAGGAATTCATCTGGACCTAGGAATACAACCCCAATCACACTGTTCTTTTATGGCACAGATTATTTTGCAGACATATCTGTCACTTACAGATCATCTTTTTATTATTCAATTGATTACAGCTGGGAACCTGGATACACACTTCTAGCTGAACAAATCAAGTTTCTTGTGTCAATGGTGATTTCTTCTTCACTGCTAATTTTTACTGAGTCTGTCCCAACGTGTTTAGTTGTATCCTAATTCCAGGTCACACACCAATGTTGCATCCTGGAATAGCACTATTTTTCAGTAACAAATCGCCTATTAATAGAAATTCATTTTTATTTCTTTGGTCACTTGAGCCACTGTCTTTCCTTTTACTATATGATACAGATTTCCATTCATATTTATGTACTGAATTTTAAGTTACTGAGGTTATTGGTAATTCACTGGGCACATCTGATATATTAGACCTAAAGTTTTGAATGTTAGTACTGCTTATAAATGCGTGCGAGTTTTCATGGTATTGTTTTGTTTCCATTGTCCAACTTTCACACAAATTGAACTGTTTCTCTCTTGCTAATCTATTATTTTCTTTACCTGGAGTCATCATTTTGCTGCTTACTGGCTTACTGCTGATGTCTGCACATGGATTAACGCAACGCTGTTTTGCTTTTATTTCACAGCTTTCTGACACATAGAACTCTTTTTCTCATAATAATTTATCATTTTCTTGCTTTAAAATAGAGATTTCACTATTCAGCATTTCAATGCAATGCCGTTTTGTTTTTGTTTCACAGGTTTCGGACACACAGGACTCTTTTTCTCATAATAATTTATCATTTTCTTGTTTTAAAATCGAGATTTCACTTTTCAACACTTCAATATCATTTTGAAGTGTCCTCAGAATTTCAATTTTTGTTTTCACTGCTTTTTCAAGTTCAGACATTTCAAATTGTAAACAGCCCAGACATGTACATGAAAAAACCATCACTGACCTATTTTAATTTTATTTTGCTGCACTTTTCATGCCGCCATTAGTTACACTTAACACACAGGATTCCTTTTATCACTTTCTTTTTACATTCTTTACACAATGAACAATTCAATTTTCCATTTTTGATGAGAGCGGAACACTATCTGTTCCTATGGGTGTCATCTTGCCATCTTGCTGTTAGAAGTAGTTTACTTTGTAGTGAAATTGAAGTAGACAGTTCCTGTGAGACAGTACGCGTACAAATTATGCTTGACAACCGGACTAAATTAATAATCAGTTCCTATTACTGCCCTCCCCCCCCCCCCCCTCCCCACTCAGATGATGCAGCTGCTGAACAGTTCAAAGAAATCTTTAAACTCATTGCAAACAGGTACCCCACTCATACAACTACAGTTGGCGGTAGCTTCAATCTACCCTTGATATGATGGCAAAAATACAAGTTTAAAGTCAATGGTAGACGAAAATGTCATCCTAAATTGTACTAAATGCTTTCCACAGAAATCATTTTGAGCAATTAGTTAAGGAGCCCATTCAAAACGTAAATAGATGTGTAAACATATCGAGCTCTTAGCAACAAATAATTCTGAGCAAATAGGGAGCATCATAATGGATACAGGGATTAGTGATCATCAGTTCATTGTAGTGAGACTGAATACCATAACATCTACATCTACCACTAATAAATGCAAAATATGTCTGTTTAAGAAGCAGATAAAAATTCTCCTGGTGCCTTTCTAAGAGACCAAGCCCACCTCTTCCAAATTAGCTATGTAAGTACAGACATGCTGTGGCTTAGATTCAAAGAAATTGTATTGAAGGCAATTGGCATATATATACCAAATAAATTAAAAAGGGATGGTACTGATCTGTGGGAACAAAAGAAGTTACAATGCTGTTGCAGAAGCAGTGAAAAAAACGTACCAAATTTAGAAGAACACAAAATCTTCAAGTTTGACAATTTTTTACTGAAGCTCAAAATTTAGCATGGACTTCAATGCAAGATGCTTGTAATAGTTTCCACAATGAAACTCTTGTTCAAAAACTGGCAGAAAAATGAAAGAGATTCTGTTGATG
The DNA here is from genome assembly GCF_021461385.2 of Schistocerca piceifrons. Lineage (NCBI taxonomy): Eukaryota > Metazoa > Arthropoda > Insecta > Orthoptera > Acrididae > Schistocerca > Schistocerca piceifrons. Next base: position 494,179,396 of record NC_060140.1, on the reverse strand, counting down.
CATAAAGTACAAAAATAATCAGACAATCAATATTGTGCAACAGCAGTGGTAATGTTACTAACGAGAGTGCTACTAAAGCTGAATTACTAAACATGGTTTTCCAAAATTCTTTCATCAGATAAGATTAAGTAAATTTCCCAGAATTTGAATCAGGAACAGCTGCCAACCTAAGCAATTTAGGAATAGATATCCTCTGTGAAGTGAAGCAGCATAAATCACTTAAAAAAAGCAAGTCCCCCAGTCCATATTGTTTACCATTTAGGTTTCTTTCAGAGTATACTGATACTATAGCTCCATACTTACCAATCATGAACCTGCTCAATGAAAGATGTGTTCCTAAAGACTGGAAAGTTGCATAGGTCACATCAATACTTTAGAAAAGAAATAAGAGTAATCTGCTGAATTATACACCCATATCACTGATGTCGATTTGCAGTAGGGTTTTAGAACACTTATTGCTTTTGAAAATTGTGAATTATCTTGAACAAAATTATCTAGGGACAAATAATCAGCACAGAATCAGAAAATATCATTCTTGTGAAACACAACTGGCTCTTTATTCACGGGAAGTAAAGAGTGCTATCAACAGGAGATTCAAATTATTTTATATATCTAGATTTCCAGAACACTTTTAACACCTTTCCATACAAGTGAATTCTACACGAGTTGCATGCCTATGGAGTATCATCTCACTTGTGCAACTGGATTCGTGATTTCCCATCAGAAAGGTCAGTTTGTAGAAACTGATGGAAAGTCAATGAGTAAAACAGAAGTGATGTCTGGTGTTCCACAATGAAGTGTTCCTAAATTATATAAACAATTTAGGAGACAATTTGAGCAGCCCTCTTAGATTATTCACAAATCATGCAACCATTCATCGTCTAGTAAAGCCATCAGAATATCAAAACCAATTGTAAAATGATGCAGAGAAGATATCCGTATGGTGTAAAAAACTGCAACTGAATCTAAGGAATGAAAATTGTGAGGTCATCCTGTGAGTACTAAAAGGAATCCATTAAAATATGATTACACGATAAATCACACAAACCTAAAGGCTGTCAATTCAATTAAATACCTAAGGATAACAATGAGGAACAAGTTAAATTGGAATGATCGCATGGATTATGTTGTGGGGAAAGCAAACCATAGACTGTGTTTTATTGGCAAAATACTTAGAAGACAAAACAGATCTACTACAGAGACTCCTACACTACGCTTGGCCGTCCTCTTTTCGAGTATTACTGTGCTGTATGAGACCTGCATCACATAGGATTGATGGAGGGGTGTGACGTTGTATTATCGCAAAAGAAGTGAGTTGGTGCACAGATTTGATACATGAATTGGGGTGGTAATTATTAAAAGAAAGGTGTTTTTTGCTACAGTGAGATATCTTCATGAAATATCAATCAGCAACTTTTTGCCCCCAAATGTAAAAATACATTTTTGGTGCCCACCTAATTATAGAAAAATGATCATCATAATAAAATGAGAGAAATCAAACCTCCACCGGAAAAACTTAAGCATTCATTTTTTTTTCTTCCCCACAACGTTCAAGAGCGAAATGCTAGAGGAATAGATTGTAGGTGGTTTGATGAACCCTCTGCCAGGCAATTAATTGTGAGCTGCACAGTAGTCATGCACATGTAGAGGTAGATACATCAAATTAAGCTAAGTGAAAAGTCACATTGCAATGCCATAACTGAATGAGAATAAGATCCCAATATTGTATATCTCTACACCTACATCGATACTCTGCAATCCACCTTGATGCATGGCCGAGGGTACCCCTTACCACTACTAGTCATTTCCTGTCCTGTTACACCCACAAATAGAACAAGGAAAAAATGACTGTCTATATGCCTCCATGTTGTTGTTGTGGTCTTCAGTCCTGAGACTGGTTTGATGCAGCTCTCCATGCTACTCTATCCTGTGCAAGCTTCTTCATCTCTCAGTACCTACTGCAGCCTACATCCTTCTGAATCTGCTTAGTGTATTCATCTCTTGGTCTCCCTCTACGATTTTTACCCTCCACGCTGCCCTCCAGTACTAAATTGGTGATCCCTTGATGCCTCAGAACATGTCCTACCAACCGATCCCTTCTTCTAGTCAAGTTGTGCCACAAACTCCTCTTCTCCCCAATTCTATTCAATACCTCCTTGTTAGTTATGTGATCTACCCATCTAATCTTCAGCATTCTTCTGCAGCACCACATTTCGAAAGCTTCTATTCTCTTCTTGTCTAAACTATTTATCGTCCATGTTACACTTCCATACATGGCTACACTCCAAACAAATACTTTCAGAAACGACTTCCTGACACTTAAATCTATACTCTTCAGAAACGCTTTCCTTGCCATTGCCAGTCTATATTTTATATCCTCTCTACTTCGACCATCATCAGTTATTTTGCTGCCCAAATAGCAAAACTCCTTTACTACTTTATGTGTCTCATTTCCTAATCTAATTCCCTCAGCATCACCCGAGTTAACTCGACTACATTCCATTATCCTCGTTTTGCCTTTGTTGATGTTCATCTTATACCCTCCCCTCAAGACACTGTTCATTCTGTTCAACTGCTCTTCCAAGTCCTTTGCTGTCTTTGACAGAATTACAATGTCATCGGCGAACCTCAAAGTTTTTATTTCTTCTCCATTGATTTTAATACCTACTCCGAGTTTTTCCTTTGTTTCCTTTACTGCTTGCTCAATATACAGATTGAATAGCATCGGGGAGAGGCTACAACCCTATCTTACTCCCGTCCGTACCCCTCGACTCTTATAACTGCCATCTGCTTTCTGTACAAATTGTAAATAGCCTTTCGCTCCCTGTATTTTACCCCTGCCACCTTCAGAATTTGAAAGAGAGTATTCCAGTCAACATTGTCAAAAGCTTTTTCTAAGTCTACAAATGCTAGAAACATAGGTTTGCCTTTCCTTAATCTTTCTTCTAAGATAAGTCGTAGGGTCAGTATTGCCTCACGTGTTCTAACATTTCGACGGAATCCAAAGTGATCTTCCCCGAGGTCGGCTTCTACCAGTTTTTCCATTTGTCTGTAAAGAATTCGCGTTAATATTTTGCAGCTGTGACTTATTAAACTGATAGTTCAGTAATTTTCACATCTGTCAACACCTGCTTTCTTCGGGATTGGAATTATTATATTCTTCTTGAAGTCTGAGGGAATTTCACCTGTCTCATACATCTTGCTCACGAGATGGTAGAGTTTTGTCAGGACTGGCTCTCCCAAGGCTGTCAGTAGTTCTAATGGAATGTTGTCTACTCCTGGAGCCTTGTTTTGACTCAGGTCTTTCAGTGCTCTGTCAAACTCTTCACACAGTATCATATCTCCCATTTCATCTTCATCTACCTCCATTCCATTCCATTCCATACCATTTCCATAATATTGTCCTCAATAACATCGCCCCTATATAGAACCTCTATATACTCCTTCCATTTTTTGGCTTTCCCTTCTTTGCTTAGAACTGGGTTTCCATCTGAGCTCTTGATATTCATGCAAGTGGTTCTCTTTTCTCCAAAGGTCTCTTTAATTTTCCTGTAGGCAGTATCTATCTTACCCCTCGTGAGATAAGCCTCTACATCCTTACATTTGCCCTCTAGCCATCCCTGCTTAGCCATTTTGCACTTCCTGTAGATCTCATTTTTGAGACGTTTGTATTCCTTTTTGCCTGCTTCGCTTACTGCATTTTTGTTTTTTCTCCTTTCATCAATTAAATTCATTCAGTATCTCTTCTGTTACCCAAGGATTTCTACTACCCCTAGTCTTTTTACCTACTTGATCCTCTGCTGCCTTCATATTTCATTCCTGAAAGCTACCCATTCTTCTTCTACTGTATCTCTTTCCCCCATTCCTGTCAATTGTTCCCTTATGCTCTCCCTGAAACTCTGTACAACCTCTGGTTCTTTCAGTTTACCCAGGTCCCATCTCCTTAAATTCCCACCTTTTTGCAGTTTCTTCAGTTTTAGTCTACAGTTCATAACCAATAGATTGTGGTCAGAGCCCACATCTGCCCCTGGAAATGTCTTACAATTTAAAATCTGGTTCCTGAATCTCTATCTTACCATTATATAATCTATCTGAAACCTTCTTGTATCTCCAGGGTTCTTCCATGTATACAGCTTTCTTTCATGATTCTTGAACCAAGTGTTAGCTGTGATTAAGTTATGCTCTGTGCAAAATTCTACCAGGCGGCTTCCTCTTTCATTTATTAGCCCCAAGCCATATTCACCTACTACGTTTCCTTCTCTTCCTTTTCCTACTGTCGAATTCCAGTCACCCATGATTATTAAATTTTCGTCTCCCTTCACTACCTGAATAATTTCTTTTATCTCATCATACATTTCATCAATTTCTTCATCATCTGCAGTGCTAGTTGGCATATAAACTTGTACTACTGTAGTAGGCGTGGGCTTCGTGTCTATCTTGGCCACAATAATGCGTTCACTATGCTGTTTGTAGTAGCTTACCCGCACTCCTATTTTCCTATTCATTATTAAACCTACTCCTGCATTACCCCTAATTGATTTTGTATTTATAACCCTGTATTCACCTGACCAAAAGTCTTGTTCCTCCTGCCACCGAACTTCACTAATTCCCACTATATCTAACTTTAAACTATCCATTTCCCTTTTTAAATTTTCTAGCCTACCTGCCCGATTCAGGGATCTGACATTCCACACTCCGATCCGTAGAACGCCAGTTTTCTTTCTCCTGATAACGATGTTCTCTTGAGTAGTCCCCGCCCGGAGATCCGAATGGGGGACTATTTTACCTCCGGAATATTTTACCCAAGAGGACGCCATCATCATTTAATCATACAGTAAAGCTGCATGTCCTCGAGAAAAATTACGGCTGTAGTTTCCCCTTGCTTTCAGCCGTTCGCAGTACCACAACAGCAAAGCCGCTTTGGTTAGTGTTACAGGGCCAGATCAGTCAATCATCCAGACTGTTGCCCCTGCAACTACTGAAAAGGCTGCTGCCCCTCTTCAGGAACCACACGTTTGTCTGGCCTCTGAACAGATACCCCTCCATTGTGGTTGCACCTACGGTACGGCTATCTGTATCGTTAAGGCACGCAAGCCTCCCCACCAACGGCAAGGTCCATGGTTCATGCCTCGATATGAGTCCTAATTTCCCCTATCTTATCTTCATGGTCCCTACGCACGATGTATGCTGGAGGCAACATAACTGTTCTGCAGTCAGCTTCGAATGGCAGTTCTGTAAGTTTTCTCAATAGTGTTCCTCGAAAAAAATGTCGCCTTCCCTCCAGGAATTCCCATTTGAATTCCTGAAGAATCTCTGTAACACGTGTGTTGTTTGAACCTACCAGAAAGAAATCGATCAACCCACCTCTGAATTGCTTCAAAAAGTCTTCCTTTAATCCAACCTGGTACAGATTCAAACACACGAGCATTACTCAGGAATATGTCACACTAGCAACCTATATGCAGTCACCTTTACATACGAACCCTACTTTTCTAGAATTTTCCCAACAAACCAATGTTTACGATTCATCTTTCCTACCATAGTCCTCACATGTTTGTTCCATTTCATATCACTTTCCAACGTTACACCCGGATGAACATGTAACACATCAGCCTCAGTTGCAAATAGAAACCAAACTTTACCCAGGTTTCAGTCAAAATAATTTGGCCTTCTTCAGAAGTGAGTGACACTAAACTACTGCATGCCAAAGTTTGGCCATGAGAAGTATAAAACTGTAGCATCGTAGTAACCAGTCACAATCTACATTACTTGGGCTGAAGAGAAACAGCAGGCCCCACTGTGCGGACGAGGTTGGTAGGCCGTGAGAGTTGCATCGGAACTGCATGCAGATTATGACTAGTAACTATGGTGCTACAGTTTTATACTTGACATGGCCAAACTTTGGCATGCAGTAGTTTAGTGTCACTTGCTTCTGAAGAAGGCCAAATTATTTTGGCTGAAACCTGGATAAAGTTTGGTTTCTATTTGCAACTGAGGCTGACGTGTTGCATGGTCAATTATCACAGTTACTGACAGGGCTGCACAACGTTAAAAATTGTTACACCCAGATATTTGAACAACATGACTGTGTCAAAGGAAACAGTACTGGTTCAAATAGCTCTGAGCACTATGAGACTTAACATCTGAGGTCATCAGTCCCCTAGAACTTAGAACTACTTAAACCTAACTAAATTAAGGACATCACACACATCCCTGCCCCAGGCAGGATTTGAACCTGTGACCGTACCGGTCGCGTGGTTCCGGACTGAAGTGCCTAGAACCGCTCGGCCACAATGGCCGGCTGGGAACAGTACTAAAGCTGTATCCAAACATTACAAGTTTGTTTTTCCTACTCATCCAGTTGATTTTCATCCCGCTGCACACAACTTTGTTGGTTGCACTTGCTGGCATACATGCTTAATAAGTCATAGTGTTTTGAAACGAGGACTCTGCTGATCACTGTCATTGCGGTTCAATTGCCAATGGCAGGTTACACTTGGAGCCTGAAGCTAACACTATTTGGTGTCAAAACTGGTAGCACATTTTGAATAAATGTTGTTGGATTACAATACCTCATTTATCATTACTCAAGTTTCCATAATATTGTCACAATCGAACAGAATAACCTCCTCAATGCCAAAACACAAGGATTCTGAAAACATGAATCACGTGAAACCCAACTCGCACTTTTCTCATCACACACTGAAAGCTTAGGATGAAGGTAGGCACGTATACACAGTATTTTTTTATTTTCGAAAAGCCTTTGACTCAGCACCACATTTATGCTTATTTTCAAAAGTACAATGATATGGGGTATCAAGTGAAATTTGTGATTGGGTTGAGGACTTTTTGGTAGTGAGGGCACAGAATGTTACCTTGGATGGAGAGTCACCATAAGGTGTAGAAGTAACATCAGGTGTTTCTCAGGGAAGTGTGTTGAGACCCTTGCTGTTCATCTTTTATATTAATGACCTCGCATGCAATATCAATAGTGCCTCAGAATTTTTTGCAGATAATGATGAAGTGTTGTCTGAAAGAAGTTGCATATATAGCAAGTCAGATTTTGATGAGATTTCAAAGTGGTCTAAAGATTGGCAACTTGTTTTAAATTTTCATACATGTAAAATTGTGCACTTCACAAAACGAGAAAACATAGTATCCTATGACTATAATATCAATGAGTCACAGTTGGAATTAGCCAAATCATACGACTTCCAGGGTGTAACACTTTCTAGGGAGATGAAACATAATGATCACATAGGCTCAGTCGTGGATGAAGCAGTTACTAGTGACTTCGGTTTGTTGGTAGAATATCGGGGAAAAGCAATCAGTCTACAAAGGAGATAGCTTACAAATCACTTGTGCAACTAGTCTCTGTTGGTCCATCATGGACACAGCTGGTTAAGTAAATGTCAATGTCAATGAAATTCACCAACAGCCATGTATCTTAAGATGTTATTTTATTTTATTTTGAAGGCTACCACATCTTAAGATACGTGGCTGTTGGTGAATGTCCGCAGCTCGTGGTCTTGCGGTAGCGTTCTCGCTTCCGCACACGGGGTCCCGGGTTCGATTCCCGGCGGGGTCAGAGATCTTCTCTGCCTCGTGATGACTGGGTGTTGTGTGTTCATCATTATTGACTCGCAAGTCGCCGAAGGACTTGCAACACGGCGACCGAACTTCCCCGCATGAGGCCTTCCAGCCAACAATGGCATATGATCACTTTTTTTTGTTGGTGTATTTCACTGACATTGACAGTTACTTGTGCAACTGGTTCTAGAATATTGCTCAGGTGTGTGGGACCCTTACCAAACAGGACTAACTGGGGATATTGAATGTATACAGAGAAGTGCAGCACAAATGGTTAGAGGTTTGTTTAGTTTGTGGAGAACATCACAGGGAAACTAAAGGAACTGAACTGGGAGATTTCTGAAGGTTATTTACATCTACCTTGAGAAAGTCTATGAGCAAAGTTGCAAGAGCTGGCTTTAAATCATGACTATAGGAATATACAACTAACTACATATTGCTCACACAGGGATCATGAGGATAAGATTAGAATTATCACTGCACACACAGTAGCACTCAAACAATTATTCTTCCTGCACTGCATACATGAATGCAACAGGAAGAAAATCTAATAACGGGTAGAATGGGACGTACCCTCTGCCATGCACTTCACGGTGGTTTGCAGAGAATATATGTAGATGTAGAAGTAACAATCTATTCTTTTCATAATATTTTCATAAAATTATGTACAAGCCTCATCCTTTTTTCTTTTTATATCTGAAGATGGCTGCCTGATATGGCCAAAACCAGTGAAGTAGGAATGTAAATGTTGATGTGTCAGGAAAAAAAATTGTTAAAAATACTAATACAGTAACCATTAGTTCCTGAATGTGACTGTAATGCTGTCCCCCATGAAGTCATTCAGCCGCAATCATTCAAATTCCCAATAATATCATTATAGGCCTACAAAGTACAGGATCATCGTGTGTGTGCGTGCTGAAATTTGCTATTGACATGTTAGTAATAATGACAGTTGCTGGCCAAATTCACTGCAAGTGCATGTGTTAAAAGTACACAGTAGTTTCTTGTTACAGGCCCAATTACACTTGTGCATCCCATATGAATACAAATCAGAAAGAGAGCCATTGTTTCATAGTGAATTCATGGCATCTGGAAACAGCGAAGGCAAATCATGCTGACTCACTACTGACTTGTCTACTGCTTTTTTGCAGCAATGCATCTGCACGAACTACTTGGGTGATGACACAGACATATAATCTGTTCTATTAGTGCATGCGCTAATGTCATCAAATCTTATTCCATAGTCAATTTGTATTCCTTGATCCCAGGAAATGGTCATAAGCAGAATAAAATAGTTGTAATGCTATGATTAATATGATTTGAGTGTTATGATCATTAAGGTTTAGATAATGGTTTCATCATAACTGTAAGTATGGTGGGAATGACATTAAATGTAAAGGAGTGTAGGAAACCACTGTTGCATGAGGAATAGGGACATTACACATCAGAAAATGTACACAACAAGCTGAATATAAACAGATTTGGCACTGCTTTACAAATACCTCCCAAACTTCTTAATGCTGCAAGCATCTGCATTTCACCAAGACATTTTCACAACAACTGCACAGAATCAGACTATATGCTATGGAGACTATGTAATGGATTTCACTGACATGCACCCTCTGCCCACCAGACTGCAGCTTTCTACTGAACACCTTGATTGGCACAGTGCAATGTTCTTAGCAAAATCCCAGTATACCAATACATAAAAAAAAATTATGGTGGAGAACTCTTGTTGCATTATGTACATGACATCAGTATCATGACTAACTGTCCACATGGTCTTCTTTCATCCCACTGTCCATGTTAACAAAAATTACAACACAATAACATGTTAGCAACTGTTTAGCAGTGTAGGACATGTAAAGATAAAGCTGGCAGAGAAACTTGCGTTTACCCAACAGTCAGCGAAATATGCTAACCAATACCTACAAGAAGCCAAAGTCTCTCCACACCCACTACACAATACCAGAAACCAAACAATTCTGTAAATACATATCTTCTAGTGTGAAACATTGTTTACCCCCGTCATCTCATGAAATCTGGTAATTATCTCTTAAAGTAAAAGCTAATTAGCAAATGTCACATACCTGAACATGTTCATAAGCAAGTTGTGAGCAGGAATTTATGACAGAACGTGTTAAACGCTGAGACAGTATTTCAGCATTTGGAGTCATTTCCCATATTACAGAATACGTCAATTTATCTTCACCAGGTAATAGAGAGCATAGCATGCACAGTTCTTTTGGGAGCATGTGATGAACCTGAAATACATTTTTTCACATAATACGAAAACTGTAGAGCATTTGAAATAAAAGTTCAGTTAAACACAATACCAGTTTATATTTAAAGTTTAGCCTGTACCGTCTGATTTAAAGACCATCTGACTTCACAAACAAAGAAACAGGTCTTCACTACTTCTTGAGAAATACGTGTCAGATTCAGATAGAGGATCTGAATGTTTTCCTGTTGACCCAACAGTGATGCAAGTGACAAAAAAGAGCTTATTAGTTTTTATGTGTTAATGGAGAAGCTATGCTCATGGAAAAGACACAAATGGCACTGGTCTGTTCTTTGTAAGTATGGTGTTCACACAAAGTTTGTATGAAATTTACAACCTTATATTACAAAAAAAATTAGGGGCTCTGTCATGGTAACTGAAGGACTGATAACACAGTTTTGACCTTGTATCAATTACTTTTACACAAAATTTCTTAAACAAAATTTAATTAAACAAAACCAATTAATTCATCAGCTCTGTTTTTCTTTCCACAAAAAATTACTATGTCCATCTATTCTGCTAAAGTACTGTTTTCTTCACTAATCTGTAGTCTTCTGTGCCTCATGTCTTCCTGCTTAGCAATAGTGACAACCACCCTGTCCAATAGTTCACTGGTCACATCATCAATTTGTCTGTGGTAAATGTTTCTCACACAGTACCAACATTATGAGCATAAACAAGCATAAATGAAATGTAATGTCATTCTCTAGTTTGATTAAAACTGCTTGTTTGGTGTTACTTACCGCATCAACAAGATATACACTGGTAGCTTTCTTTGAAACAATGTCATCCAAAGGAGTCTCTGCTGTTAAGAAGTGTGTAACATCTGAAATGTGAACTCCTATTTCAAAATTTCCATTTTCCAGTAAGTTACACGAGACAGCATCATCCAGATCTTTCGCAGTCTTTGGATCAATAGTGAAAATGCACTCCTTCCTGGAATGAGAAAAGTCAAATTTCAAGGCTTTCAAACACTTGATCTAAGTGAAGTACTTTCAAGATATTTGTAACAAATCTACCTCAAATCAACTCGTTTTTGTATTTCCTCTTCGCTGATATGGTACGGCGCTTGAGGGAAATAACCTTTCATATCATCTGAATATGGAGTAACATCAAGTCCGTGCTCCAACAGAATACCTGTGGTCTCAGCTTCCTTATTACCAACTTCCCCTACCAGTTCAATAATTTCTCTAGAAAGAAAAAGTACAAGGATTTAATATCTAGCCAATGAAGTTTCAGAACATATGCTGTAAGTAATATTTTTTGGGTGAAAATGATAGATTTAACTACAAATATGTATATTAAAATGCCTACTTCTGAGAATCACACATCATCATTATTCTCTCTACATATAAAATTCCAAGTTACAAAATACATGCAGCCATAAAGAATTTCCTACTTGGTACAAATTTAACATCAAACCCACAAGCAAAAACAAATGTATGCAGGTGAAAAATTGGATCTACAAGAGCCTGGCCAACTAAAGAAAACTTGCTTCTTGGGTCAGTTTCAGTTATGGAAGCTGTCAAATCATTATCGCGGTGGAACTAGGTCATAATAAAGTGTGCACACAGTGAATCATTCAAAAACTGTCTGAAGAACAGAAGTTGAAACATCTGCAGATTAGCAAAAGACCCATCTTTACACTTCCCAAATTTTTATTCTTACAGTATAAATCATATTTTTCAATATTTAATCATCCAGTTTTTTCCCCCAAATGGCAATAAAAAGTCTGTAGTCTACGTGCTGTGGGCTTCCACATTTTCAATATCCAGCACAATACAAAGGGAACAATTCTCATCTTTTATACCTTTGTTTACATTACTTGCACTTCAAATTATTTAAGGAAACAGTTTTGTTTATTTTTCATAATACTTCAAGTGGCTGTATTGGGGTTTATTGGGTTTAATTATTAAATTATAAAAACTTGTTGGCGCTCCCTTTCACATGTACAACTCACAAAATCTTCAGTAAGAAAAACTTACCTCGCGTAGGAATGAACTCTTATCAACTCCTAGCCTTGGCAATCAAAACATTTTATCAACTCATAAATAGTTGGAACTAACAATGATGCCATAGTGACACACTGTTATTGACAACCTTTTAACACTACGTTTGAGAACATCTTGAAACAAAATTCACAGCAAGATGACCACACTATAATAACATCAAAAAACATTTCTGTTCACAGATATGTAAGGTATTACATGTGTTTAACATACATACATATCCATGTACCACTGAAGTTACACAGTGTGTATAAAAATATCATACAAGAATGAGAAACATTGTGCACAAGGCAGTACATAAGAGATTAAATAAAATGAAGTCTACCTTTCAGCTGTCAGTAAATAGTATGCTGTGTGTGTCTTTCATACTGTTTAGAATTAATTTACTCTACTTTGCATTTATGACCCAGGACAGCAATTTGCCATGCTGATATATTGATGTATTTTCTTACATCCCTTGCCCTACAAATTTATACAGAATAGAAATCCCTGTTCTAGAAGTATAAAGAGGATTTTCTACTATTCAGATATTTGTTATTTCTACCTTCACATAGGGTGTTTATTTTATTCCGATTGATTATTTATAAATATTTTGTGCTACTTAGACATTTAATTGGCAGAATCCCTAACTTTGACCTTTCTTTACCATACAACCAAGTTGTATTTGGAATAATAACCACACTGCAAGAGTAACCTCATGGCAGGTTGAACATTAATAACTTGTAACCTAAGTCTAAAAAAAAAGTGTTTCCTCTATGAAAGTAAGCCAACCTATTTACAACAAATACGAACAGCTTTTACACTAATGAACATACAGTAACATTCCATCTGCACTACAGATGGAGGGTGAAATCATAATGAAAAATTACAGGATACACAACCTGATACAATAAAAAGCAATGACACACTAATGAACACACATTCAGAATTGAATTATTCTCATATTAGAGGACACTTTACTCATATCACATAACACCCTGTACAATACATACCAATGTATGACACTTTGTAGTTCCTTGCCCAAGATTACCACCATTCTCTATGACAAGAATGACATTGGTAGCTGGTAGCTTTTATTTGTTCCACATCATTTCCATGGTTGCTGTAAACCTCACAAATGATACATATCCGCACTTTCTGAAAGACACTCTGCCTCCCATGAGAAAACAAGTGCCTTTGCAAGTACACAGCTACTTGAGCTACTTGAGTGTGCCCCAGCCCATTTCCAACCTCTGTCAAAGAACCTCCACTGGAATGTGCAGTTTTTGGTGCAGAAAAACATGAATAAAATCACGCATTTCACAGCATACATACACAATACTTGATCTGATCATTATCCTCTCCTCCATCAGTTTGTCCCCCCTGCCCAAAACTCACCATCCAAGCCTCTGTTAAATGACATAAGTAAAAAAATAATAATTACATAAAACATTATATCAAATTTCCTGTTTTTACAACTTCAGTTAAAAAAGTTGTATTTACTGAAAAGAGTCAAAAAGAGCAAGCTTCAATGTATATAAATATAAAAAACAAATCTTAGCTTGAAATAGTAAAGTTGCCATCAATTCGAACACTGGTTTGAGCACCACAGTGCTTTACTAGACATTGACTTGATGAAGATATACCATTGCCTTCCTCCAACCTGTGAGTTGACATACCCAGCCAGTTCTATGGGGACCTACAGTTTACCATGGATTCTGAACCATGGTGCACCTTGGCATTTTTCATGTCAACAAACACTGCCAGAGGTGAAAGAAGTCATAACTCATAGGTGACAGGCAAACATTCTAGGGCTGACTGGGGACTGAATGTGTGAATTTTAGATCCATAGTTTAGCACTTTACCATTGAGTCATCCCGCATCATATCAGGATGTTTGAGGCCCCCCTCCAGTATTCAGTGGCAAGTAGCTGTCGAGGTGGAAAGGAAGAAACAGTTGACAGATAATTGTCACCCCCCTACGGGACACCAACAAAAGCCCAGGTGGCTTCACTGAAGAAAGAGCTTCCTTTGTACGTCAGAGCCCATCAATGTCACCATTGAAGAGAGGAGACTTCGGCTATGGAAGGAGGCAACACCAAATCCTGCCCTGGAGCTGAAGGAAAAACTTCCGACAGGAAGTAACAAATCCTTCACAACCTGGAAGGCTCTCAACAGGTTGAGGACTAGGGTCTCAAATAGCAAGTACAACCTTCCCTGTTGGGACTACTTCAATGGGGAACCACTATGTGACTGTGGGATGTCCAAACGGACAGCCTACTGATGTGCCAAACCTAAGCACAAGCTGTACCCCAGTAGATTTACTGCTAGCTAATGATAAAGCCCACCTGTGTAGCTGATTATTGGGCAAAACATATTTAAATTTTATTACAGATGACTTACATTAGATTTTAATGTATGGTGTTCTGGACATGGAAAATAAAAACCATTGAGCTAAAGACATTTGTCTAAAAATTATAAATGATTTATAATAAAGCGTAAAAGGAAATTCTGTAAAACTGTAAAATGCAGAAGGGGGGCCAGTAACAGGACAATCAATGTGACTTGAACACAGGACAACAAGTACACGCAAGGGAGATGTTAATGCATTATTGACAGATCGAGTTGGTTATTGGTATCAACACACACTATCACATGTCAATAACATGGAATAGTCATCAGAAATGAAACTAAACATGTGTTTCCATTTCTTCTTTGCAGCCCCAGACTTGTGATGTTTTATAATACACTCATGCTCATAAATTAAGGATAATTGCAGAATGTGATGCCGCACAACGTGGCACTACACAAAACTGGCACTAGTAGCATATGTACATATGGAACACACACGGCACTGATCTGTAAGTACATGGTATTGGTGATAAGTTGAGAAAACTGTCCCAAAACACATGTGCTACAAAACGCCACTGTCTCCTGCGCATGTACCCTGACATCAATATGGGATATGATCACCATGCACACATACAGAGGCCACACAATGGGTTGGCATACTCTGGATCTCGTGGTGGGGCAGCTGTTGGGTTATAGCCTACCATTCTTGCACCAGTGTCTGTCGGAGCTCCTGAAGTGTCCTAGGGGTTTGAAGACACACAGCGATACATCAACCGAGAGCATCCCAGACATGCTCAATGGGGTTTAGGTCTGGAGAACAGGCAGGCCCCTCCATTTGCCTGATATTTTCTGTTTCAAGGTACTCCTCCACGATGGCAGCTCGATGGGGCTGTGCGTTATCATCCATCAGGAGGAAGGTGGGACCCACTGCACCCCTGAAAAGGCGGGCATACTAGTGGAAAATGATGTCCCGATACACCTGACCTGTTGCAGCTCCTCTGTCAAAGACATGCAGGGGTGTACATGCACCAATCATAATCCCACCCCACACCATCAAACTACGACCTCCATACAGGTCCCCTTTCAAGGACATTAAGGGGTTTGCATCTAGTTCCTGGTTCACACCAGACGAAAACCCGGCGAGGATCACTGCTCAGACTATACATGGACTCATCCGTGAACATAACCTGGGACCACTGTTCCAATGACCATGTGCTGCGTTCTTGACACCAGGCTTTACAGGCTCTCCTGGGACCAGGGGTCAGTGGAATGCACCTTGCAGGTCTCCGAGCGAATAAACCATGTCTGCTCAGTCGTCTGTAGACTGCATGTCTGGAGACAACTGTTCCAGTGGCTGTGGTAAGGTCCCGAGCAAGGCTACCTGCAGTACTCCATGGCCGTCTGCGGACACTGGTGGTGAGATATTGGTCTTCTTGTGATGATGTACACCGTGGACGTCCCATACTGTGGTGCTCGGACAAGTTTCCTGTCTGCTGGAATCGTTGCCATAATCTTGAGATCACACTTTGTGGCACACGGAGGGCCCGTGCAACAACCTGCTGTGTTTGACCAGCCTCCAGTCGCCCTAGTATTCTATCCCTCATAACGTCATCAATGTGTGTTCTTTGAGCCATTTTTAACACACAGTCACCATCGACATGTCTGAAAACATTTGCACACTTACTCGCTGCACTGTACTCTGACATGAACCAACACACCTGTGTGTATGTGGACTGCTGCCAGCACCACCGTGCAACGACCGCAGGTCAAATGCACCACATGGTCATACCCCGAGGTGATTTAAACCTGCAAACCTCCCAGCAGAGCATTGTTTCACCATGTATCAGCATTATCCTTAATTTATGAACATGAGTGTACTTCCCAGACAAATGTCTCTTCCCTGCACACTCACTCTTCTGCCCCTTTCCTGTTTATCCCAACCACAGCTAACTGTTCTGAAACACAGACTTAATGTTTGTTAGCAATTGTTTCTCCATCCAACATTGAAGTTATAGTTACATTATTAAAATAACTTTCCATAAAATAGTATCGGACTATGGTTATAAGTTTTTGGGTTTGAAGTCAAGTTGTTTCCACATGATATTTCAACATATTTCGTAGATGTATTCACCAGGTGTTGTTGTTTGCACTCAACCAAACTGTGAATTATTCATGGCGTGCATCACCAAAGTAACTGTTTCCTGGTGCCATTAAACTAACAATAAAACACTCAACAAAAATTCAGATCCAACAGAAAGGCTATGTGAAAATGCAAAACAGTCTAAGTAAGGACAATGGGGCAAAAAAAAACCTTCACTAAAATGCCTCTTAATATGATTTGCCTATGAGAGAGAGAGAGAGAGAGAGAGAGAGAGAGAGAGAGAGAGAGCGCACTTTGAGATGTTTTCTGAAATGATTTCAGTACAATGAGTACCACATCACATACCTTACTCGAGCTAAATCCTCCACCCCTATTAATAAAATTATCCATCGCTCTAATCCTGATTGCCTCCTTTATTACACTATCCCAGAAATTGATCATCTCCATTACAATGATACATTTTATGCTGATTTACTTGGCTGCACAAGTCAGGTGAAATACTTGTATTATTTACATATTTGTTAAGGGGCTCCGGAACGCCCTATACTTGCAATGTTAAAATAACGCTTATAAATTACATCTTTCCTCACAAAGTATTTGAGGTAGGAAGTTGAACTTCTTACAGATTATTTATGGGGATATGGGCTACAACTTAACACAGGGATTTTACAAAATTTTAGTTCAGTTATTAAAGATGATTTTTTTTTCAATTGTAATGAAAATTCACAACATTTTTTTGCAATTTTTTATTTATATATTCAAAAATATACAGTTTTTTGGAAAAAGGCTGTGTTAAATTATGCAGAAGGTACCGTGTAACATTTACTGAAAGTTTGAAACAAATATGTTTGGAAGATCCTTAGAAAACATGTAATTAGTATGAGAAAATAAAAGTTTTGGGAATCGAGCGACAAAGATTGGATTAACTTTTTAGTGCATTCCAGGTCCATAGGATGGATTATCTTCATCCTCTGCAAACTCCTCCTACAGCTTCCTCTTGTTCCTCCTCCTGTTTACTCTTGCTTGTATTTCTAGACTCTTTACAGCCCTGTCTGCAGCCCGAAGGTGTTCCTTGTCTAAAGCAAGCATCGCTCGTTGTTGTGTTCGTAGATTTTGCTACCATTTTCTTCAGTTGCAGTTACTGCAACACTGTTCCAAAAGGTGGTCATATATGAACGCTTATCACATTTCGGTTGTATTTCACTAGCAAGTCCTACGTGCTTTATTATGGAGAGTTCCAGACCAACTTCACTACAATGAATACATCTTACACAGTTTGAAAAAATTCCTTTGAGAACCGACATATCAAATATTTCATTCACATCCGATTCGCCCATAAAACATTCATTCATAGTTTTCACTCATTGAACCAAGCTTCTTCTGTGAAGTATTTTCTTTCCCACTTTGACTGCTATGGGCAGGTGTACTTGAGAGGTTAGGTTCACTCACTTGGTTATCGTCTTTATTGTTTACAGTAATAACACATACCTTTGGCTTTCCAACATTTCTCCTTTTCTTAAAAGACTTCAGAGGATTTCTAATAACTTTACTTTTACTCATTATTATACTTCAACAAAACAGAGACTCAAGAAACAGAATTAATTACGAATATTTTCGAGATAACGACAGAGTAAATAAACATGAAACAATCGACAATCACACCAGCGATATATATTGAACCATCACAGGTTAGCCGCAACACATACTTTATCTCACATCACTAAAATGTACCTGATGAACACGGACGTTAATAATAACACCATTTGACAGCAGTTTAACATCGCCACAGTGGGTCACGCCCATGTAGAACACATTTCAAAAAAAATTTAAAAATAGTTGTAGTCTTCGGAATTGAATAAATTATATATCTATTAAAAGGTAATAGTCTGCAGATTCAGAAAACGCAAAAAAGTAAAAATTGAACTTTTCATGATTTTGAGCCTTTCCGGAGCCCCTTAAAGAGTTCTTGTAGGCTGTCCAACACATGACATACCGCATTCATACAATATGCAATATACACCTGGTTTTTGGAGCCTAAGGCAATCCTTCGTATATGTTCTAGTACAGCACTTCTGTTGTTTTAAATTTCTGTTGACTGTCTAATTTTTTTTTAAAACACCAACAAACAACTGCTGGAGCAGTGCACAGTGTGTCCCACTCACAGTTTGGCCAGAATACAAACAACATAGAATGAAATCTGTGCTTGACACCTCATTAATACAACTAGGAAAGCTGTAAAAATATTCTGTAAAGAGAAAAAGAAAATTCAACCGCAAATCCAAAAACTTGTAAACTGTCAAATTCAATGAGAAAACAAAGGATCACAATAACAGATAATATTATTTATATGACTGTTACTACACTAAGAAACAAAAACAATAAAGTACAGGACAAATAACAATTTTTGCTTACCCAAGAGCATAATTTACGTTGCTCCACTCTACCATTTTTGCCAGAATTATAACATTTTTGAATTTTTCAGGATCTACCAAAAACTCAAGAGGGCATTCATACAGAGGAATCTTCATACGAGGAATTCGAGCATCACGTGGGCTAAAGAGAGCAAAATGAGAGTTCTCATCACTCATTTTTTTCAGCGTACCTACAGCAACTTTCAAATGATTGCGTACAGAGATGAAGACAACCTACAAAAGCAAAGTTCATAAGTTTAGGGCAGAAAATACATTTCTAGTTTACTAGGGAGTACCCAAAAGAAACTGAACTTTTAGCTTATTTATTCACATTTTAAGTACACACCTTTAATCCCCTTGAAAGTACTCTCTACTTGCACTAACATATTTGTCTGATCTTTTATTCCATTTTTCAAAAGACTGATTAAATTTCCCAACAACATCAGCAAAACACTTTCCTATCATGTCTCTTTTCACTCTAGGAAAACGAAAAAAGGCGCATGGGGTAATGTTGGGCAATTTGGGGGGGAAGGGGGGGGGAGGGAGGAGGGGGGAGGAAAAGAGGGTCCTACCATTTTTGGTCAAGAATTCAAGAATTGTCAGACAGACAGGGCTGTATGAACAGATTATTGTCATGATGAAAAAACAGTCACCCCACTGCCACAAATCAGGGCACTTCCAGTGTACAGAACAATCTCTGAATGGATGATCCTTCTCACATCGAAAAAACAAATCAGCACTGTTTAAATGTCTGATTTCACCTGATGAGATTTCTTAGCCCGAGGCAAACTCGACTCTTCCACTGTCTTGATTGTTGGTTTGATTCAGGATTGTAAGCACAACACTGAGTTTCATCACATGTGATAATTTTTGAAAAAAAGTCTGGATCATTTCAGGACTCTTCTTTCAAAGCCCAGAATGCTTCCATATAAACTTTTTTTGTTCCGCGGTCAGCAGTCATGACACAAATTTGGCAGCCACCCTTTTCATTCCCAAATCTTCTGTCAGAATTCGCTGTACTGAACTCGAACTTACTCCTGACAGCTTCACAATTACTAAAATGGTCTGTTGTTGATGTTCGTTTATGACTGCACAAATGTTTTCAACATTTTCATGTGTTTGGGATGTGGAAGAACAATCAGAACAAGGTCACTGCAAAAACGACAATCACACAGAACAGTTGCCACTATAAACTCTATCAAAATTAGTTCTGACCTCCTTGAGTGACAACACTCAGCTTATTGACTCTGGAATGTTTGTTCTATGCACTCCTAGTGACAAAACGCAGTACTACAAAAGCTCTACCCATGAAAAAATTAGTTTGGTTTCTTTTGGGTGTCCCCTCATATATCAAAAGTGAAATAACATTTTACAACTAACTACCAAGACACAGATATTATTTTGGAGACTCGTTCCACTGACTTCAATGCAAATGCATTCCGAAATACTTCTAGTTTGCTGTGTACTGTGATGAACGCACACCAATTAATAACCCACTACTATAATTGCATAGGCTTCCATGGCCAGTGTCAGTTGACATTGAGTTTTCCTGAATATCATACCACGTCATAATGTAAAAATCTATATTTGAGAAAATAACGTGTTTTCCATGGTTACAATAGCCTCCTCCTGGGTCTACTGGGTCATCAGTATACTCAGAAGCGGGCCTATATAACTGTAGCGGACATGTTGGTTTTCCCACTACAGTTTTTACATTATGACACAGTACGATACTCAGAAAACTTTTATGTCAAACCACTATCAGTTCAACTCAGTATCTTAGTGATCAAACAGCACATGTTACATGAACCACATATGAAACTTCGTCTTGACAGATGTTCCAAGCTAACAAATCTTTCAAGAGTTACTAACCAACCAAACACTCCTCTAACACAAACTGAAAGAAAACAATAAGACTCTGCATGGTATTCAGAAATTTGATAACATCAGAAAGGATTGGAGGAGTGTGGGAGTGAGAGCAAAAAATGAGTGTGTGTAAGGACAATAAAACAAAATATAACATAACTGGTCATAAGTTACAGCTGATAATTTATTTCAGTCACATTTGCGATTTAATACAGGCTATTACTAATTTCAGCTATTACTGGCCATTTTCGGATATTTTCAGCTTTGTTACAGAGCAACATGTCAGCTTTGTCACAACATAATGTGTGAACTTCATCACTATGCATGGCTTCCTCAAAAATGAAACAGCATTTTACTGTTAATGCACACATTCAATCAAAACTGACTGAAATAAATAATCTGATACAAGCATAACACTGGGATGATGAAGATAGAGTACTTACTACAATCACAATTTACAGTCTAACAAACAAATAACAATTGTTGAAACTCATTGTACCAGAACCAAATGTTCATTTCCATGGAAGTGAAAGCGAGATGTAAATAACAGGATGGCATGGAATATAAAAATAAATGACAAAGAAGTCAAGTGGAAGTATGTCATTGTTAGAGGGTTGATTTCTGCATATGTGCGTATATCACACATTATATTTTAAGTGAATATTTTCTTTATAAATCCATATTTCACAAAATTTGTCTCATTATCACTGTGAGTATAAAAAAGAAGCATTTGCAACAAAGAAAAAAAAAAGGAGTGGCACAATACACTTGACATCATCTATTCACATTCTGAAAATGCTCAAAGCTTCTTAATTTTATGGCACCTTATGTGTTACTTAAAAAAATATAATCATTCTATGCTATTGAACCAAACAATTAAACCAGCATATCACAGAATTTGAACTCAATCGGCTTGGTCTGAAATGAAACTGTGATCACAGCAATGAGAGTGGGAAAGGAGAGCAGCAGGGTGCATTAGCAGAGGGCAACACACATGGAGGGTGAGGGGACATTAATCAGGAGGAGATGATAGACGGAAACTGTTGGCGGAGAGTCTGGGGACAGTAGGTTACCGTAGGTTGAGGCAGGATAATTTCAGGCGTGGAGAAAGTGTTGTAGGGTTAATTCCCATCTGAGTGGTTCAGAAAAGCTGGTGGTGGAATGGACAATCCAAATGGCACTGGTTAAGAAGCAGCCATTGAAATCAAGCATATTATGTTCAGTCGCATGTTGTGCCACAGGAGGGTCTACTATGCACTTGGCCACAGTTTGGCAATAGCCATTCATCCTGGTGGACAGGTGGTTGGTACTCATACCAGTGTAAAAAGCTGTCATGATTGCAGCAGGGGTGGTATGTGACATGGCTGATTTCACAAGTGGCCCGGCCTCTGATGGTGTAGGACAAGCCTGTGACATGACTGGAAAAAGGAAGCACTTAGTGGGTGGACTGGGCAGGTCTTGCATCTGTCTTCCAATGGGATATGATCCCTGTGGCAGGACACTCCACCAGACAGTGCTCTTCTCTCCCCCTACCTACACCCTGCTATCCCAAACCCTTCCCTGTCCAACTCCAGATTGCTGCTCAACGTGAGAGTTGCATTCTGGTCTGAGCTGACAGAGATGGCAGTCATTTGAGAAGAGGTGTGCTTGTTTGTGTGAATGTCTTGTGCCGTGTCGTGTCGTGTCGTGTCAGCGCGCACGTGTGTGCGTGTGCACTTGCTTTTCATTGTGGCTGCCTGCAACTCAACATGTCATCTCATGGTGAGTAGCAATCTATCCTTTTCCTACTATTAAAGAGTAGTGAAAAATTAGGTTTCCTTCATCCTGAAGTGAATACTGCAGAAGGTAATGAAAGTGTTCATTAAAGTTCCTTTGAAACTAAAACTTACCAAAGAGATCTTTCAATAAGTGCCACTGCACCTGACGCTTAACCTGTGTAAACATGTGAACATTGTTTGAAGCTGTTTTGCACTCTGATTACTATTTGGAAAGAATTAAGAAAGTGCTTTTCTTTTACTTCAATTAAATAAGCAAGTGGCCAGGTGTTATACGAGTAGTATAAACATAATGTCATCCAAAGAGTAAGTTTTAAAATATATTGCAAATATATGAGACAGTTCTGTTTACAGCTGAGAGAAGTAATGAAAATTTCTTTGAGTTTGTTGATATGAGATATGACAAACTAGTCCTAATCCAAAGTGTGAAATTATGTTCAGAATAAACCGTGTTCATATCTGGTGCTTTTTGTATACAATGGAGCAGTTAATGAAACTACAGATACCTATAATTATATTTTTACAACAGTTTTGCTTGCTCTAAACCTTGAGCAATGGTACAGCATCCAGACAGTCTTATGAGATAGAGAGTGACAAGAATCTGGCACCATCAGTCAAATCACTGACTGGTTCAGGACCTCCTTTGGTGCTGACTCTGGAATGTACAATTCTGTAACCAAACAGCAGTGATGTGCTGATGTGGCATAGTCAGTTTTTGTTATGTGGAGCAACATTTAATTTACGTCATTCAGTTCTAGCGGGAGAATCAGAGAAACATTTGGAAAACTGTTTCCCAAGCAACGGTGCTGCAATGATGTTCTGCTCTCTAATTTCAACTATAGAGAATATTTTCACAAACTTGTAATATAGAAGAAAAGGATTTACTACGAAGAATTTGGAGAATATTTAGTGGTATACCGAATCAGACCCCATCAACAACTCCTAGAACTCTGAAATTGGTACTGCTGATATGTATCAGAAATTGAAAAATAAAAAAATAGAAAATAGTTAAAACATTTTTAGGTCTGTAAGGAGGTCCTCTTTTACATCAAGCCATTCTTTTCATGTGTGTGGTTCATATACCTCTAGTGCATATTTCCCACATCGTAAACCACATTGCCAGAATTTTAGTGCATACCTGTATGCATATTTTTGTTACTTTTAGTCCTCATCAGTCCATCCTGTAAATATTCAGCTAAGACAGTCATGCAAAACGATGTAACAAATTAAATTTGTAATAGAGTATACAAAGTCAGACGCATTGGGTGTTTGTATGCATTAATAGGTGTCTTTAGTCTTCTACAGGATGGGGATGTCCACATGACACAGTGACACAAAACAATTCATCACTTGATTTTAGGTTACATTTGACATTCTAGTCGATAATATTTTTGTAGACTCAGTTTAAACATTGGCTGTTTTCAAGAATTTCTATTGTAAACTTATTCAGTAGGAAACAACTGGATAAAACTGGAAATGGTTAAAACATCAATGTTAAACAACAATAGTGGTTTCTTAAATGAAACTTACTTGTTCATGTAAACAATATTCTGAAGGGTAATTTCAGGAAAAGTGAAGCTTTTGTTACTACTGTAACACTTCCTGTTCCTTTGTTTGGAGACAAATCAACACAGTCATTCACTGTATATTCTTCATATTCAGGTCTATCTGTTTTCCACTTTCATGTTAATACTTCAATGTAAATTGCTCAAATGTTATGCTCATAACCACGGAATGACTTTAAAAGTCTCTATGTGGTACATGTCAGAAGCACATTTTGCAGTAGAAACAGTTGGGAAAACTGAGGGGAGGAGAGAGGGGAGGGGGATGATGGGACAGAAGCATACGGCAGCATAACACTGTTGTACACCAAAAGAACCACATGCAGGCGACCAACTTTGTGTCCTCTTCCTACAGGGTCACTGGACACCAGTATGGAAAGACACTTCATTAGTTCATCCCTCTCCTAGGCATCAATAACAAAATTTCCATCAGTGTTGTTGCTTTCCTGATTGTCCTCCCAAGGCTATTGCTTCAATTATCTCGTCAAAATAAATCCTTGGCAGTACTGAGAATCAAACCCATGTCCTCCATGTGGTAACCCCTACTCACAGTTTAAAGAAATGTATAGTATGAGGGGACAGGAGTGTGCTCATAAAGCTAAAAAGAGAGATCGATTCCCAATGCAGACAATATGTGTCCTCAAGCTGTGAGGACCGGGCGTGAGCTGTGCTTCGGTAGCTCAGTTGGTAGAGCACTTGCCCGCGCAGAGTGAAAATCTCATTCTGGAAATGTGTGTCCTCTTTGCCCATATGCACTAACTGTCTTAGAACTCTAGTGGGGAAACTCTGAGATTCACAGAAACCATAAGCAGTACTGATGAGAACTGTTGTTCAAATACTTTGATATGCACAGTCCATGTCTGCACAATACCACTCATAATCTCCTTTTTATTATTATGCAGAGCATCCAGGTCTACACATCTACTTACTTCTCCACCAGGAACTCAATATTGTTATGTAACGAATCAGTTTATTCTGGTTTGCATCATTTATTCGTCACTCACTGCCCTGTGTGGAGAGTGTTAATAAAAACCTCTCTCTCATGTAACGTTTATAAACGAAACTCTTCCTTCCCATCACAATTCATAATAATGAATATATTGATTATTGCACAGTCCCTGTCAAACACACACAATACCAAAAGTTTTTTACTATTTGTTTCTCACAGAATAATTACCTTTCCTGTTTTTTGATAGCAGCCATTTGACTGAAGCTGAAACATAGAAGGGAAAAAACTCAAACAATTGAAACTCCAGGTTGTAATATCAACAATATTATGAAAAGGATAGATTGCCACTCCCATAAAGATTACACATGGGATTGCAGACAGACACAAAGCCTTCTTCAGAAAGAAAGAATGAAACACACACACACACACACACACACACACACACACACACACACACAAGCAAGCAAGCAAACGTCAGCAATCTGGATTGCTGCTTCCACTCAGCCCGGTAGAGTTGCATTCTGGCACAACAGCCATGGATAGCAGCCATGTGTGTCATGTGTACTAGCTTGTATTCGTGTGCCTCTGTGTTTTTCTTTCCCTTTCTGAAGAAGGCTTTGGCCAAATGCTCAATGTGTGACAGCCATTTGGAGTGCCTGTCTGAGACTCAGTGTGTCATCTTTACAGTGTGTAGCAACCACGAAAAAAATTCATGCAGCTGAAGTTAAATATCAAACTGAAATCACAGACAATTTACATTTGGCAAGGGGTGCATATAACTTAAAGACTTATAAGTAATCACATAAACTACTGTATGTTGCAACTGCACTCTCAAATAAGCTTTTTTAGTATACCACCACAAACTTTCACAGTTAGATCAGACAGAAATGAATTTAAAAATAAAACTGACTGTGGCATCAGTGACACTACAAAATTGAAATTATGTTAATAGCTATTACCCAATGAAACTGTTTTTCTTATGTATGTAGCATTATCATTCATTTATGCAACTGCATATGTACAAAATCCTCCTACTGCTAACATGCTCCTGTGATTAGACAATGTTTTCATTCAGTTCTATGACCGGTAAATGCATATCTCAATCATATGCACTGCCTGACAGAAACATGAAACATCCAGAAGCCTCAGACTGATGTCAATGTTAACTTCATACGCGTACACACCATCGGCGGGTATGTAAATGACGAAGAAATGCAATTCTCTGTGACAGGTAGAATGGCCACCAGAGTGCATTAGTGTTGTCCATGTTTAGTGTTGTTACAAGGCCCAATGGGGTATATAAGGGGTGTAAACAGCGTCAGATGTTGAGTGAGCACTGTGAAGGGCACACAGATGCCACATACTCCCATGAGACAGTGTTATCAGAACCTGACAGTGTTTGAAAGGGGCTTCATTGTTGGCCAGCTGGTCAAATAGTGCAATATCCAGATTTGTGGGTCATTTGGATGGAAGTGTTAGTGGCCCATTGGACTACATGAAAATGTGAGGGAAGGCATTCTCCTAGTCAAGGTTCAGTTGAAACACATCTGACCAAAACATAGGAGGATTACTGTATTGTGCACCAAGCACATCACAACCTCTTCATATCTGTGCCTGGCATCCACGAACAATTAATGAACTGCCTGCGATCTTGTGTCATCCCACGTCATTGATCAGAGACTAGTAATGGCCAGACTAGGGAATTGCTGTCCCAAGGGTAGGTTGCTGTTAACACAAATGGCTGCATCTGGAGTGGTGGCACGATTGGAAAGCACCGACTCCTGGAACAGCATAGCACTGTGTTGTGTTCGGCAATGAATTGTGGTTCTGCACAGGCCCAGATGAATAGCTGATGTGCATGGCAGAGACCTGTGAAAAGTTACATTATTCTAATGTTTTGGAGAGGCATAGCAGTGTTACTCCTGGTGTCAAAGTGTGGGGAACCATCGGGTGTGACTTCAGACCGTGCCTGGTAGTGATTAAGGGAACTCTGACAGCATAATGGTATGTCACAGTCATCTTGCACCCACATGTGTTACCTCTCACGTGACAGGGTCACGATGCCATTTTTCGACAGAAAATGCTCATCCACACAAGGCTCGTGTATTTATGAGCGTCTGTGCGAAGTGAGATACTTGATTGGTCAGCAAGATCCCAGCTCCATCCCCAACAGAGCTCATGTGGAAACAGTTCAGACATCAATTCCATCCAAGTGCCTGTATGCAGGATATGAAAAATCAGTTACAACAGTTGTGGGCAAGTTTGCCGCAGGAGCGGGTGCAGCGGCTTTATGACAGCCTTCCCAACCCAATCAGTGCACGCGTCCAGGCCAGAAGGGGATGCAAGTCACACTGATACGTGGGTTCAGCTGCCAAGTTCTTTGTAAATTTGACTTGATATTGAAATTACTGAAATAACATCACATACCCTTTCAATCCATGAAGTTTCATTTCATTTCTTCCTTCCCTTTTTGAGGCATCACTTTTTTTTTTTTTTTTTTTTTTTTTTTTTTTTTTTTTTTTTGGCCAGGCAGTGATATATACATATGCAAACATCACAGTGAATTTTAGCAGGCAATCATTACGCTCAAATTATGAAGCTGTTTAATGAAATTATATGAACGTCCTCATCTAGTTCAGTAAAATATATTTTGTTCTGGTGTATCACAATAAAAGCTTTTTGTAAAGAAGGAAAAAATTATGGTATTTCCCCTACACAATTTTTGCAGGTCCTCAAGCAAGCCTTCTCCTTTCAAACCGATACAAACATATCTGTAACACATGCTGTCGCAAAATAATGAATAAGTTCTACAAACAGAATATTGCTATATATCATAGGTAAAATTTCCAAAGAATATTCATTACTGATGTGCACTATTTGAAAAAGCTCTAATTGTCTGAAAGTACTTTTTTGGACCACCTATTTTCATTATACTAATCATACTAGCCATATTTTTTTGGCATTTTCATATAACACTCATTATTTGCTTCATGTCTATAATCATAATTTGAATTATTCTTGACTGATTTTGTTTTATTCCTTTGGTAGTAAGCTAAGCATAAATTACTGAAAGATCATCATTTAAGAAACACCTCATAAGCTCAGTCACGACTTTCTAACAAAGTATGTATTATTATCCACATAAAGTGAGCAGAAAATTATGTTTGCTGTATTTGCTTCTTCACTGTTGCAGAGAATATCGTCAATTTTTGTTTCATCGCCAAGTGTATATTATAAGGTTTTATGAAATGCATTATTGAAAATCATAAAAAACGAAACTGTAATACATTTAAAATGACAAGTGAACTTTTTTCGGGGAGGGGTGGAGGTGAGGTGAGCTAATTGTTTGCCCTTCTAACACAAAGCTACATGCCCATTAGAAAATAGAAACACAATCATTACAACAAACTCAGCTATTTGAGAGATATTACATGATAGAAAACTGGACCAATATCATCTCTGGAACATTTTATGCCTTTTCAAGCAGATAATAACTTCACATACGTATCTCAGTTGTAGATACAGTGAAACCTCTATTTTATGTTTTCGTGCAGTCCAGAGTTCAATAACACAAAATTGAGGAAAATGCAGAAACGATGAAAATGTTAAAGCCCCCAAAATACACGCAAAAAGATATGTAATTGGCATATATGACTAAAAATTGTAACCCTCTCCAGTACACTGTAAATATCTGTGCAAGTGAAGGAAATTAAATGTACAATACAATATTTATACAGTAATTTGTGTTTATGAATTACATCAGTTCTTAAAATATCACGGATGTGTAACAAGTGAAAACTTGTCAAAAAACTGTAATTGGTATCTGGGTTCAAAGTAATCGAGCTGTTTTCAGACATGCTACAACTACAAATTGTACATCAAAACATGCATTTTTGAGAGGTCTTTCCTTGTGTTCACCCAGGAAAAAAATCAAAAATTTATGAACATGGTGAATTACACCAAAAATATCACAGCAGTTAAGTGGTTAAACCATAAGCATTAATGTGGACATCTGCTTAGTGACAGACTTTGTCACCATTGCTGTTATTGTTTAACGCATTCATATGCTCATCACCGGCAAAGTGTTATTTTAGGTTCAATGAGAGAAACACAGACATGAAAAATTGAGTTTACTTACCCAACTGATGTAGACGCTTATAAGAAGTTGGCTCAATGAATTTCTGCACACTGGGTAAAATACAAATTCAAAAGAAAGTTCAGGTGTTACAGATTCGCTTCATGAATTCTATCACTGCTGCCAATCTTTATGATCTACAGCGTGTGGTGTAAAGTATACACGCGAGTAGTGTATGTAGTTGTTGCAACTGTATCATGTCAGATTTGAACACGAAATTCTTTAAAACATGCTATCACAAAAACCTGGTTCTATTTCTGTGTGACACAGCATATGATCTGTGTGAAAAGTATATTTTCAGCACTTCACAAAATGCTTCCGCCCGTACTTGCATTCCAGTGTTGACAGGCCACTCTCCCTCTCCATTCATCCAGGAGGTGAGATCATTTTACATATCTTAGTGCGGTGTGGTGGCTGTCAACAACCCATAGAAACAAAGCTACAAATTCCCTGATTTTATATGTCTTCCTAGTAAGGTGTACCTCAGGCCGTTTTCTTTCTATTGACATTTGTTGTGATTGAACAAGTTGATAAGTAGCACAAAAGACTGATGGTTCACACTACGGCTGGTGACGGGGTTAAGGGAATATTTTTGGCCATTGCGGAGAGGGGAGACATGAGAGGAAATGCTGACGTAATCCACAATTGGTGTTGTCAACACTACTTGCAATGTTTAACTTCACTGTGCAATTATGATACAACTACTATTAAGCTGCGGAAGCAAAGGAAAAATAGGGCAGCTGACGCAACGTCCTGGGCCGAGACAATCTGTGACAAAGAGGCCTAGCTGCCACCTTATGACTCAGTCTTGTCATTTTGCACATACTTCAGGTGTGTCATATTTAGCAAGCTTTTAAATCCAAACACAGAGTCTCGTAGTATGCTTGGTCAGAATCAAGGAATTGTCAGTCATTTCTGGCTAGTGAGCTCTTATTGGCTGGCAACTTGTTACACCACCCAACAGCCAGCGCAACCACCACACTACACTATGCTAGTTTTAAACAAGTGACTTGATCCAGTTTGACACGAGCGAATCACTGGTCAAAACTGACTATTTGAAGTGCATGTGCCTTTTGCACTTGCACATAAATCTGCAAAAAATTACAATGTGAGTGCCTCCATGATGTCAATGATCTACAGATTCTCCAGAGTGTAGAGTTCTAAATGTCTGAGTATGCTGCACCCTGCACATGCGCAGAGACAGGCAGCTATGGTGGCATCTGCTAACACTGGAAGTTATAACGTAGTCTGGTTGAGTTCACTCCTATTACAGAAATAGATTGTGATTTTGTGTCTTCTTAATCTTTACTGTAATGTTTTCTTTGTTTCGTGGCACACTGGAAGGTTACACAAGGTCCTGATATTTTTGCCTACAAGTGTTCTCCTACAAGAGATACAAAATATCTGAAAGCAAAAAGTGTGTGTTTCACAGAGAAAGAACCTACTGTGTTTACATAAGAACATAAATAGATAAACACATTTTAAATGAAAATTATTTCAACTGTGAAAAACTGAGTATTACTGGACAAGAAAATTAATTTTCACTGTTACTTGGCACCTAGAAAAAAGACCACAACATACAAAGGATGAAGGAAAAAGTCACTATTTACTGCTTTCTACATACTGTCTATAGGTGAATATGGGGTGGGGGTAAGGAATGGAAGAGAAAGCCGCCTGGTACAATTCTGTTCAGAGCATAACTTAATCACAGCTAACACTTGGTTTAAGAATCATGAAAGAAGGTTGTATACACAGAAGAGGCCTGGAGATACTGGACAGTTTCAGATAGATTATATAATGGTAAGATTGAGATTTAGGAACCAGGTTTTAAACTGTGAGACATTTGCAGGGGCAGATGTGGACTCTGACCACAATCTATTGGTTATGAACTGTAGATTAAAACTGAAGAAACTGTAAAAAGGTAGAGATTTAAGCTAATAGGACCTGGATAAAGAACCAGGGGTTGTAGAGAGTTTCACAGAGAACACTGGGGAAAAACTTGCAAGAACACGGGAAAGAAATACAGTAGAAGAAGAATGGGTAGCTTTGAGAGATGAAATACTGAAGGCAGCAGAGGATCAAGTAGGTAAAAAGACTAGGGGTAGTAGAAATCCTTGAGTAACAGAAGAGGGACTGAATTTAATTGATGAAAGCCGAAAATATAAAAATGCAGTAAATGAAGCAGGTGAAAAGGAATACAAATGTCTCAAAAATGAGATCGTCAGGAAGTGCAAAATGGCTAAGCAGGATTGCTAGAGGACAAATGTAAGGATGTAGAGGCATATATCACTATGAGTAAGATAGATACTGCCTACAGGAAAATTAAAGAGACCTTTGGAGAAAAGAGAACCACCTGTACCTAAGCAAAGAAGGAAAAACAGAAAGGTGGAAGGAGTATATAGAGGGTCTATACAAGGGTGATGTACTGGAGGGCAATATTATGGAAACTGAAGAGGACGTAGATGAAGATGAAATGGGAGATATGATATGTGTGAAGAATTTGACAGAGCACTGAAAGACCTACGTTGAAACAAGGCCCGGGGTGGAGACAACATTCCTTTAGAACTACTGATAACCTTGGGAGACCCAGCCATGACAAAACTCTACCATCTTGTGAGCAAGATGTATGAGACAGGTGAAATATCCTCAGACTTCAACAAGAATGTAGTAATCCCAATCCCTAAGAAAGCAGGCGTCGAAAGGCGTGAAAACTACCGAACTATCAGTCACGGCAGCAAAATACTAACACAAATTCTTTACAGACAGATGGAATAACTGGTAGAAGCCAATCTTGGGGAAAAACAGTTTGGATTCTGTAGAAATGTTAGAACCCGCATGGCATGATTTATCATAGAAGATAGATTAAGGAAAGGCAAACCTACGTTTATAGTATTTGCAGACTTAGAGAAAACTTTTGACATTGATGACTAGGATACTCTCTTTCAAATTCTGAAGATGGCAGGGATAAAACACAGGTAGCAGAAGGCTACTCACAATTTGTACAGAAACCAAATGGCATTTATGAGAGTCGAGGGGCACGAAAGGAAAGCAGTGGTTGAGAAGGGAGACAGAGACACAGAGAGAGAGGGGGGGTTGTAGCCTAGCCCCGATATTATTCAATCTGTAAATTGAGCAAGCAGTAAAGGAAACAAAAGAAAAATTTGGAGTAGGAATTAAAATCCATGGAGAAGAAATACAAACTCTGAGGTTTGTTGATGACATTGTAATTTTATCAGAGACAGTAAAGGACTTGGAAGATCAGTTGATTAGAACTGACAGTCTCTTAAAAGAAGGATGTAACATGAACATCAACAGAAGCAAAACAAGGATATGGAATGTAGTCATATAAAATCAAGTGATGCTGAGGGAATTAGATTAGGAAATGAGACACTTAAAGTAGTAGATGAGTTTTGCTATTTGAGCAGCAAAATGATGATGGTCGAAGTAGAGAGGAGATACAATGTAGATTGGCTATGGCAAGGAAAGCATTTCTGAAGTAGAGAAATTTGCTAACATTGGGTATAGATTTAAGTATCAAGAAGTTCATTCTGAAAGTATTTGTATGGAGTGTAACCATGTATGGAAATGAAACATGGACAATACATAGTTTAGAAAAGAAGAGAATAGAAGCTTTCGAAATTTGGTGCTACAGAAGAGTGCTGAAGATTAGATGGGCAGATAACGTAACTAACGAGGAGGTACTGAATAAAATTGGGGAGAAGAGAAATTGGTGGCACAACTTGACTAGAAGAAAGGACCGGTTGGTAGGACACATTCTGAGGCATCAAGGGATCACAAATTTAGTACTGGAGGGAAGTGTGGAGGGTGAAAATCGTAGAGGGAGACCAAGAGATGAATACACCAAGCAGATTCAGAAGGATGTAGACTGCAGTGGTTACTCAGAGATGAAGAATCTTGCACAGGATAGGGTAGCATGGAGAGCTGCATCAAACCAGTGTCTGGACTGAAGATCACAACAACACAACATACTGTCTCATGTGTTTACCAGCCTATATTTTCATGAGCAAATAAATGTATGTGTTCTGAAATGGTTGGATGACACTTTTCATACTCTGATGATGATGATGATGATGATGATGATGATGATGATGATGATGATATGTGGGGCACTCAACATTGTGGTCATCAGTGCCTGTACAAG
The DNA here is from genome assembly GCF_021461385.2 of Schistocerca piceifrons. Taxonomy (NCBI): domain Eukaryota; kingdom Metazoa; phylum Arthropoda; class Insecta; order Orthoptera; family Acrididae; genus Schistocerca; species Schistocerca piceifrons. Next base: position 494,146,225 of record NC_060140.1, on the reverse strand, counting down.
TTCCAAATCTTTCCATTTCCAGTCTCAGCACTTCCCGAATGATGATGCGATGATATAATCCGTGACCCGGCCAGGAATGGAACCAGAGACCTCGTGATACAAAGGCAGCAATGCTAGCCATTAGACCACGAACTGCGGACTTTTTCATATTCTTTCAGTTCTCAGGAGAGAGAGTAATTTACTACATGACATTAGACAAGAATTTCCACTATGAATTCTACTTTGGTCATTAATAAACTCTATTGTCATTGCTTTTTCCTACATTTTGCTACCATATTTCAAATTTTCCATAAAAAGGGTAGTCCCTCATAACCTTGCTTTCACCATTCAGATACCAAACTCCACAGCAGACAGCTTTCACAACACCAGCAATTTGGGCAAAGATGTGTAAATGAAACTGATTACTCAAAACAGACAACACTCCAATAAAATGCCAGGGGTGCTGCAGTAGAGCCACTTTCACTTGTCGCGAGTAGTCAATTGAGAGAAGAAAGTCGATTGTATAAAAGCGGCTTTTAACACATGTATAATGAGTTCGCCTGCTGGACACACTCAGGTCACTGCACTCGTGGACTGCCATTGGCTACAGAAGGAAAACACTCAGTCCTACATGTTAGATATCAATGCCTTTCACCGTACTTCACAGTTTTGACTTTTGTTCACCATGTTCATCAATTTTTGTTTTTTCTGGGTGATCAGAAAGGGAAGACCTCTCAAAAATGCATGTTTTGATGTATAATTTTGGTCGTAGTAAGTCAGAAAATAGCTCCATTATCTTGTACCCAGATACCAATTTCAATTTTTGGACAAGTTTTTACTTGCTGTTACACATCTGTGATCTTTTAAGAACTGACGAAATTCATTACCACAAATTATTGTATAAACATTGTATTGTACATTTAATTTCCTTTACTTATATAGATTTTGTACACTCTACTGGAGAGGGTACAATTTTTAATCATATATGCCAATTAATATATGTTTCTGCTCATATTTTGGAGTTTGTAACTTTTCCTTGATTCTGTATTTTCTCAATTTTATGTTTTTTAAGTCTGGACTGCATGAAAACATAAAATAGGGGTTTCACTGTACTGATATAGAAATAGAAACAAAAATACCTGCATTATCAATTATGTGGAACTGGAAAGCAGCAGAGGATGAAGAAAGAGATGAAGACACAACACAAATTTGGATTAGGGATAGGAAATGAGACAGGGAAATGACTAACCAGTTTCTGCAAAGAAAACTTACTAGTAGTGGGTATTTGAAAATCACAAAAGTGGATGTTATTCCTGGATCTCAAATTTGAGCAGAGTTGGATTTTAGATTGACACAGGAAAGATTTAGGAACTGTCTGATGAATGGCAGAGCTTACCCAGGAACAGTCTACATAGTGGAAGGAATAAAAGTGAAGTTGCAGAAAGTGTGGAGCGGTAAAGCAAAAGGAAGATTAAACTTGAACATATTCAAGGAGCTGGAACAGAGGTTTCTTGAAAAATTGGAAAGAGGTGGAGTTGAACGTGTAAATGACAAGTGAATTAAAATGAGGGAAGGACTCATGGACTCTGCCAAAGAAGTACTAAGAATTAGTGTGTCCACAGAAACCAGGAAAGAATTGATTATAGGAAATGTGTTTTAAAAAACAAGAACAATAACTGAAAAATGGAAAAATGAGAAAATGAAGGATACAAGAAACTGAATAATGAATTGAGAAGAGAAACTGAAGGAGCAAGAGAAAGATGCATGGAAGCGGAATGTGAGGAAATGGAGAAATATACAGATTGGCTAGGGATAGCTATTGAAAGTAAAAGAAGTAAGACTGAACATGGAAATACAAATGAGCGAACGATACAAGAACAACTGAATGTTTTGAGCAGATCAAATATCAACTGAATTCAAGCTTAAAGAGGAGAAATATTTGCAATAAAATGGAAAGAAGTACAGCAACTTGGAAGCAGAGGAGGGAAGGGGCTGAAGGAGATGAAGAATCGAAAGAAATTTGGAATCGATAACTTGTCGGCAGAAGTTTTGTAGAGTTTTGGAAGCAGAGGAGAAAAGACATAGTCTACACCTGTAATGTGATACAAGACAAAGGGAAATGGCCTGATGACTTCCTTGCAGCAGTAATGACACCAATGAAGGAAAAGAGAAATGCCAAAAATGCAAAGAGCATCCAAGTATCAGGCTAATTTCTCATGCAGGTAATACATTTCTGAGAGTGCTGAACAGTAGCCTCTACGCCAAGTTGGACAGATGGGTTGGGGAGGAAAGGTTTGGATTTTTTTTTTCCCAAAGAAACAAGAGATACTACTGGCCTGCTAAGAATCATAGAGAAAAATATATTGAAAAAGGAAGAGAAATTTATGCTGTTTTTATTGATTTGGAAAAAGCTTTCCACAGAGTGCAAAGTATCAAGCTGATGGATACTTCCAAGAGGAAACAAGTAGACTTTAAGGATAGATGATTGTCACAGAAGCTATATTTACAACAGAAAGAAAGAATAAGGATTAGAAATGAAATGTCGGAAAGAAGCAGCAATGGAAGGAGCATTAGACAAGGTTGCTGCCTCTCCCTTTTATTGTTCAACTTATACCCGAAAGAAATTATTGCAAAAGGCTTAGATAGAAAGAGAGGAATGTATATTGTTGGAAAGACAAAAGGATATATAAGGTTTGCCGATGACGTGGTACTAGTGGCAGAAAGTGAACGAACCGTAAAGAAAATGCTAAGAGACTTGAACAAAGCTTGTGTGGAATATGGGACAATACATCAAAAACAAAAAGTATGGTGACTGGCAAAGGAAGGAGATTGGTAAATGTTAAGATAGGACAAGTTATTATTAGTTATGTAAGAGCATTTAAATATCTTGGAAGTATCATCACTGAAGACTTGAGATGACATCAGAAAATCCACATTGTTATACCAAAGGGGCATTCAACAGAAATGGAGATTATAATGTGGCAAATTAGATAAAGATATGAGAAAAAGACTTGGAAGCATTTTGTGGGGAGTGTGGCATACTGCTGAGCAGAAAAATGGACACTGAGCAATAAGCTGGATGGAAAGAGTAAGTAAGGAAAGAGAGTTTGTCTGACGAGACTGAGAGGAAGGAGGATATATAAGATGATAGATGACATAAGCGGAAGCAGAAATTACGCACACCTGAAGAGGATGGCAGAAGACAGCAGAGCATGGAGTATTACCATGTGGAAACCTGCCTTTGGCAGAACACTGATGATGATGATGATGATGATGATGATGCAGGACAGATGCATCCCAGAGTCATGTTTCAACTTACATTGCAGCAGCATCTTGGCATTAAGAACAAATTTATGTCATGAAGGAATCTAAGAATAAATCTCACTTGCCCAAGTACTCATTTCCACAGAGTAAAACTTATTGCATCACCTCATATAACCCATTTTCTCAGTTTCTGACTGACTGGAATTGCACAGCACGCAAAGGTCAATATAAATTAATATGATGCTATTGCTGCATGTATCCTTCATGAATGGATTGTGACTAGCATCTGATTCCCACAAACTCTGCTGATGGTACCACTTTCTGTCAACTTTGGAATTGCTGGGAGAATATTAATAACATTTTGTATCTCTCTTTTCCTACTTGGAATATGCACTGAATTATATGGTGTGTACTAACTGTCAGCTGATTCATCTCTGTCTCACTCAGCCTGCTACCATATCTATAACAACACTTGGAAATCATCACTAAAAGCTGTAAATTTATAGTAGACCGGACTCCTGAAGTTAAGACCATAGCCATCACTGTACACAACTATTGCAATAGCCATGTTTATTGTTACCAAATGTGCCTAATTCCGTACTTTATATTTGGGAAATCTGAAGAAATAAAAATTCACACAAGGCCTCATAACAACATACTGATTGCTCCAGCCTGAAATAAAACATTTGTAACCACCAAGCCAACTTCTGGTAGATCTTTTGATTATATTCAACAGTAGTTTGTGCTCTCAGGTATTGCAATACACATAATGGATTAGATGACAATTTCACACTCTGCAGACTCTAGTACAGTTGGTCAAGTGAACTTAACACTTTGGCAACCAAGCCCGAGTATAACGTTGGCCATAACACTGAGTTCAAAAGATCTTGCCCAAGTATAACTCAGGCAGAAATTTTCTCGATGCGCAAGCCATCTATCGCTTGAACACTGAACTCATTTCATATGAAAGTATTGTATGGACGTCTTACCACTTGTCACTTGACAGGTGCTGCCTTCTGTTGTCAATTTCTAAAATTATTTTGAAGAAACAGTAGTGAATGTAATAGCTGCTGTTACAACTCGTTGAGCCATTATGTGAATACACCATTGTTGGTTTTGTGTATGTACTCATTAGGTTCTGCAGTTTATAGCAATTCTGCTACAAAATGTAATGTTTGTTGAGTGAGCAAGAAATTATGGAAGTTGAAGAGGAAGAATTCAATAACTCTGGATCGGAGGGAGAAATATCCGCGTTGGAAATGGTCTGAACATTCATATTCAGGTAAACTGCAGACTGCCACAATTTTTCCATCGCTAATATTGTTACTACAGATACTGCTGCTGTAATTACAATTTAGATCTGTTTTATTTGTCTTAATCTCATCTTCTTTACAGATGAATTTCATGACCAAGCAGCATCCAACATGGGTATCCAAGATTTGTTTTGAGAAGATGAGACAATTTACTGGTACAACATGCAGAAGAGATACAAACTACTACTGTGATGATCACAATATACCTCTATGAATACTATAATACTTCAGATTTTTACATACAAAGGCAAAATACTTGTGAAATTGCACAGTAACCCCACCTCTCACTTCCTTGTTAAGGATAATTACACTTCCTGTCATCATCATTTTGAAACTTGCAAATCTATCAAATCACAAACTTATGTCAAAGTAACACTTCGCATAATGGCCTGTTTTCCATGCCGAAATTCTTCTAAGTGGTTGAACTTCAAAGTGTTAATTGAAATATTGTCTGATTAACAGTGTTCTTCCACATTACTCTACCAGAGAAATTTTGTTCTTGGTATGTTAATTTTGATATGATTAAATTATGCAACAATGGTTGGTAATGATGTTTGGTGCCACTACAGCTGCTGTCAGTGACAAAATTATGACGTTACAACAGTTTGTCTACCTTGGCCCACTTCCACCCCGACTGTGGGACTTTTAGCAGGTCCAGTCATTCAACTTTAAATATTTTGTATTATTTACACAGGAGAACAAATACAACACTACTTTTCCACATGAATAAACTGACTGTAACACACTGACAATTCCTCATAACACATTTCCTGCATTATCAATACCACCAATTCATTAAATACCCCTACAATTGTTGCCTATGTCTACCTCATTTCCACCTTCATACCCAAAGTGTGATTCCCTTTCTGTTTTTTTGAAGCTAAACTAATTACTTTACAGAAGTGCAAACAGGTTTCTGTTCATAAACAGGAGTTTGAACTTGTCATGTACGAACAGTTTTACTATATTGCCTGGTTATTCTACTTTAAGCGCTTCCTCCTCAATCTCGGCTGAAAAAAAGAACATAAAATATACATTTCCAAAATCTCTTCTGTCCAATGATACACACTCAAAAACACCCCAGAATTCTATCAGAAATTTACAAATTACACTGTGTTTGAACAGACCAAGTTCTGTGTAATCTCACAATGGCTACATAAAATTTAAATAAAGTTTCAAAATAACATTTATTACCTTCCACTCTGAAGACTGTTCTAATTTTACAACAACTTCATCTCCCTCAAGTGCTCTATTTCTCTTCTGAACACCAGATATTAAAATATCCATCTGCCCATCCTAGGGAAGGAAATAAATATTTAGCAAGCACTGAAAAGTAATCTACAAATGTGAAAAAATACCTCTAAAATAAATATACATATGAAAGCCAGAAACTGCAAATGTCACTCTGAAGCTTACTTATATCAAACTTCTTTGGCATCAGTGGATAGGATTGGGATTAGGATGAAATAATAAATGCAAAATAAAAAGTTATATTTCAATTCAACAAAATCCAAAACGAACACACAAATCAGCACAGAGAAGCATTTGTTTAGCATTTTTCAAATTTTGGAAGGCACACATAAAAATTAAGTTTTTTTCGAGTACTGTGACAAGTTTCTTGATAAATAATATACATATAACTATGTCGAACAGGTATAATGACTGGTTTGATCTAAGTAATAAATCAAACTTTCAGAACCTGTCATGTTTTACTCTAATCTGCATAACGCAGCACTTCACTGGCAAACACTGTAATTTCTATATCACAACATACTGTTCAAAGCATTTTGGAAAATTATTTCACAAAATTTTCACAAACATAATAACCTGACGCAGGGAAATACCAAATACAAAACTAATCCTAATGTTTATGATTATATTTTCCATACATGACATGCCTTTGGGTGTTCACTGAAAATTAAATTATTTGTGCTCATTCTCTCTCTATCCATGCCAAGACCTCACAAAATTTAGCATTATAACCATTTAACCTATAACATTGTGCAGTTTATTTACTGTGTTTAGCATTTTCAGTTGTGCAAAGTGTAATTTCAATGTTAAGAAACAAGCTTGATGCACGAAACTCTACGCACACGGTTTGTATATTTGCTTATAATGTTTGATCACCTAAGAACTAGTGTCCCTTTGAGTGCTAGTCAGCTGTTTCCTGAAGATGGCCCAATAAGCTGAAAACTAGTTTGAAATGAACAAAAATCAGTAGAATAGAAACAGTGCTTGTTATTCAATCTTAAATATGGAATTGTTCTTCTAAGAAGTACCAGAAGAATCCACACATAAGTATTTAAAAATGTCACAGTTAGTTTTGAACTTCAATTGTTCGTTGTTTATTTGTGGAAAATCCAGGATGGAATATAACAACATAATGAAAAGGATAGTTGCTACACATCATACAGCACAGAAGCTTAATTGCAGAAAGACACACAAAAAAACTGTCGGAAAGTTAGCTTTTGCCCAACAAGGCCTTTGTCAAAAGTAGACAACATACTCACACACACGCAAATGCAACTCACACATACATGAGCACAGTCTCTGGCAGCTGGAGCCAGACAGAATCTGGTTTTGTGTGTGTGTGCGCACGTGCGCGTGTGCGTGCGTGTGTGTGTGTGTGTGTGTGTGTGTGTGTGTGTGTGTGTGTGTGTGTGTTGCATTTGTGTGCATGTGTGTATGTTGTCTATTTTTGACAAAGGCCTTTTTGGCCAAAAAGCTAACTTTCCAACAGTCTTTTTGTTTTGTCTTTCTGCAAATTAGTACCTCCACTATAGGGTGGGTAGCAACTATCCTTTTCATTATGCTGTTTATTTGTGGTTTATAAGAGAGATGGCATCATCGTTCTAATGAGAGGGATCTATAGAGTGACATTTAACTTTGGTGAAAAGATATGTTGCACAAAAAATGACAAACAAAAGAATGATGATCACGAACACAAAAGTTTATTTTAATAATGAGTTTAGAATGGTACACTGTACAGTGATTTGTTTCTCATTTTTGCATCTACCCCGGTATGGAATGGATGAAGCATATCTGCAAGCTAGGACAACAATAGTTTCTTTATCACACACTGCAGCACTTCCTGGTCAGTGGTTTATTCCATGTCATGGTCAGTGGTTTATTCCATGTCATCAGATCCTGCCTTGGAGATACACCATACTCCATGGAAGAAGGACTTTGGTGACAATCGCAATGATGTCACCAATACAGAGAGAGCCTTCTCTTTTGTCATAAAGTATTGTTCAAGGTGTTCATATTGATGATGAAGGCCTCTACATTCATTGTTGGCAAGCTGAAATTTTTTAGAAAGACCTTTTCCACTTCCAGCACAAAATAAGTTGCAGAAGAAGACAAAGTCTGCATTAAATAAGACATACATAGTTATTCAAACTTTGTGCTTGAAACATAAACGACCATAACCATAAATCAATGGAAACTGTTCATTTCCCAGGTATCCACATGACCTGGAACGCTGACAAAGACAACTGGACAGGCACGGCAACTAAGGTAAAAGATAAAGTCAGAGTAATGGATATCACAGCATGAGAAGAATAAGATTGATCAATAGCCTGGAGACTTCTCACTGAGTGTCTACAAATTAAAATGCAATCAAGGGAGATCTGTTTAAAAAAACCTTGGGCTCTGTTAATGGCTATCAACTCCTCCATAAAAACAATAAATGTATCCAGTAACAAATCTTGTTCTTGATGAGTGGGAGATGTAAAAGCATATCTCATCTTACCCACTTTTTAAACCAGTAAAAATGGTAGCTGAAAAACAAAGTAACTAACACCGAACGGTCATGGCACTAAAATTTTAGGTCCCTGAAATAGATCGGTTGTAATTTGTGGTCTGGGTACAAACCAAGGAGCATATACAGGAAGCACAGTCTAAGGAAGTTAGCCAGAGGTGCCAGAAGAGGGCCTTGAAGTGCGTTCCATCAGCTAAACCTATCCGTGGACAAGAGGTACAGTGTTGATATAACTTCTAAGCAAAAATTAATGTGCCAAGTTAGATATTTAGGAAACTGTTACATGGTGATTGCTTAAGTGAGCAAGAGTTGGTACAATCTGAACTGAAAAGGGGAGTTCCTCACTTCAGCAAGGGGACTATCTATAGGATTAATCTAGGAAGCATTGATGGCTAGTTTTACTCCATGATGATCGAATGGTTCCAACAATTTCAAGAATGGACATGCCATTGAGTCACAGCAACCAATCAGAATGAGCCATGGGTCCAGTAAATATGGAGGAGAGCAGGTCAATCTGCATCCCAAGAGGTGTGGGCAAGGTAGCGAAGAGCATTAGGTTTCTGCATTCAAACTAGTCTTTAGATGACCAGACTCAGCTTTTTATCGAATAGGAGTCTGAAAAACTGGGACTGTGCAATGATGTCCACATACTGCGTAACAATAAGCCATGGGAAATTGGCCCAAGCAAAGGCCTTTTGAATGGCACCTTGGAACTTGCATTCAGCCGAATGCTACAGACCGGGAGCTATACCAAATGTAAAAGTCACTGCCAAGCAACATGGCATGACCAATGGTCTGATGGAGATCACGAGTCTATGATGGTTGTGAGGAAGAGAAACACTCAGCATAGAGCTGTGAAGGATGCCATTCTCTTGGACTCATGAGGCACTAAATGACATAGCAACTCTAAACCAAAACAATTGCCGAACAAAAACTGATGAATAAAAATCAGAAGAGGGCCTCAAAAGCCTCAGTTGAGGAGGGCATGAAAAGTCTGATGTTACTAAATGGTAGCGTGTACCTTATGTACGTAAAAAAAAGACTGGTGAAAGACGTGCTGGTCTCTAGAAAAAATTTGTCAGATTGCTGTTTCCTACCTAACCAAATGGTTGGTTGTGGATCATCTCACCGAGAAGCCACACTGATTCACATTGATAGGGGGACAAAAGGCCCTCCAATTCAAGACTAAACATAATCTTCCAGCTACCATCCCTTCATGCAGTTTGCAGAACACATTGGTGAGGATCATCAGAAAGTAGTTGTCGACAGATGTTGGATTTTTGCATGGGTGAAACATTGGGATGATGATACTATCTTGCCCTTGTGATAGGAAAACAACTTCCAGCCAATACAGCCAAAGACCCTGAGGACTCTTGAGTAACATTCAGACGTAGGATCACCTGATTATGAATGCCTTTAGGTTAGAACTCTGACCAAGTGGTCTAATAACAAACATATGGAAGTTGAAGTGTATTGACATATACCGTATTTACTCGAATCTAAGCCGCACTTTTTTTCCGGTTTTTGTAATCCAAAAAACCACTTGCGGCTTAGAATCGAGTGCAAAACAAGCGGGAGTTCTGAAAAATGTTGGTGGGTGCCGCCACAACTAACTTCTGCCGTCGAATATATGTAGCGCCACACAGGCATGCTTTGTAGGCACAAAGATAAATACTGGTACCAAAATCTCTGCGTCAGTAAATAAATTAAAAAAAAAAGTGGAAGACGAGCCTTTTTCCTCCGCTCAGAGTTTCAACCACTGCGTTTTGGTACATTATCCAACGAAGTAAATACAAATTCTGTATTGTTGATCTTCGAATGTAGCAGCATGTCAATGTACTACGAAAATCCGACTGGCAAGACTGTTTGGGATGTTTGTCAATATGGCCAACTCTACGTTCTGAATTTTTTCCTACCTGTGAGAAGAGATGGTTGCTAATAGGAGCTTTTATGAATTGTGAATCACATGTAGTATTCTCTTCGCCATAAGATTAATACGAATATAAACATTTTGCCAAGTATTGTTTCGTGTTTGCTACTATCTCATTTAAATTCTGTCTGCCTAATAAACTATGAAACTAGAGTGAGACAACAGCAAACGCGGAAGAATATACATATCATGTCATGTTTATATTCGTATTATTCTTATGCCTGATAGTGATACAGTCAGAAATGAAGCACGGCAACTGACTAGATTTTTAAATCTAAGATGACTAATTTCTGTGCAGAATGTAATGAACTAAAGAGGCACCTGCAAAGATTTTCAAACGGAGAAAAATTTTCGCTAAAATTTCGTTCAGATCATCTATCATACGCAGTCTATTATTTGGTTCTTGTTGATCATTATCAAAGAAAGAAGTGGTGTAAGTAACAACAAATGTTTCGCTAATGAGACGACTGCTCTCTATTTTTTATTTGTAAGCGGCGGTAGCGCGCACAAAAGCAAGCCACGCCGCGAGCGGCGACAGGCCGTAAACACGCACTATCAGAATGCGACAAACAATGCATGACACAGTACAGTAATGCATTTTCAGCTTAGAGTGACGTAAACACCTATAACAAAGAAAAATAAGCAATCAATTCAAACCAGACGAAGCACATGAAAAAGGAAGGATATCCGTATAAATACGGACAGAGCGCGTGACGCGTAGCAATGGCTACCTGGTAAACCGTAACTGCTAAGCTTATGACTCGAACCAAACTACTGCAGCTGTATCGTCATTCATTCGACCTAAATTGTGTCTCATATTACAACTAGGCGAACTTTGTTTCGATTTGGAGGTGCGACCTAAAACTTTTCTCTACCCTTGATTTTCGAGTCTCAAATTTCAGGTGTGGCTTAGATTCGGGAAAATTTTTTTTCCTTGATTTCGAGTCTCATTTTTCAGGTGCGGCTCAGATTCGAGTAAATACGGTATTTTCTTTTTTCCTGGCTGGTTAATTCCACAGTTTACAGAGACAGTGAAACTGACAGTCTACTGTTCCTTGCAAATGCGAGAAACCTGGAAACATCAAAAGCCAACCAAAAAGAAAAAGCTTCTACTCACATTTCCGATGAATAAACATTGAAGAAGAGGGGTGATTCTGGGTCTTTTTGTGTCCTAAAGCCTGGCTCCTTTGCAAGCTCCTATGCTTCATGAATAGTTCATGTTAAGTGAAAATAAAAGAACGCCGAAATTATACTTATAATGGAAATACGATATAGCAGAAATACTGAGTTGCAGATAGACACAACAAAAAGACTGTCACAAATAAAGCTTTCGACCATTACGGCCTTCGTCAACAACACACACACACACACACACACACACACACACACACACACACACACACACACACACAGAGAGAGAGAGAGAGAGAGAGAGAGAGAGAGAGAGAGAGAGAGACAGAGAGAGAGAGACAACTCACACATACGACTACAGTCTCAGACAAATGAAACCACCCTGCAAGCTGCAGCATCAGTGCATGATGGGAGTGGCGACGGTGGGGGTAACGAGGAGGCTAGCACGAGGGGGGGGGGGGGGGGTAGGGTGGTGGGTGTGGCAGACAGTGAAGTGCTGCAGGTTAGATGGAGGCCTGGGGAGAGGTGGGGAGGGGGGGGGGGGGGGAGGAAGTAGCAGAAAAGGAGAGAAGTAAAAAGACTGAGTGTGATGGTGGAATGATGATTGTGTGCTGCTGGAGTGGCATAATATTGTTGCATTCCATCCTGGATTTTCCACTGTTTGATTATAATTGAAATACCTGCTTCCACTGCTGTACGGGTACTACAGAACCATTTGATTGCTATTCAGAGCCCCAAACATTGTGTGAAATTCTACCTTATTTCAAAACCTCACACAACTTCCAACAACTCTTCTCTCGATTATGGACAGTGAAGACAGAAAAAAATAAAAAATCTAATTAAATATCTGTGACAATATCAGATCCCCCCACCCCACCAAACACACACATTTGCATATTCAGAAATTAACACACATTCTGGAGCTACTGACTGCAGAAATTAAGCTTGAAATAAGCAATTCACTTTCCAGAGAAAGAAACATTAAGTTGTCACCAACCTAACTTCCAAGGATTTCACAAGCACTTGGTAAATTTCTGAGATAATGATGGATTTCATTGCAGTATATGTCTTTAATTAGAACTCCAAAAAGGGATAATTATTCTCAATAGCAAGAATTCAAATTCTAAGCATCACAGCAAACCTTGTCACCAATGGTATAGTATTCGAGTATTTTGTAATTTCCTTCATTATCAGTGGTCTGACGTAACAGAGAGAGAAGAAAAGAAAGTCGGATCCCATATGTTGGAGTAGTTCCAAGTTTACTCTTGGAAAAGATACAATGAAAAACACTGCTACAAATACTCAAACCCGTCTAAAATACAAGCTTAGAGTACTCATAACTGAGGATGCAGATCCTGCAAATGACACTCAGTGCATCGGAGTTTCACAAGTGCGATATTCTTACTTCCTCTGAAGAACAATTACTGATACAAATTAGAAACCTCAACAGCACATCTCCAGCTTCCAGCAGAATTCCACTTCCATAATGTATTTTTTGAAACTTCCCGGCAGATTAAAACTGTGTGCCGGACCGAGACTCGAATTCGGGACCTTTGCCTTTCGCGGGCAAGTGCTCTACCGCACTTGCCCGCAAAAGGCAAAGGTCCCGAGTTTGAGTCTCAGTCCAGCACACAGTTTTAATCTGCCAGGAAGTTTCATATCAGCACACGCTCCGCTGTAGAGTGAAAATTTCATTCTAGAAATGTATTTTTTGATTGTAAATGGATCCAGAAACCCAATATCTAACATACAGCATTTCTTCATTAGCTGCGAGCCAGTCTTTGTATGTTCCAGATCTATACACTGCAGAAGCTTCTCCTCTCTATACTTCACAAACTTCAATTCACAATGCATTCAGCCTAGCCAGCAAATCAAATTCATCAGAGCAACAATAAAATACCCAGATATTTCAAACTTTCTCTAATGCTTCAGTCTACAACCCTCCATGTGAAACAAAACTACGCATTCATAATATAAAGGGAAGGAATTTACAGACATGTTTGATTTGATGATAGTTACTGTTTTCTTAATATTAAGTTTTTCATACTTACAAGTCATCAATAAGATTATACATTTTGAATATAATAGAAGGAAACATTCCACGTGAGAAAAAATATATCTAAAAACAAAGATGATGTGACTTACCAAACGAAAGCGCTGGCACGTCGATAGACACACAAACAAACACAAACATACACACAAAATTCTAGCTTTTGCAACCAACGGTTGCCTCGTCAGGAAAGAGGGAAGGAGAGGGAAAGACGAAAGGATTTGGGTTTCAAGGGAAAGGGTAAGGAGTCATTCCAATCCTGGGAGTGGAAAGACCTACCCTAGGGGGAAAAAAGGACAGGTATACACTCGCGCTCACACACACACATATCCATCCACACATATACGATGGATATGTGTGTGTGTGTGCGAGTGTATACCCGTCCTTTTTTCCCCCTAGGGTAAGTCTTTCCACTCCCAGGATTGGAATGACTCCTTACCCTTTCCCTTAAAACCCAAATCCTTTCGTCTTTCCCTCTCCTTCCCTCTTTCCTGACGAGGCAACCGTTGGTTGCAAAAGCTAGAATTTTGTGTGTATGTTTGTGTTTGTTTGTGTGTCTATCGACGTGCCAGTGCTTTCGTTTGGTAAGTCACATCATCTTTGTTTTTAGATTATATATTTTGTAAGACTAATTAAGTACATGTTCATTCTCAATGTTAAAAATCCAAAAAGGTGTTTTGTTCCCCACATTAACCCTAATATGTAATGGTCAGTGGCCACAGAATGCCTTTGGAGGACATGTTGGCACTTCAGCCTCATTGATGCACATTGCCAACACCCTTGTCTGGCACTGATAGAAAAGACCTCTGCCCACTGTCCAATCACAGGCCCATTTAACCTGCAGCTGCAGATAGATGAATAGAGTAACATGTATGCTTCTCTCTAGATGTGAATAGAATCACTAACGCACCCATTTTGGGGAAGAGGCATGCACCTACACACAAGCCTCAACTTGCACGTGGGTACAGGCACACGGTGCTAGGTGCACAGGTGTAAGCATAGCTTAGGTTTAACAAGAAGATGGAGGATGTTAAGGCTGAGACAAGAATGGAGGCAAGTTAATAATTAGACCAAAGTTGACGAATGCTAATGTGAGAATCAGTGATAAGCCATTGACAGTGGGATAATTAGAGACCAAGAACATGTTCATACATCCCAAGGATGGTTATGAATCAGAGAATGATCTTTTTATTGGTTCCACACTGATCATTTATTTTAAGCGTTTGAATAAACCACAAAAACCTAAATCTAGATGACAGGGTAGAGGTTTCAACTCTTCTGCTCTGAAGCCTAACTAGCATACCACATCTCATGGCAATGATCTCAGTAAGTAATGGTTTATGAACGGCAGTGTGTGACAGTCGATGGAAAACACAGGAGAGTGGAAGTGGGAAGAATAATTTTGGATGGTAACAGTAAGATCACCTCTCTAGTTACATCAAAATCTGTGAAATTAGGATGGCCCTGACCTTATTCAATCTTTTCGTGAGCTATTTGGAAGAGACACTGCTCAACACCAAGGAGTTCCTCACTTTTTTGAAAAGTAAAACAAAAACTGAATTCCTGTTTGCAGCCCATTACCACCCAGGCCACAAATGTCTTTATTACATTTGGCCACCCATGGCACAACTTCAAGAACTGAAAATATGATCGCTCCAAGATACCCTCCCTGTGTAACTCACTTTTGTCCTCCTAAACTCTGCAACAAACTTGTCAAACTGTGTGACATATCTAGATCTTCATCCCAATCTCCAAGGTTCAAAGTCCCCATCCACTCATTCACTACCAGTTACTCCTATTCCACCAAATCCCGCATCATTAAAGCCAGAGCAGCATGTGAAACCATGCGTCTTTACCAACTAACAAGAATTCATTACACGGCTTTTTACACTGCCTGACAAAAAAAGTGAAGTGCCCACATGACATGGTTGCACATCAATGTAGCTTCATACATCATTGGTAGATATATAAATGATTGTTGTTGTGGTCTTCAGTTCAAAGACTGGTTTGATGCAGCTTTCCATGCTAGCCTATCCTGTGCAAGCCTCTTAATCCCTGCATAACTACCACACCCTACATCTTTTTTTAATCTTCTTATTGTATTCAGGCCTTTGTCTCCCTCTACAATTTTTACCACCCACACTCCTTGCTATTGCACACACCTTGTGACACAACCATCACTCTTACAGATGTGTACTGTACGTAAGCAGTAGCCCCTGCTGCTATCAACTCTACTCCAAGAGATTGTGTGGAAACATCAGGAATAGGCACAACTCACACACCGTTTTCATTAAAGCCGCATGCCACTTTGCAAAATCGTGTGCAATTAAGTAGTGTGGAAACTTGTCCCTAGAAACTGTACTGAGTAATATTTTTAGTTAATAAGTAGTCATTGTTACCCGGGCATTTCAACTGTCACCTGTTGCGCACCTCAGCCACAGAAACTAAACTTCCATTAACACACACTGGCAATTCCTTGATGGTGCAGGATGTGACCTATCAACCGAACACTTCTTTTAGTCAAGCTGTGCCCTATATTTCTTTTTTCACCCAACTTGATTCAGTACCTCCTCCTTCGATATTCCAAGCTATCTTCTGTTTGTTTGGATTGCCTATTGTCCACATTTCATTGGCATACAAAGCTACATTCCAAGCAAATATCTTAAGACTTCCTATAATTTCAATTTAAATTTCATGTTTACAAATTCCTCTATTTCAGAAACCCTTTTCTTGCTATTGCTACTCTGCATTTTATATCTTCCCTAGTTCATCCATCAGCAAAAAGCTGCTCAAATAACAAAAATCATCTACTACTTTCAGTGTCTCATTTTCTAATCCAATTCCTTCAGGATTGCCTGGTTTACTTCAACTACATTTCATTACTCTTGTTTTACTTTTATCAATGTAAATCTTATAATCTCTTTTCAAGACACTATCCATTCCATTCAACTGCTCTCCCAAGTCAATAGTTCTCTCTGTGTCATTGGCAAACCACAAAGTTTTTATTCCTTCTCCTTGAATTTCAATTCACTTTGAGAGAATTTCTCCTTGATTTCCATCACAGCTTGCTCAATGTACAGATTTAATAACATTGGGGACAGGCTACAACCTTGTCTTACTGCATCCTCGACTATGGCTTGCTTTTCAAGTATTTTGACTGTTACAACTGCAGTCTGGTTTCTATACAAGTTGTAAATAACCTTTCACTCCATATGCCAGCTAATTGCAAAATTTCAAACACTGTAGTCAAGTCAACCTTGTCAAAAACTATTCTATTCACATATGCTATAAATGTAGGTTTACCTTTCTTCAATGCATCTTCTAAGATAAGTCATATGGTCAGTATTGCTCCACGAGTTCTTAAATTCCTCCAAAGTCCAACCTGATCTTTCCCAATGCTGCCCCCTACCAGTTTTCCCATTTTTTGTTGTTGTAAATAATCCATTTCAAAATTTACTCACACCTGTCAGCACCTGCATTCTTTGGAAATAGAATTATTACATTATTCCTTAAGTTGCAGGGTATTTCGCCTGTCTCATATCTTGCACACCATGTGGTACAATTCTGTCTCTATAATTCTGAGGGATTGTCATATACTTCAGGAGCCGTGTTTTGACTTAGATCTTTCACAGCCCTGTCAAATTCTTCTTACAGTATCTTATTTCCTATCTCATTTTCACCTACTAGACGTTCTCTTACTACAATATCGTTCTGAAGTTCTTTCTCCTTGTACAGCCCCTTTATGTATTCCTTCCACTTTTCAGCTTTCCCTTTTTGTTTAGGACTGGCTTGCCATCTGAGCTCTTCATGTTCATACAATTGCTTCTGCTTTTTCCACGGTTATCTTCAATCTTCCTATAGAAAGCATCTACCTTTCTCCTATTTATGCATGCTTCTACAGCCCTGCATTTGTCCTCTAGCCATTGCTGCTTAGCCATTTTGAACTTTCTGTCAGTCTCATTTTTTAGAGCTCTGTATTCTCTTTCACCTGCTTCATACGCTGATATTTTCTTCTTTCTTCAATTAAATTCAAAATTTCCCTAGTTATCCCAGGATTTCTACTATGCATTATCTTTTGCATAATCTCTCCACAATTACCTGTCTTCTTGCAATTTCTTCAGTTTTAGCCTGCAGTTCATTGCCAAAAAATTATGGTCATAACATACATCTGCCCCCTGGAAATGTCTTAACAGTCTGAAATCTGGTTTCGAAATCTATCTTATTATACAATCAACCTCAAACTTTCCAGTGTCCCTAAGTCCCTTCTCTCATGACTGTTAAACCAGGTGCTAGTGATGATTAAATTATGCTCTATGCAACATTCTAGCATGCAGTTTCCTCTTTCATCCCTTTCCCTTAGTCCATATTCCCTGACTATTTTTCCTACACTTTGTTTTCCTACTACTGAATTCCACTCACCTGTAACTATTAAATTTTCATCTTCTTTAACCAACTGAATATTTTTCTGTTTCTCATCATTCATTCTTTCAGTCTCCATCTTCTGCAAAGCTAGTTGGCATACGATCTTGTTATACTGTGATAGCTGGGGGCTTTGTGTCTATCTTGTTTATGATAATGCATTCACTATGCTGTTCACAGTAGTTTGTGGGCATTCCTATTTTCTTATTCATTATTAGGCTTACTCCTGCAATATTCTGGTCTCATTTTGTGCTGATAACTCTGCACTGACCTGACGAAAAGTCCTGTCCTGTCAGTGCACTTCACTAATTCCCATTATATCTAACTTTAACCTATCCATTTCCCTTTCCAAATTCTGTAACCTACCTCCCCAATTAAGGGATCTAACATTCCACGATCTGACCTGTAGAATACTAGTTTTGTTTTTCCCAATGTAATCCTCCTGAATAGCCCCCACCCAGAGATCCAAATGGGGGACTCTTTTAGCACTATAATGTTTTACTCAAGAGGATGCCATCATCATTAACCTATATAGCAAAGCTACATGCCCTTGATGGAAAAAAAAATAGTTTCCCCTTGATTTCAGCTCTTCAAAATACTAGCACAGCAGGACAATGATGATTATTCTAGCAATGTGAGATCAATTGATCATCTAGAAAGTTGTCCCTGAAACTGTTGAAAAGGCTGAAAAGGCTGCTGCCCCCCCCCCCCCCTCCCCCGTCTCTGAAGATACCCCTTTCAGCTGCAGTTCTCTGTGACAAGCAGAACGGTAAAGTATTTAAGGAGTGTGAAGAGCATCAGACTTCAACTGATCACTGTGAAGGGCATGGTGAGGACATGTACCTGTTTGAGACAGATTTATCTGCACTATGGTTTTAAGGGTGCCTCATTGTGGGTCTACATCTGGCCAGCTGGTCAAATCTTGCAATATACAAATTTGCGCAGCATTTGCAGGTGACAAGTGACCCAATGTTGGACTACATGAGACTGTGAGGGCAGGCATACTCATCGTCAACATTCTGGTAGATGTGACAAGGTTGTGTCACTGTATTGTACACCATACACATCTGCACCTACCCTTTAAGAACACATAATGGATTCCCTGCAACACTCTGTGTCACCTCCCACCACTTTTTGGATTCTAATAGCAGCCAAACTAAGGAATTACCATCCCAGGCATGGATTGCCATTACCACCACAACACATATAGTTATGTGTAGAGTAGTGGTGTGACTGGGAAGCATGCCTTGCTGATGAATGGTGTCACAGTGTGTTCATCGACTCGGTAATATGCTTTGTAAATTTGACTCCTTTTTGTAACCACCAAACTAACATCACATCCCCTCTCAATCAGTGAAGTTTCATTTTGTTTCTTCATATTCTTCTGAGTGCTTCACTTTTTCTGTCAGGCAGTTTATATCATAATTATCCCACCTCCCCACCTCTCCATTAACAACCCCTACACCTTTTTAACTCTTTTACACCCCCCCATCCCACCTCTCTCTCTCTCTCTCTCTCTCTCTCTCTCTCTCTCTCTCTCTGGTTTTACTCCATCTCTCCAGCTTCCATTCCAGTTCTAATTGTAATATTCATTCCATTTCTCATCTCCCTTTCACTTGATCCATCTTTACTACTCACTCTGTCATTCTATGATCTCCACACTAAATTTGGCTCAATGCTTACCGTATTACTGCCTTTCACCTCTCATACTCTCTTCCCCTTCACCTTTGTCTCACCCTGTCTTAGTAACAGGTGGATCCCTCTCAATCTCAAGTGACCAGCTATTCCTTTTCAAACTTTCCCAAAGTATCCCTCTTTCCTCCCCAAGGACAAACTAACAGTTCTGAAAACTTTGTACAGTTTTCTTTTCTCCTGTTCAACATGCCTACTGGCTGTACTTGCTACATTGTCTCCTGAACGAAAGTACTGTCTCCTTGTTATCATACTGACCATCTCTTTACATATACCTAAAACTACCACAATTTTTCTTTGTTAGTTACATGTTCCATAGATTATTTGAATTATTCGTTTATTGAAATGATGTGGAATGAGTCAGTTTGCAGGATATGAATATGTGATGAGTGTTGATTTAATGAACACATTATTTTTAGTCCTTCTCACCTACTCATGTAGCTACGCTTTCCTCTTACTGGCTACCAGTTTGTAAGCAGAAATTTGTCAATGGAATAAAAAGAACTGTAAAGAAGAAATGGATTTAAATTAGATGTAAAACTTGCTCCACTACCTATCAGTCATTTGGCAATGATCAAAAATTCTTTTTGCTGCCTGTTGAACTCCTTTCACAGCCACTGACAGCTTTAACAATGGGTAATAAAGGTCATTTTTCCCTGTAGTATTGTAGGTATGGACATCACTGTTCTTTTCAAATTGTGATGAATGATTTATGAAGAATTTCATTAGCGAATATTTACTGTGCTGGTTTAGGTAAAATGCCTAGCTCTTTAAAGAGGTACCTACATAACTTCTGTGGGTAAACACAACATATTGTTCTTACTGCTCACTTTCTTTCTAAGAGAATTATTCTGTAAGACATTATTGAGTGGAAATATGCAAAATGTGTCAGGAGGCTGATGCATTTGTTTCAAAGACAAGCAATTATACAAAGAGCGGAAGTGGTTGCAAAGAACTGTTTGAGAAGCTCAGTAATATGCTTCTTCCAGCTAAAGTTTTCAAAAATTTGGAGCATTCTACCCTATTTACTGACTGCTGCTCATGTGCTACATCAGTTGTTGGTATGACTATTTGTTGTACAGAACTGAATGTAGTGTTCTTTTTTTTTTTTTTTTTTCAAAATTTAGGAAGAGTCTTTTCAGATAATCACATAACAACTCATTGGAAAATTTCATTTACCAACACTTCTGTTGGTTTCTCTCTAAAGGGATTTATTGTAATACTAGTACCATCTGCAAAAAAGGACAATTTCGCTTGTTGAATGTTAAGTGGAAGATAATTCACTTATACAAGGAAATAGAGGTGGTCCCAAAATTGAACTCTGTGAGACTCCCTTTGTGATCTTTCCCCAGTCACTAAAATTATTCTACCTTTCTGACACGAAATCATTCAGCACTACTTTTTGCATCTGTTTGTTAAGTATGATTCACACCAGCTGTGTGTAAAGCCATGAATTCCATAAAACTGGAGTTTTTCTTAGAGATTAACATGGTCTATACAATTAAATGTCTTGGAATAGCCACCAAAAATACGACCTGCTGAGATATTATTATTTACAGCTTGTAATATTTGATGAGTGAATGTATAAATAGCATTCTCAGTCATTCAATCCTTCTGGAATTCAAACTGTTATATTCTAAGTAATTATTGAATATTGATCTGCAACAATAGATCACAAATAGAAAAGGAAAAAAAACTTATATTTACCAAAATTCAAAATAATTCAGGCAGGAAAAAAAACAATAATTCATAAAAGCAGACAAAGACTTACAGGGTTACTTATGTATGACTCCTTGTAGTTCCTCTGGTTTATGCGGATAATACCCTGGGGAAAAAAAAACTATTACTAGTAATAGTTTCACAGTATGACAAATTTGTTAAGTAGTTTGAGGTCAAAGAATTCAAAGTGGCACATTTATCAGTCATAATATAAAACAATGATACAGCAGAATTAACAGTTTAAGTAAGATTAAAAAATGACTTGGTCACTGTATAAAATATTTGAAAACAGTAACTTGTGAGCCCCTGAAGAGGGGCAGCAGCCTTTTCAGTAGTTGCAGGGGCAACAGTCTGGATGATTGACTGATCTGGCCCTGTAACACTAACCAAAATGGCCTTGCTGTTGTGGTACTGTGAACGGCTGAAAGCAAGGGGAAATTACAGCCGTAATTTTTCCCGAGGGCATGCAGCTTTACTGTATGATTAAATGATGATGGCGTCCTCTTGGGTAAAATATTCCGGAGGTAAAATAGTCCCCCATTCGGATCTCCGGGCGGGGACTACTCAAGAGGACGTTGTTATCAGGAGAAAGAAAACTGGCGTTCTACGGATCGCAGCATGGAATGTCAGATCCCTTAATCGGGCAGGTAGGTTAGAAAATTTAAAAAGGAAAATGGATAGTTTAAAGTTAGATATAGTGGGAATTAGTGAAGTTTGGTGGCAGGAGGAACAAGACTTTTGGTCGGGTGAATACAGGATTATAAGTACAAAATCAAATAGGGGTAATATAGGAGTAGGTTTAATAATGAATAAAAAAATAGGAGCCCGGGTAAGCTACTACAAACAGCATAGTGAACGCATTATTGTGGCCAAGATAGAAACGAAGCCCACGCCTACTACAGTAGTACAAGTATTTATGCCAACTAGCTCTGCAGATGATGAAGAAATTGATGAAATATATGATGAGATAAAAGAAATTATTCAGGTACTAAAGGGAGACGAAAATTTAATAATAGTCATGGGTGACTGGAATTCGACAGTAGGAAAATGAAGAGAAGGAAACGTAGTAGGTGAATATGGATTGGGGCTAAGAAATGAAAGAGGAAGCTGCCTGGTAGAATTTTGCACAGAGCATAACAATCATAGCTAACACTTGGTTCAAGAATCATGAAAGGAGGTTGTATACATGGAAGAACCCTGGAGATACTAGAAGGTTTCAGATAGATTATATAATGGTAAGACAGAGATTTAGGAACCAGATTTTAAATTGGAAGACATTTCCAGGGGCAGATGTGGATTCTGACAACAATCTATTGGTTATGACCTGTAGATTAAAACTGAAGAAACTGCAAAAAGGTGGGAATTGAAGGAGATGGGACTGGAATAAACTGAAAGAACCAGAGGTTGTACAGTTTCAGGAAGAGCATAAGGGAACAATTGACAGGAATGGGGGAAAGAAATACATTAGAAGAAGAATGGGTAGCTTTGAGGAGTGAAATAGCGAGGGCAGCAGAGGATCAAGTAGGTAAAAAGACAAGGGCTAGTAGAAATCCTTGGGCAACAGAAGAGATACTGAATTTAATTGATGAAAGGAGAAAATATAAAAATGCAGTAAGTGAAGCATGAAAAAAGGAATACAAACGTCTCAAAAATGAGATCAACAGGAAGTACAAAATGGCTAAGCAGGGACGGCTAGAGGACAAATGTAAGGATGTAGAGGCTTATCTCACGAGGGGTAAGATAGATACTGCCTACAGGAAAATTAAAGAGACCTTTGGAGAAAAGAGAACCACTTGCATGAATATCAAGAGCTCAGATGGAAACCCAGTTCTAAGCAAAGAAGGGAAAGCCAAACAATGGAAGGAGTATATAGAGGTTCTATATAGGGGCGATGTTATTGAGGACAATATTATGGAAATGGTATGGAATGGAATGGAATGGAATGGAGGTAGATGAAGATGAAATGGGAGATATGATACTGTGTGAAGAGTTTGACAGAGCACTGAAAGACCTGAGTCAAAACAAGGCTCCAGGAGTAGACAACATTCCATTAGAACTACTGACAGCCTTGGGAGAGCCAGTCCTGACAAAGCTCTACCATCTGGTGAGCAAGATGTATGTGACAGGCGAAATACCCTCAGACTTCAAGAAGAATATAATAATTCCAATCCCAAAGAAAGCAGGTGTTGACAGATGTGAAAATTACTGAACTATCAGTTTAATAAGTCACAGCTGCAAAATACTAACGCGAATTATTTACAGACAAATGGAAAAACTGGTAGAAGCCGACCTCGGGGAAGATCAGTTTGGATTCCGTAGAAATGTTGGAACACGTGAGGCAATACTGACCCTACGACTTATCTTAGAAGAAAGATTAAGGAAAGGCAAACCTATGTTTCTAGCATTTGTAGACTTAGAAAAAGATTTTGACAATGTTGACTGGAATACTCTCTTTCAAATTCTGTAGGTGGCAGGGGTAAAATACAGGGAGCGAAAGGCTATTTACAATTTGTACAGAAAGCAGATGGCAGTTATAAGAGTCGAGGGGTACGAAAGGGAAGCAGTGGTTGGGAAGGGAGTAAGACAGGGTTGTAGCCTCTCCCGGATGCTATTCAATCTGTATATTGAGCAAGCAGTAATGGAAATTAAAATCCATGGAGAAGAAATAAAAACTTTGAGGTTTGCCGATGACATTGTAATTCTGTCAGAGACAACAACAGACTTGGAAGAGCAGTTGAACGGAATGAACAGTGTCTTGAGGGGAGGGTATAATATGAACATCAACAAAGGCAAAACGAGGATAATGGAATGTAGTCGAGTTAACTCGGGTGATTCTGAGGGAATTAGATTAGGAAATGAGACACTTAAAGTAGTAAAGGAGTTTGGCTATTTGGGGAGCAAAATAACTGATGATGGTCGATGTAGAGGGGATATAAAATGTAGACTGGCAGTGGCAAGGAAAGCTTTTCTGAAGAAGAGAAATTTGTTAACATTGAGTATAGATTTAAGTGTCAGGAAGTTGTTTCTGAAAGTATTTGTATGGAGTGTAGCCGTGTATGGAAGTGAAACATGGACGTTAAATAGTTTGGACAAGAAGAGAATAGAAGCTTTCGGAATGTGGTGCTACAGAAGAATGCTGAAGATTAAGTGGGTAGATCACATAACTAATGAGGAGGTATTGAATAGAATTTGGGGAGAAGAGGAGTTTGTGGCACAACTTGACTAGAAGAAGGGATCAGTTGGTAGGACATGTTCTGAGGCATCAAGGCATCACCAATTTAGTACTGGAGGGCAGCGTGGAGGGTAAAAATCGTAGAGGGAGACCAAGAGATGAATACACTGAACAGATTCAGAAGGATGTAGGTTGCAGTAGGTACTGGGAGATGAAGAAGCTTGCACAGGATAGGGTAGCATGGAGAGCTGCATCAAACCAGTCTCAGGACTGAAGACCACAACAACAACAACAACAACAACAACTTGTGACCTCCTAACACACAGACCTGAAACTATCTTACTTGAAAGATTTAATACAATTTTAAATTACAATCCAAAAATGTGATGTTACTATCAGCAAAGAGGAACCCTGAGTGTATATTTAGGCCAGTGTATCAAAATTTATTGCAGTTTCACTATTGCTTTTAATATCAGAAATCTCAGAGTAGTATCTTAAGCCATAATGAGAGACTGTAGTGGATGTTTGCACTCTTAATAATTAGCATTTTGGCACTATGAATCACACTTACCCAATTTTAAGTCTAGCAATATGTTACTTTTTTCTAGATATCAATATAATAGAGGGAAACATTCCATGCAGGGAAAAATATATTTAAAAACAAAGATGATGTGACTTACCATACGAAAGCGCTGGCAGGTCTATAGAAACACAGACAGACACATACATACACACAAAATTCAAGCTTTCGCAACAAACTGTTGCCTCATCAGGAAAGAGGGAAGGAGAGGGAAAGACGAAAGGATGTGGGTTTTAATGGAGAGGGTAAGGAGTCATTCCAATCCCAGGAGTGGAAAGACTTACCTTAGGGGGAAAAAAGGACGGGTATACACTCGCGCACACACACACACATCCATCCACACATATACAGACACAAGCAGACATATTTAAAGACAAAGAGACTCTTTGTCTTTAAATATGTCTGCTTGTGTCTGTATATGTGTGGATGGATGTGTGTGTGTGTGTGTGTGTGTGTGCGCGCGAGTGTATACCCGTCCTTTTTTCCCCTTAAGGTAAGTCTTTCCGCTCCCGGGATTAGAATGACTCCTTACCCTCTCCCTTAAAACCCACTTCCTTTCGTCTTTCCCTCTCCTTCCCTCTTTCCTGATGAGGCAACAGTTTGTTGCGAAAGCTTGAATTTTGTGTGTATGTATGTGTCTGTCTGTGTTTCTATCGACCTGCCAGCGCTTTCGTATGGTATGTCACATCATCTTTGTTTTTAAATTTACTTTTTGCTAGACTTGACAAATATGACTTGATGTTTAAAGTGACTCAAAATATAAAGTCTATAATGGAACACTACAAATAATTGGCTAAGTATGTGTTCTATTTGATATACCAGTATTACTATGGAGACAACAGAGCCAGTATTGTTAAAGTGATTTCCCTCAATCCAACAACATTGCAGTAGTGGAATGTGAAAAACAAATTACTGGGAGACACTGTAACGCAGGATGAAGGGGTGGGAAGAATGGTCAGCAAAATATATAAGCAGTCAGTGCCGTCCTGACAAGAAATGCAACAATTCAAAATCATTTTCGAATGGCTACACTATGGAGCAATAAAACGTAACTACATAAATTAGTGATTAGTATTTCAGCTGATACAACTACTTAAACAGCAACTTAACAAATATTTTGTAGTGTAAAGTTAAGGTAATTAACCTGTGGAAGTGAATTTTAAACACTTGCTCACTCTTGGCAAACAATTAATAACACTGTTCAAGCAAAGAGAACAGCTAGAATTCCTGGAGTAAAAGGTGAGTAAATAATAATAATACTTCCACTGCCTGCATTTTATAAAGATACATTGATCACCTTACTAGTTAAAGCTGTTAAATTTGATAGCATCCCCAAACACTTAATAATAAATACACATTGTTGACGTTCATGCACAGTCTGTTTTGTTGGATGTCATAAGCCATTCTTTAGATTTTACTAGTATCACTGGCAGTTGTAAATGATGAGAATAACATGAAAGCAGGAGGGTGGGGATGGAGGAGGGAAGACTGGCAAGGGGGGGGGGGGGGGGGGGGGGGGGTGCGGCATGCATGGGAACAGTAACAAATAATTAAAACATTTAGTTAATTTGATATCCTTACTGAATACCAAAGACCACATGAGACGTTTCTTTATCTTATTTTATTAACAGACAGTAGAGCTGACTTTTGTAACTATAGGGTGTACTTGTATAGTATTAGTTATCACTTCAAGAAAAATAAAATTGTTATGTTAGTGAGATTCTTTATTCTTTTGTTTATTTACAGGTACTTCACTACAGAGCTGACATGAAATGATATCCCTGTGTCACACTACCGCAACACACCATCAGAGGAGCCACAACAAAATAGCCACCTGGACTGACCTGACATTGCTGCAACATTTCCACTGCTGGTGAAAATGAATTACTGCATGGTAGTCCACTATATCAATGTGGGTTTGATCTTGCTCTTCTAGCTGTGTACTATGGTACTTTGACACAGTGATTTCAATGTGTAATAGGGCTACCGATGTGTGCAGAAAAAAAATCTACTTTTTTCATACTGATAATTAAAGTGTTAGGAATATCTCTCATTGCTTATAGGCCGGTTTTTTTTTTTTTTTCCTAATACGCCATATTCAGTCACAACATATTACTCAATTTTATAAATCTTACAGGAAAAGAGAATTTGAAATGTGAAGAAAAATGCATTTTTACAGCATTTTAATATCTCTGTTTCAGCAGAATTTACTTGAAGACATTATGGTTTCCATATACCTTTATAATACAAGGTGTACAACTTTGCTCCCGCCATTTTTTCCCCAACATTTGAGGTTTTAATGAAACAAACTGGTTACAGTCGACATAAAAGTTTTCTGGGTTTGGTATTGCGTCATAATGTAAAAAACTACTGCTGCTGGAGAAAAACCAATGTTTTGGCCACGATTGCAGCAGCCTTCTTCTGGGTCTAATGGTGCGTTCTAGCCTTGCAGTGTCCTTCATATTTTGTTGTTAGTGTTCACTGCGCATGCCATTACGTCATAATTTTAAAAAGGTAGTTAGTTTCATCAGTCACTTAAGGAAAAAGGAGAGGGAACTTTATTTTTAATAGGTAATTGCGGTGGAGGGAGAACGTGACCTCTGTTGTCTATTGGCTCTTGCGTAAGGTACCATGATTGGTGGTCACCGTCGAATGAGAAGTTTACTGCTGTTTACCAACTGCTGGACATCGGCCGCGCGGTAGTTGGTTACACATGTATCACTGAAAGTATTTTCCATCACTGGCTACTACTTTCTCCCATCTTTCGGACAGTGTATGAATCCCGCGTCGAAAAACTGTTCGCCTTTTGAAGCGATCCACGAACTAGTCCAACTTGTGACTTCTTCATGAGACCAGAAGTGTTGGTCAGCCAGGGCGTGTTCCATTGATCTGAACAGGTAATAGTCAGAGAGACCAATGTCTGGAGAATATGGCAGGTGGGGTAGGACTTCCCATTTCAATGTTTCCAAGTACGTTTTGACCTCTTTTGCAATGTGGGGTCGAGCGTTATCGTGCTGCAAAATCACTTTATCATGCCTCTCGCTGTATTGTGGCTGTTTGTCTTTTAATTCTCTGCTCAAACGCTTTAATTTCATTCGATAATGATCACCTGTGATTGATTGACTTTGTTTTAACACCTCATAGTACACGACCGCTGAGCTGGTCCCACCAAATGCCGAGCATGATCTTGGAGCCGTGAATATTCAGTTTGGCCGCCAACATGGAAGCATGGCCGGGATATCCCCATGATATTTTGCATTTAGGGTTATCGTAATGAACCTATTTTTCATCCCCGGTCACAATGCGATGCAGAATTCCCTTCCGTTTTTGCCTCTGAAGCAACTGTTCACAAACACACAAATGTCATTCAACATCTCTCAGTTTCAGCTCACACAGGACTCAAGTTCCTTCTTTCTGAATCATGCCCATAGCCTTGAGACATTTCCAAATGGCTTGCTGTATCACTCCCACTAATCGTGCCAATTCTTCTTGAGTCTGACGTCAGTCTTCACTCAGCAATGTCCCCAATTCTGCATCTTTGAAAACATTCTCTCTTCCACCACTATGCCGGTCTATGACGTTAAAATCACTGTTCTTGAAGTGTTGAAACCACTCATGACACATTCTTTCACTAATAGTATCCTTACCATAAGTACTTAGAGCATTTGATGAGACTCAGCCGCTGTTTTCTTCATACTGAAACAAAACGGTACCAACTCCCGCAAATGACGAGAATTAGGCTCGTAAATTGACATTCGCAATCAAGAATAACTTTATGATGCAGACAAAAATTGACCAATGTTTGAGTGAGATTATGTTGACCGAGGTCCAAGCTAACTGCCTGACGTCTGCGATCTGTTTCTTTCGACCACTACTTACTGTTGTCGCCACCTATCGGCAAATGGTTGAAGCAAAGTTGTACACCTTGTAGTAGCCCAAGAAGCAAAGATCATTTACTAGTTAGTATGGGATATATTTTTGTTTCACTGTTTTCATGTAATTCTTTCTTTTCCATACTTATCAACATTAATCACTTTGTGATACATTAGTGTAATATGTGACACATGAAAATTCAGCACCAATGGCAATCTTGACATGATAAATTATTGTCTGAATGTTTAACAATTGCATACTTCCATCTGACAATGTGTATGTTCTTTTTTTTAAAAAAAAAATTTTTAAAAAAAAAAAAAAAGTAGTAGTGTCAACTTCACTGCAATACTTACCTTAATTAGTGTACCATTCTGGAGTCCTTCCTCTATCTCTCTTTGCGGAAGGTATTTTTCAAAGCCCTGTGCTTTGTTGGTACTTTTTCGCGGGTTTCCATTATGGCCACTAAAATTTTAAAATTTAAGAACAACAGATTATTGAAGTAACAAACTGGATAAATATTTTTTGGAACTGACTTTATGGCGATACTAAATCAAATAGCAATAATACATTGAAAATTTAACACAGAAGCACATGTCATAAGTAACCTTCAAATAAACAGAGCCACAAACATTATGTTGTTTTAATTTGAAAATACAATTTTTTCAGTTTATTTGCAAATGACAGGAATGATTTAATTACATCCTTTTCTGCAAAGCAACGAGAGGCAATAGTTTTTACTATCATTCAAACTAGTCAGAGAGGGCACAAATAAGAGGTGTGTGTGTGTGTGTGTGTGTGTGTGTGTGTGTGTGTGTGTGTGTGTGTGAACATAATTATATACAGGAGAAACATTACAGGTCCATAATTTCTCTGTTTCAACGAGTGTGAACATGACTGTAAGAATGTGCTAGAACATAGTAAAATTTTATACTGTGTTCTACAGAAAATGATTCATTCTTTAACACAACCTAATTGGAAAATTTCACTCTGGATTAAGAATTTGATGTACATCAGAGTATTAATTTAGAGCGGTAGATGAGAGCATTATTATTCTCTACAATTTACAATTTTTTTTTTTTTTTTTTTTACCTTCTGGGAATTTTTACATTGGCTGAATTCAAATTATTTGTGTCTTACCTTGAGTAAATATGGAGTGCAAAGTCATCTGTGGTGTAATGGCCTAATCATGAAGGATTCTCATTTTAAAAAATCATCTAAATACAAATATTAACTGTGAGCTTTGTAACTTAAGTAGAGACACACAGTACAAGCCACTTTTATCAGTCCAGTAAGAGGTCATACAAATTGAGAAATCACTTATTTCATCCTCACTGTTTGTGAACTGGAGGTAAAAAGTGACACAATCACATCCCATTTGTAAGCAAATAGCCCAAAATATCTTATATAGAAGCCATAAAACATCAAGCAAGGCAGATGCAGCAAGCAGAAGAGTTCCACCAGTCTTGGATAGGCAAGCCTATAGTGTATACTACATGAGTGAGCATTGTCTTCAGTTAAGCTAGTACACCAAGAAGGACTTGCAAAACTTGCCTGCACACACCTCTGGAATAGGGTTATTGGTTTTCATCACATGCATTTGCACACATATACTTATGTATGTATGTCACTTTCAATGTGATGAAAACTTGATCACATCAATGGCATCTGGTACTCTGATGGTTCACGGTATGTAGTTGTTGTTGTTGTCTTCAGTCCTGAGACTGGTTTGATGCAGCTCTCCATGCTACTCTATCCTGTGCAAGCTGCTTCATCTCCCAGTACCTACTGCAGCTTACATCCCTGTGAATCTGTTCAGTGCATTCATCTCTTGGTCTCCCTCTACGATTTTTACCCTCCACGCTGCCCTCCAATACTAAATTGGTGATCCCTTGATGCCTCAGAGTATGTCCTACCAACCGATCCCTTCTTCTAGTCAAGTTGTGTCACAAACTCTTCTTCTCCCCAATTCCATTCAATACCTCCTCATTAGTTATGTGATCTACCCATCTAATCTTCAGCATTCTTCTGTAGCACCACATTCCGAAAGCTTCTATTCTCTTCTTGTTCAAACTATTTATCGTCCATGTTTCTCTTCCATACATGGCTACACTCCATACAAATACTTTCAGAAACGACTTTCTGACACTTACATCTATACTCAGTATTAACAAATTTCTCTTCTTCAGAAACGCTTTCCTTGCCATTGCCAGTCTACATTTTATATCCTCTCTACTTTGACTATCATCAGTTATTTTGCTCCCCAAATAGCCAAACTCCTTTACTACTTTAAGTGTCTCATTTCCTAATCTAATTCCCTCAGCATCACCCGAGTTAACTCGACTACATTCCATTATCCTTGTTTTGCCTTTGTTGATGTTCTTCTTATATCCTCCTTTCAAGACACTGTCCATTCCATTCAACTGCTCTTCCAAGTCCTTTGCTGTCTCTGACAGAATTACAATGTCATCGGCAAACCACAAAGTTTTTATTTCTTCTCCATGGATTTTAATACCTACTCCGAACTTTTCTTTTGTTTCCTTTACTGCTTGCTCAATATACAGATTGAATAGCATCGGGGAGAGGCTACAACCCTGTCTCACTCCCTTCCCAACCACTGCTTCCCTTTTTGTCCCTCGACTCTTGTAACTGCCATCGGCTTTCTGTACAAATTGTAAATAGCCTTTCGCTCCCTGTATTTTACCCCTGCCACCTACAGAATTTGAAAGAGAGTATTCCAGTCAACATTGTCAAAATCTTTTTCTAAGTCTACAAATGCTAGAAACATAGGTTTGCCTTTCCTTAATCTTTCTTCTAAGATAAGTCGTAGGGTCAGTATTGCCTCACGTGTTCCAACATTTCTACGAAATCCAAACTGATCTTTCCCGAGGTCGGCTTCTACCAGTTTTTCCATTTGTCTGTAAAGAATCTGCATTAGTATTTTGCAGCTGTGACTTATTAAACTGATAGTTCAGTAATTTTCACATCTGTCAATACCTGCTTTCTTAGGCATTGGAATTATTATATTCTTCTTGAAGTCTGAGGGTATTTCGCCTGTCACATACATCTTGCTCACCAGATGGTAGAGCTTTGTCAGGACTGGCTCTCTCAAGACTGTCAGTAGTTCTAATGGAATGCTGTTTACTCCCGGAGCCTTGTTTCGACTTACGTCTTTCAGTGCTCTGTGAAACTCTTCACGCAGTATCATATCTCCCATTTCACCTTCATCTACCTCCTCTTCCATTTCCATAATATTGTCCTCAATAACATCGCCCCTATATAGAACCTCTATATACTCCTTCCATCTTTCGGCTTTCCCTTCTTTGCTTAGAACTGGGTTTCCATCTGAGCTCTTGATATTCATGCAAGTGGTTCTCTTTTCTCTGAAGGTCTCTTTAATTTTCCTGTAGGCAGTATCTATCTTGCCCCTAGTAATATGTGCCCGTACATCCTTACATTTTTCCTCTAGCCATCCCTGCTTAGCCATTTTGTACTTCCTGTCGATCTCATTTTTGAGACGTTTGTATTCCTTTTTGCCTGCTTCATTTACTGCGTTTTTATATTTTCTCCTTTCATCAATTAAATTCAACATTTTTTCTGTTACCCAAGGATTTCTACTAGCCCTTGTCTTTTTACCTACTTGATCCTCTGCTGCCTTCACTACTTGATCCCTCAAAGCTACCCATTCTTCTTATAATGTATTTCTTTCCCCCATTCCTGTCAATTGTTCCCTTATGCTCTCCCTGAGACTCTGTACAACCTCTGGTTTAGTCAGTTTACCCAGGTCCCATCTCCTGAAACTCCCACTTTTTTGCAGTTTCTTCAGTTGCAATTTACAGTTCATAGCCAACAGATTGTGGTCAGAGTCCACATCAGCCCCTGGAAATGTCTCACAATTTAAAACATGGTTCCTAAATCTCTGTCTTACTATTATATAATCTATCTGATATCTTCTAACATCTCCAGGCTTCTTCCATGTATACAACCTTCTTTCATGATTCTTGAACCAAGTGTCAGCTATGATTAGCTATAATTAAGTTATGTTCTATGCAAAATTCTACCAGGCGGCTTCCTCCTTCAATTAAGCTAGTACACCAAGAAAGACTTGCAAGCTTGCCTGCACACACCTCTGGGATAGGGTTGTTGGTTTTCATCACATGCATTTGCACACATATACCTATGTACACTCCTGGAAATTGAAATAAGAACACCGTGAATTCATTGTCCCAGGAAGGGGAAACTTTATTGACACATTCCTGGGGTCAGATACATCACATGATCACACTGACAGAACCACAGGCACATAGACACAGGCAACAGAGCATGCACAATGTCGGCACTAGTACAGTGTATATCCACCTTTCGCAGCAATGCAGGCTGCTATTCTCCCATGGAGACGATCGTAGAGATGCTGGATGTAGTCCTGTGGAACGGCCTGCCATGCAATTTCCACCTGGCGCCTCAGTTGGACCAGCGTTCGTGCTGGACGTGCAGACCGCGTGAGACGACGCTTCATCCAGTCCCAAACATGCTCAATGGGGGACAGATCCGGAGATCTTGCTGGCCAGGGTAGTTGACTTACACCTTCTAGAGCACGTTGGGTGGCACGGGATACATGCGGACGTGCATTGTCCTGTTGGAACAGCAAGTTCCCTTGCCGGTCTAGGAATGGTAGAACGATGGGTTCGATGACGGTTTGGATGTACCGTGCACTATTCAGTGTCCCCTCGACAATCACCAGTGGTGTACGGCCAGTGTAGGAGATCGCTCCCCACACCATGATGCCGGGTGTTGGCCCTGTGTGCCTCGGTCGTATGCAGTCCTGATTGTGGCGCTCACCTGCACGGCGCCAAACACGCATACGACCATCATTGGCACTAAGGCAGAAGCGACTCTCATCGCTGAAGACGACACGTCTCCATTCGTCCCTCCATTCACGCCTGTCGCGACACCACTGGAGGCGGGCTGCACGATGTTGGGGCGTGAGTGGAAGACGGCCTAACGGTGTGGCGGGACCGTAGCCCAGCTTCATGGAGACGGTTGCGAATGGTCCTCGCCGATACCCCAGGAGCAACAGTGTCCCTAATTTGCTGGGAAGTGGCGGTGCGGTCCCCTACGGCACTGCGTAGGATCCTACGGTCTTGGCGTGCATCCGTGCGTCGCTGCGGTCCGGTCCCAGGTCGACGGGCACGTGCACCTTCCGCCGACCACTGGCGACAACATCGATGTACTGTGGAGACCTCACGCCCCACGTGTTGAGCAATTCGGCGGTACGTCCACCCGGCCTCCCGCATGCCCACTATACGCCCTCGCTCAAAGTCCGTCAACTGCACATACGGTTCACGTCCACGCTGTCGCGGCATGCTACCAGTGTTAAAGACTGCGATGGAGCTCCGTATGCCACGGCAAACTGGCTGACACTGACGGCGGCGGTGCACAAATGCTGCGCAGCTAGCGCCATTCGACGGCCAACACCGCGGTTCCTGGTGTGTCCGCTGTGCCGTGCGTGTGATCATTGCTTGTACAGCCCTCTCGCAGTGTCCGGAGCAAGTATGGTGGGTCTGACACACCGGTGTCAATGTGTTCTTTTTTCCATTTCCAGGAGTGTATGTACGTCACTTTCAATGTGATGAAAACTTGATTACATCAATGGCATCTGGAACTCTGATGGTTCGTGGTCTGTAGTATCATACATCATTGTGTATACCCGAACCTTAACAAAGTTATATGCCGGGCAGTCATTTGTTCTGGTAAATGACTGGAGAATCTAGTAAGCATCATCTACATTTTTACCCTTGCTAAAGTTTAAAACTAGTGTCTGTGCCCTCCTTCACATTCATTGCAAACACACAAAGAAGTAAAAAAAGTAGACCAACAAGCAAACACAGAGTCTCATTACCATACCTACCTCCTTAGCCTAACATCCAAATCATTTAGTACTATCTCCAACCACAGTGGTCTGAAAAATCTTAGCTTGATCCCATCACCATTTCATTTTTCTACAAAGCTGCTTGCCTTTCAAGAAACATATGACTTACAAATCCTCATCACCTTTGATCTGAATGCGAGCTTCCAAACACACTGCAATCCACATTGGGTTACAACATATAAACATGTGTCATGTGGGATCAAGACTTTGATTTCTGGCTGATTACCTTCACTAAGAAGTTAGGAGCCTTAAGAGTACAGAATACAGAATCTTCTCTTAGGAGAACTAGTAAGCTCCATCTTAGGATGAATCAGCTTGAGCTTTCGAGGTAGAGCAGGTACAGTGAAGAGCCAGAGAAGTCCTTTTTAGTGTACAGCAGGAGCAAAGCAAGAAGAAGAAGAAGAAGAAGAAGAAGAAGAAGAAGAAAGAAGAGGAAATCTTCCGCCACCACAAAATTACAAGACCACAGCAAGCAGTCCACTGCACTAAACAGCAGAGGAGGTCTGCATAGCAGTTGCAACAATCAAGGAAGGGGCCATTGGTTTATGAATCGCTGGCACGTGTGCTGACCACACCATATTCCAAACTGCACAAGACATCAACACAGAGCTGCCACCTCTCTGACAAATATGGTGAGTGCATCGCAATGTATCATGGGAACAAGGTCTTTGGCCTTGAGAAAAGATGAGAAAGCACCTAATATGAATCTGGAAAATAATGAAGTCCCTGCTCAGCATATAGTCTTGCCTGAAGCATTTAAGTTAATTCCGAGAGCTTTTGATGGAAATACAAATGAACTTCGAGAATTCACAGACAATTGTGACTTAGCATTAAAACTAATGCTAAGCCCTAGTCATAGTGTGCTATTAATATTTGTTAAGACTAGGATTGTGGGTGCAACTCGAGGTAAACTACTTGTATGAAATTTGACAGCAATATGGGCAGATGCGATGGGAATTTTATTCGAGAACTATGAGCAAAATGTACTTTGTATTACCATGTGTTTCTCTAATAGGCACAAAAGGGCCAAAAGTATGGCCAAATGGGAGAGTTGCACTGACACACTGCAGCACCAATTTCGATAAGGCGTCCATGGAGTGATGATGGATTCAGACATCCTGGGCTGCCAAGCTCTATTGGGGAAGATGGCACAAGCAGTGTTTATACAGGGAATCGAAGATGAGATTATAAAAAGAGTCATGAGAACGAGTGGAGAGGATTTAAAGTTAGCGCAAGCAGTGGATCTTATATTAACAGAAGAAGCATCCATCACCTCTTGTAAAGAAAAGTTCAATGAATCCAGTCATCCAGGGGATTATTTTAAACGTAAGAGAAGAAGCCATCATGCAAGGAACTGCAATATGGAGAAACACACCAGGAAAATAGACACCATGTAGCTAAGTTTTAGTGGAGCAAGAAACGGACACCCCACCCTCCACCACAGATGAAAAGGATAGAGGAGATTCTACACAGAGGTCAACATAGGGAAACTGGATGCATGTGACCGAAGGTGGGTCATCAATGCGATCTTCAAGGGCATCCAGGGCCATGTAATAAGGCAAGACTCATGATATGTTACATTTGTGAAGAACCAGTACACTTACCCTGACAGTATAATGCAGATGCTAGGCTAGCAAATAAGAAGTCTCAGAAAACAGGAAATGAAAGAACCCCACAAGTATGCAGTCAACTCATGACACATAGCTGTACTCAGTATTCTGCAAGGGTAGAATTAATTTCATATGTATATGATGCACATGAACCACAACTTTCACAGTAGATAGTGCCACTCAGGTTACCGTAATAAAAGAATCAGCATTGAATAATAGTATGGTGGGCAATAACACCGACAAAATAGTAAAACTTACAGGGATCACTAAAGAAGTAATATAGAAACATGCGAAGCCACGAGATTAACACTGAGGTTAGGAAATGATGTACATATGGAACATACGTTTCATATAGTAGAGGATGAATTAAATGTCCCATACTCAAGGAATCTCAGGCAGAGACTTCTGTGAGAGTTGAAAAGTAATCATACATTACACAGTGTAGATGCTATGGGTCAAGTGCAGACTTGTAGAGTTACAGATGTAACTGGAACCAACTGCTGAATCTCGCAGACTGGGTGAGAGCCGCAAAGAAAGGAAGTGTGTCCCATGGAATAGAAATTAGGTAGCTGAGAAAAACAGGTTGTGAAGGCAAATGTGACACCAGCTATACCGATAGGAATACAGGAAGGATCAGACTTAAGAGTCAAAAGAGAAGAGAGAGCTCCAGAGTGAGAAATCAGAAGAAATAAGCAGTAAGACACCACATCTAAGGGAAAAAAGGAACAAAGGTAGGCGGCATATGGAAAGGAAAGTGAGCCTGTGTAACTTATACAAATAGGCCCATACGAAGAAAAGATTTTAAGGATTAAGGTGCAGATCACAGATCTGACTGAAAGAAGCAGTGATTGCAAACAGCCTAGATAACCATGCAACGAGCCACTTGTGTCACAAGTATTTTGAATGGCACAAGAGAAAAAGTTATAATGAAATGTCCAAGACTCAAAACAGATGCAGAGCCTATCATGGGAGAATGTCACTTACAAAATTTAGCTTCAGTGGCACAAGACAGATGGACACAAATTAGCAGATTTACGGAAATGGTTTGAGTAGATAACTGAAATGACAAAGAAAGGACTTCAATTACTGAACTATGTATTGCACCACATCATGATGTGTTTTACCTACTCGGAGATAGAGTAATACACACTGAGATGGTGCAGCATGACAAAGTTAATTTCAAGTTGGAAGTCAGATAAGAAATGTTTTTTATGTTCGCCTAGGGGTGGCAGGAAAACACAAATATGATAGTCATTAACATCTGCAAGCCTTTAGAGCCAATGGCTCATTCCTCCAGTAGAAAGGGGGGAAGGAAGAGGGATGAAGGAAAAGAATAGATGATGGAAAAGAGGGAATGAAGGAAAAGAGGGAATGAAGGAAAAGAGGGAATGAAGGAAAAGAGGGAATGAAGGAAAAGAGGGAATGAAGGAAAAGAGGGAATGAAGGAAAAGAGGGAATGAAGGAAAAGAGGGAATGAAGGAAAAGAGGGAATGAAGGAAAAGAGGGAATGAAGGAAAAGAGTGAATGAAGGAAAAGAGTGAATGAAGGAAAAGAGGGAATGAAGGAAAAGAGGGAATGAAGGAAAAGAAGGGATGAAGGAAAAGAAGGGATGAAGGAAAAGAAGGGATGAAGGAAAAGAAGGGACGAAGGAAAAGAAGGGACGAAGGAAAAGAAGGGACGAAGGAAAAGAAGGGACGAAGGAAAAGAAGGGACGAAGGAAAAGAAGGGACGAAGGAAAAGAAGGGACGAAGGAAAAGAAGGGACGAAGGAAAAGAAGGGACGAAGGAAAAGAAGGGACGAAGGAAAAGAAGGGACGAAGGAAAAGAAGGGACGAAGGAAAAGAAGGGACGAAGGAAAAGAAGGGACGAAGGAAAAGAAGGGACGAAGGAAAAGAAGGGATGAAGGAAAAGAAGGGATGAAGGAAAAGGGCTGATGAGTTTAGGAAAAGGGATAGAATTCAGAAAAGTCACCCAGAAAGATACATCTGAGGACACTTAGTGGATGGTATGAGAAGTAGAGACTGACTGTTGGTGTCTGCTCTGGTCTTGTTCACTTCCCTGGTAACTTACAGTTTTCAGGATATACAAGTAAGTTATGTTCATAAGCATAATTTTCTGCCTGATGTTATGGTCTTGCTGCAGAAATACACGTACTCTGCTACAGATTCTCCACATATTTGTGGAGTCCACATTATTTCTGGAAATAAAGTGAAGTATTCATGTTTTGAGGCCAGAAGGATTTTCACATCTATATCCATAGTCTGTAACAGCAACTGCTATAACAGTACACAAAATGTTAAGCAGAATATTGTGGAGCGCTAGGCAGAACTAAAAGGTTAAACAGTTAATGTTTGGGTATAGAGAACACAGTGAATACAGTATTGTCCAGGATACTTATGAAGTTTGAAATCCACTTATGAAAATCCTCATGTGAAGGATACTACTGTAGAGATTTTCTTTCCTCAGTAACCATCAATAGCGAGAAACTAGCGCGTGGGAAAAATGTTTTGATCAGATCTATGTGCCACAGGAGTCTTAGATCTACAACCACAGTTGTAGCTGTGGAGACTGCAACCACCACCACCACCACCACCACCACCACCACCACCACCTCCTCCTAAATTAAGTACACAAAACCATTCCCTTTGGTCTTAAATCTGTTTGAATGCAAATGCTGGCACAATACAAAGAAAGATTAATCAGTCTTTCTCTTTACAGATGCTCCATAATCCTAACATGTGGATCTAATCAGACCAACTATCATTAATCACTGTAATGCCCACTTTACTCTTTGTCCTCAAGCTTGCAGACAGTACTGATCAATTCTGTTTCAGACTTTCTTATTTGCCTGTGTTTGTTGTAGGTTAACAGGGACAGTTACCAGTATCGATAGGTATACCAATGGAGAGTTGGTCAATATGCATTGAGCATGATGGTTCCCTGAATGCAACAGAAGGTAGACACAATGACACTATGCTAAGCCATTGCTGCAGTGGTGCAAATTGCATCTGCCGGACGGTTATTGAATTACCCTGTTTTTTTGTATTCTGCAGTTTGGTGAGTACACATTACAGGATATGTCACTGTTGTGAAGGTAATTTCATAGAACCAAACTTAACTGGGGAAAAAAAAGTACATCATAATTACATGGTTATGAGCCTTACACCAAAATACTCAGAAAATATACCTCAACAACAACCGAAATTTTGTTGCTAGAGTTTTGACTCAGCCTGAATCATCTGCTGTAGGACACACATTATGAAATTACAGTGTCTTATAATACAGCCAAGCACACGATAATGAAAGGAAGCTATCATGACTGTTTAAGTACCCTTCAAGGTACTTGCGTATTGCTTTTGGATTTGTTAAAGGTAGGATCTCAAAAATCTAGCAAATGTTCTCCAATGCACTATTAAGTCTCACTGTCATAAACAAGAAGTCACTAACTGACCTCCAAAATTAGTTAACATTTGGCTCGTAACACCAATATGCTATAGTAAGGGCGACAGGAAGAGAAGGTGGTGTCTGCCACCCCCCCCCCCCCCAACATAAACACAGCAGCAATAGAACACACAAGACGCATCACCAATGAAACATTTTGCACAGAGCACTGAATCAACTACTCACCTTAATCTTTTACTTTCAACTTGTGCATCTTTTACAGCCACAGACTCTTGTCTATTTCCACCTGTGCACTTGTCACTTACAACGGATTCAGAAAGCTGTCTTTGTGCCACATTTTTTTTACTAGATTTCTTCACTCTTTTCTTTGACTTTTCTGGAACTTTGGTTTTACTGGAAGTGTGAGAATGCTGCAAGATTTCAGGTTTTGTAGCTTGTTCGTCAACTGGTTCAGAATGAAAAATTGTGGACATGGAGACATTACACATTGACACACCACCCTCTTGTAACTGGATAGCCCGTACATGTTCACAGACGCACTGGATGTTACTAGTGGTTTCCTTTTCATCTCCTGCAGCTGTGCTGTAAATTGATGAGAAACTTACATAAATGGTTATCCTTGTTTCACAGTCCTATGTTAAACATGGGACAGTGTGTTATTTATAGTTAAAAAGTTACATACAAAATTTTCATTAGCAATCATGAAGAAACAAAAGATTTTCTGCCAAAAATTATACAACAAAATTGAATTCATTATTCAACAACATGCTGCCAAGAGCTATTTTATATATCTTAGTTAAGGTATTAATAACCCAATTCAAATTCAATAAGCAACTGCTACTTCATTCATCTTAAAGAAAGTATCAGTTTCCAGATAGTTTCAAATGCAGCTACAGATGACAGTACAAAGTATATCAGTTGCATCGGTACCTGGCTACTCCAAACAGAATTGGTAAATGAGAACAAAAAAAATCTCCATATCTCTGTATGATAACTTTTAGTATTTACCTTTTAATTTTACAATTGAAGTCCTTATATAATATGGATGTGGGAGGCAGTAGTATAGTCCCCAATACCACATCGTATTCACTTTGCACATCAAAGTGTACAACAGCAATAATAAATGTAATGCTTTGTAAAGAGAAAATAACTAACGTAGAACCATGAGTTTGGATTCCACTGGGACCATGTGCTCAATGGGTTCAATATTAGTATTATAAACAAGAAAATTGGCAGCAATGCTTGTAAGATGTTTCAAATCACTTATTACAGCAAATCAGTTTCAGCCACTGTGTGAACATCTTCAGTGCTAAAAAAGTATGACATAAAATTACACATGAAGACCATATAATATATTACAGATATTAGTCACACTGAGTACATTACGATTATGATACATAGTACATACCCAATATTAAAAGATTGAACACTCATGAAATAAAAGCAAATATTACAACTTCGAAATGGTGTCAATACAGAAGAACATCTATAAAATCAGTAAGTTAAGCATACTGACAAAGTCTCTCACATGCATTAATGCTGGATGACTAACAAAGAAACGATACAAATGATCCAATTACACAGAACTAAGGATTTGAGACTTCTAGGATAAGTATTAATACTTATTTCAAATTGGTATCTCCTTCTTGAGTATAAATAATCAATGCGTCTAAGTCAACATTTAGGTAGCAATAAAAAATAATCATCATTTGAGTTATGCAGAAGCAAGAAACATAGCAGTTCAGTTTTTACCATTCAATATTCAAGGGCATTATGATATAATTATTGCCTGATTTGTCTTATCTAACCATACTCAAAACCTAACCTTAATTCCAATTATAGTGCACATAAGAATGACAAATATAAAACAGAAAGAATCCTCCAATTGGACATTAGTAACAAATATAGTTTTTAATACAAATTCTATTAGCATGGAAACTATACAGGGTGGTCCACTGATAGAGACCGGGCCAAATATCTCACGAATTAAGCATCAAATGAGAAAACTACAAAGAACGCAACTTCTCTAGCTTGAAGGGGGGAAACCAGATGGCGCTATGGTTGGCCCACTAGATGGCGCTGCCATAGGTCAAACGGATATCAACTGCATTTTTTTAAATAGGAACCCCCATTTTTATCACATATTTGTGTAGTATGTAAAGAAATATGAATGTTTCAGTTGGACCACTTTTTTCGCTTTGTGATAGATGGCACTGTAATAGCCACAAACGTATAAGTACATGGTATCACGTAACATTCCGCCAGTGCGGACGGTATTTTCTTCGCGATACAATAACCGTGTTAAAATAGACCATTTACAAATTGCGGAAAAGGTCGACATCGTGTTGATGTATGGCTATTGTGATCAAAATGCCCGAAGGACGTGTGCTATGTATGCTGCTCAGCATCCTGGACGACATCATCCAAGTGTCCGGACCATTCGCCGGATAGTTACGTTATTTAAAGAAACAGGAAGCGTTCAGCCACATGTGAAACGTCAACCATAACCTGCAACAAATGATGATGCCCAAGTAGGTGTTTTAGCTGCTGTCGTGGCTAATCTGCACATCAGTAGCAGACAAATTGCACGAGAATCGGGAATCTCAAAAACATCGGTGTTGAGAATGCTACATCAACATCGATGCACCTGTACCATATTTCTATATACCAGGAATTGCATGGCGACGACTTCGGACGTCGTGTGCAGTTCTGCCACTGGGCACAAGAGAAATTATGGGACAATGACAGATTTTTTGCATGCGTTCTATTTAACAATGAAGCGTCATTCAGCAACAGCGGTAATATAAACCAGCATAATATGTACTATTGGGCAATGGAAAATCCATGATGGCTGCAACAAGTGGAACATCAGCGACCTTGGCGGGTTAATGTATGGTGCGGCATTATGAGAAGAAGGATAATTGGCCCCCATTTTATCGATGGCAATCTAAATGGTGCAATGTATGTTGGTTTC
Organism: Schistocerca piceifrons; assembly: GCF_021461385.2. Taxonomy (NCBI): domain Eukaryota; kingdom Metazoa; phylum Arthropoda; class Insecta; order Orthoptera; family Acrididae; genus Schistocerca; species Schistocerca piceifrons. The sequence continues at coordinate 494,103,432 of NC_060140.1, read as the reverse complement.
CTATGTAATGTTCTACCGATGTTACTACAAGATGTTTCACTGCATGACAGAGTGGCGATGTACTTCCAACATGATGGATGTCCGGCAAATAGCTCGCGTGCGGTTGAAGCGGTATTGAATAGCATATTTCATCATATTTCATGACAGGTGGATTGGTCGTCGAAACAACATACCATGGCCCGCACGTTAACCAGATCAGACGTCCGCGGATTTCTTGCTATGGGGAAAGTTGAAGGATATTTGCCATCATCATCCACCAACAACGCCTGACAACATGCGTCAGCGCATTGTCAATGCATGTGCGAACATTACGCAAGGCAAACTACTCGCTGTTGAGAGGAATGTCATTACACGTATTGCCAAATCCACTGAGGTTGACGGACATAATTTTGAGCATTTATTGCATTAATGTGGTATTTACGGATAATCACGCTGTAACAGCATGCGTTCTCAGAAACAATAAATTCACAAAGGTACATGTATCACATTGGAACAACTGAAATAAAATGTTCAAACATACCTACGTTCGGTATTTTAATTTTAAAAAACCTACCTGTTACCAACTGTTTGTCTAAAATTGTGAACCATATGTTTGTGACTATTACAGCGCCATCTATCACAAAGCGAAAAAAGTGGTCCAACTAAAACATTCATATTTCTTTACGTACTACACGAATATGTAATAAAAAATGGGGGTTCCTATTTGAAAATACGCAGTTGATATCCGTTTGACATAAGGCACCGCCATCTAGCGGGCCAACCATAGCGCCATCTGGTTTCCCCCTTCCAGCTAGACAAGTTTCATTCTTTGTAGTTTTTTCGTTTGATGCTTCTTTCGTGAGATATTTGGCCCAGTCATGATCAATGGACCAACCTGTATAGGCCTAGTGTAGTACCACTAACAACTCTGTTGAGGACACTTGTCTAGTAATGGACTTCACTACCAGAACTTGCACACCACATTGTTCAACATAACTTATACACCTAAACAACAGACATCAGATTATCGAAAAGTAGCAATGGTGATCTGAATCACTACTTGTTCTGAAATGATGTCCAACAGCTTTCCATCATTATATTGCAATAAAGTTAGTCTGATTTTTTAAAAACATGATTGTAATAATCATACATAAAAAACCAGGAGCAAACTCTATATATCTTTCAGCTTGTTTTAGACAAACAAAAGCCTTAAAAATAAAATGCTAGTTCAGTGAATTAGCCAGAAACAGCTGGCCCCCATGTCATTTTTGCTGGTCACCTCCAGTTTTGTGTAGAAATAAATGACGTGAATGTCATACTAAATGTCAACTATCTCAGAACATTAATGAATAGAGAATAGATACTGCTGGAGTTGTCGAACGTACAGTGATGGTGTCCACCTTTCGACCTTATGAACACTCTCTATTAAATATTGCCTACCTTTCAGAGCCTGTAACGTTCTTGTTCTCGGGCTTTCTCTTCTTTATCCTGTGTCTTTTCTTTCATTTTACTTCAGTGCAGACAATGTCACCTTCGGCCTCTTCTAGACAACTTACACCAACATTTATCAAGTCTTCCGGTTTTACTGTTATATTGTCTGTCTCGGTAACTGTAAGTTCTTTCGTAACATCTGATAATGTTTCCGTAATTTCAGGAAAATCTCTGCTATCTACTGGAATTACACCCATGTTTTCACCCATAACATTAACTGTCTTACTGAAAGCGAAATAAAACTTCTAAAATCTTGCTCAATGGGTGCAATATTAGTATTATAAACAAGAAAATTGGCAGCAATGGTTGTAAGATGTTTCAAATCACTTATTACAGCAAATCAATTTAAGCTAGTGTGTGACCATCTTCAGTGCTTAAAAAAGTATGACATAAAATCAGACATGAAGACCTTATAATATATTACAGATATTAGTCCCAATGAGTACATTACTGTTATGATACATAGTACATACCCAATATTAAAATCTCGAACACTCATGAAATAAAAACAAATATTACAACTTCAAAATGGTGTCAATACAAAAGAACATAACAGCTAATGAACAAATGTTAAACTGAGCTTGCAGCTTACAATCACATGCAGCAAAGCCAGTTTATTACATTACATAGGCATCACAGTGCCCTCTTTATTCAAGTAACACATTACATATGATTTTTTTTTTTAATTGTCAACATTTCTGAGCTCTTCCACTATGGAGAACTCATATTGGAAAAACATATGCTGGCTTCCTCACACAACTCAATTCGGTATATTTGTCAGTAGAAGTCCGAGAGTTAACATCTTGTGTTAATGTTCATTCAATATCCTATGGAATAAGAAAAGCTTTTCAAGTACACAAAGAGAAGTATAAGGAGCTCACCACCATCTTGTACCACTGTGAACAATACTTTCTCCTGGCTGATGTTAAACTGTGCTTTCGAGGTGTACGCTCATCTACAAGACCAACTTGGTATGAATTCATTTTCTCTTTGGTCTGCAGAGGCTAGCATGTTTGGGAAGTGGCAACTATCATAGAAGTCTCCGTGACCCTTCATCTCTGTTGCAGGGGTGAGGCTAGGGTTACATATTATGAGATATATTGTTGAGCTATAACCGTAGGCAGCACTAAAATATATTAAAGCTCCTGTGTTTAGCAAGTAGAGTTCTAATTCAGAGGTTAAGCTTTCTAATAGTTATCCTATGTTTTTTTCTTAGTTGTCCTGTTCCGCAAGTGCCTACTGATGTTGAAATCCCTGAATAATATTTAAGTTGGGGATAACTGTTCCACAAGGCTTGTTACCTCAACACACAATTGGCCATGGTTGGTTATTGATTCTATTATTGCATCAAGCGGCACTTGCTTTCTAAAAGTGTTTGAATGTATGCAGACTCATCCAGATGTCTTCTTGGTATTTCTTCAGTTTTTGCAACAGTTACAGTAATTTCCAACATGGGGAAGGTGATCACCTAATGTGCCTAGTAGGATAAATGCAAGGAAGATCAGGATCAGTCTCAGTGACATCATGGTCATTACATACACAGCGCGTGTTCAGAATGGTTCAACAATGGGGAAGGAAAATGACCACACCTTTTCAAACGAACCATCCTGGCATTTAACCGGCATAATTTAGTGAAACTATGATATCTAAATCAGGATGGTCAGACTGGGATTTTAACCGTCATCCTTTAACTGTCACCCTCCCGAATGCGACTCCAATGTGCTAAGCACTGTGACACAACTGAGTGTTGGCCTTATACTGCATACAGGTTCATCTGCATTCAAAGTGGTGGTCAGACTGGTTGCAACAACTAAATTACATTTTGGTTTAGGTATTTACTTTGCTATTTCTTTCTTATTATTTATGCAGGGTTTGGGCTCTAGTTGGAATTTTTCAGTTTTAACATGTGAAGGTGATAACTGGGCTATTCTGTGACTTGACACCTGTGACACTTACGACCAATGGCCGATGTCGGGCTGTGGATCTGCTCCATTTTGGGAGTGCATCTTGGTTGATGAGCCAGTCTGTGATGGCACTACAGGAAGCAAATCTCGAGGTTATTCCAGATGCACCAGTGTTGACCTCTCAGCTACTGCCATAGGTTTGGGAGTTGAGGTGGTTGGTGAAAATGATGCCTGAATCTGTACTGACTGCCACAGTTTTGGCACAGAGCATAAGGAAGTGGTAGGTTTTTTGCCATTATATCTGCAGACAAATGGTTCACTTTAGGAGATAGTGTAACACTACCTTCTGCAGCATATGTAGGAGATTTCAGCATACCTGATATACATATTGATCAGGGACATCATTTCTGTAAGTACAATGGGAATGGTAGGAACACATGTGCGAGTATAGTATGCCTGATATAGATGGATGGTTACTGGAGTTCTCTGATCACTAGGCAGTGACCCCAGTGAATACAACAACCACAGAACAATGAGTGGTGGAAGTGGCACTGAGGTAAAAGGCAAGGTGTGCAAATTTTTATTGGATATGGGATCAACGCTATCTGTAATCATCTGTGGATTGCTCTGTCCTGGGAATATGAGCCTGCCATGTGCGCAACGGGTGGACATAAAATAAGTACATTGAGTTTTACATTGGTAGTTTTTGTAATTAAAGAGGATGGTTTACAAGCAAGAAGAAAGTACTTCCCCGAATCTGTGGCATTTATAACACCATTCACAGAGTAGTAGTTGTGGTTTTCACTGGAGATTTGATGCAGCTCTCCACAATTGTCTATCCTGTGCACAACTACTGCAATCTACATCCATTGTAACTTACTTACTACAATCAAGCATTGGTCTAAATCTACAATTTTTACTTGCCGAACTTCCTGCTCTTGCCAAAGTGATATTCCTTAACGCCGCAGGATTCTTTTAGTCAAGTTATGCCACCAACTCCATTTTCAATTCAATTTAATGTCCCCTGCCCCTCATATAAGGTGACTCGTGAACAAAACAATGCCCTCTTCTTTTGAGTTGAAATACCCCCATCATATGTCAACATTTCCCACATTCAGGCATTTGTGAAAGTTATTGCCAAACTGTAACACCAAAGCTTTGGAGTGGCAAGAGACAGTAGCAAATACATAAGCATTACTTCCAAAATATCACTTACGACAATAAAGGGAAAAAGATAGATTGCTACTCACAATAAAACTGACACACTGAGTACAGATAGGAACAACAAAAAGATTGTTATGCATTTAGCTTTTGGCCAAAGCATCCTTCAGAAACAGACACACATTTGTCACAGTAGCAAGCACAATTCACGCACAAATGACCACCATCTTCCGCAGCTCAGATCAGAATGTGACTGCCACATAGTACAGAAGCAGTAATCTGCAGGTTGGGGAGGGGGGGATACAGGGTTATAGTATAACTACTAAGTGATAATAGTGCATTACAAAATTAGCTATAAAAGCTAAATGAGGCAGAAAAGGCCAGTGTTCCAGTGGGAACAGCTCCACAAGGAAGTATATTACTGTTCAAGTGCTTGCCCATACCCTAGAGAAATAACCAACAGACAATACCAATACTATCACTCAACCATACTAAACCAAAAAAAAATATGATGCACATTGTGGGAAACACTGTTATTTCTGTCATGTGTTAAGGGCAGGGGTGCACTGGAAAAGCCCAACAAATGAAACACTGAAATAGCTCTCATCTGGTTAATTAGAAATTAAGTTAGCCAATTGGGCCATTAAGAACACAAATTCAAGTGGCCCACCAGAGACCATGTCACCAAATGCATTCTTCATTTGGTTTCCTAGAACCGAACAAGAGGGCAATACAAAAATTGGACACAGGATGGTATTAAGGATGCAAAGGACGAGCAGTCTTGCACACTATTATCTATGCTATGAAAATGCAAATCATGCCAGCTGCAACTGGCATGCCGGTTGAATTTGCATGCACAATGACATGAATGGCTAACATCAGTGCTAATTAACTTAAAAAGGTATAAAAAATGGTAATGGAAGTAGTATCTGGATTATATTATATAGTTAAAATGAAGTCCACAATACCATAGACCAACACACAGTTCCAAAACACTGTACCAGAAACTTCTCTTGGACTATACAGTTCAAACTAAATCCACAATATCACAACACCACACACAACTCAACAAATCTGATATCTAACACTAGACCTACACACCTAAAAGCAAAGTCCACAGTACCACAAAACCACAACTCACCCATATGATTAACATTGAAAATCTCACCTTATCAACACCAATGTACGAGTAAAAAACTCCACAACACCCACCAATCACAATCTGACACAAATACCAACAACTAACAAAATGGTTCAAATGGCTCTGAGCACTATGGGACTTAACTTTTGAGGTCATCAGTCCCCTAGAACTTAGAACTACTTAAACCTAACTAACCTAAGGACATCACACACATCCATGCCCGAGGCAGGATTCAAACCTGCGACCGTAGTGGCCGCGCGGTTCCAGATTGTAGCGCCTAGAACCGCTCGGCCACCCCGGCCGGCAACAACTAACACCACTACTCAAATATGTATAAAAATGAATGCACTAACACCAATTTCAATAAGCACGAAACACAAAATTATGCACAAAACAATACATAAAACAATAAAAAATTAAACCAAAGTGTCATAAACACGATATCTCAAGCCCCATGTGTAGACTTCTCTAACCAGAAACCCCTCCACATAAGATGCTTCCACGAGTCATGGAAGAGTTTTCGTGAGTTATTAAGGGATTTTTTATTTTGTGTGTTTGGCGATTTTGTTATGTCTGTTTAGTTTGGTGTTTGCTGTGGGAAAGAAGACTAATTTTTTAATTGCTTTTTTGTTAGGTAGAGAGAGATGACAGTGAAGTTCAGGAACATAGCATTACACTCCTAGATGGGTTTTGATATGATGTGTGTGTGTGTGTGTGTGTGTGTGTGTGTGTGTGTGTGTGTGTTTGTTTTGGTTTTATTCTATAGTAATTGTGATGCTTTTAGTGTTGTATATCATGGTAGGTTGTCTGTGTTTTAATGGGTATTGTGAATATGGTGTATTTGGGTTTCTGAGTTGTTGGGGAATTGGTTCCACTTTTTGGAGTTGTGAATGTTGCGATTTTGGTATCAACAGCTGCAGTTGAGCTATGTCAGTCAAAGGAAACTTCCAATTCCACTTTTGGAGTTGAAGCTGTTGTTTTCTTGGTATCTGTAGCTGCAGTAGAGCTATACAGGTCAAGAGAAGTGTCCGATTCCTGTGGTTTTGTTGATGTAGCAGAGTGCTGTAATTTTTTTTTTTTTTTTTTTTTTTTTTAGGTCTATTTGTTTTGGGGTGATGCAGTGCTCTTTTATAGTTGCATATTTAGTTTGCCCCCACCCTAAACCCCCAATTTTCCATGGTTTTGGTGGAAGCATGCAGTGGCTTTACTGTCGTTATTTTGTATACACTGGAAGTAGCCATTCTGCCGCATTGATAACGCAACCTTTCCTCACGATCACTGTGTGAGCGATACATGGAGGGTTGCATTACATTCCTAGTGCCATCATTCAAAGCCAGTTCTTGAATCTCTATTAACAGGCTTTCTCACAATAGTTTACGTCTATCTACAAGAGTCTTCCAGTTGACTTCCTTCAGTGTCTCTGTGACATTCTCCCATGGATCATATAAACCTGTGACCATCTGCACTACCCATTAGTCCTATTTCGTACAGGTCCCACAAACATTCTAGAACCAGTCACTTGAGTAATCTGTAAGCAATCTCCTTGCAAACTGATTGCACTTCCCCAGTATTCTACCACTGAACTTAACTCTACAATCTGCTGTACCCACGACTGACACTATGTGATCATTCCACTTTATATCCCTACAAAGTGTTTCACACAGGGGAACATATGAATTGGCTGATTTCAACAGTAGCTCACTGATATTACAGTCATATGATACTATGTTTTTTCATTTTGTTAAGAGCACAATTTTACATCTCTGAACACTTAAAGCGAGAGAGAGAGAGACGTGTCTGCATGGCAAATCAAATCATTCAAGGTAAAGTTGCACCTTCTTGTTAGCTAGGTCTAACCCATTTCACATATGAGAATATTATTTGGAAATGCTCAATATAAACATAGCAATGAAGAAATATATTTTTATAAAATCAGTAAGTTAAGCATACTGACAAAGTCTCTCACAGGTATTAATGCTGAATGACTAACACAGAATGATATAAATGCTCCAATTAAACATAAATGAGGATTGGAGAATCCAAATATAAGTAGACCTATTAATACTTATTTCAAATTGATACCACCTTCTTGAGTATAAATAATCAATGTGTCTAAGTAAACATTTAGGTAGCAATAAAACATAAACATCGTTTGAGTTATACAGAAGTTAGAAACATAGCAGTTCAGCTTTTACCATTCATTATTCAGGGGCCTTATGATATATTCATTGCCCAATTTGTCTTATCTAGCCATATTCAAAACTTTACCTTAATTCCAATTATAATGCATATAAGAATGACAAATATAAAACAGAAAGAATCCTCCAATTGGACACTAGTAACAAAAATAGTTTTTTGCAGTGCAAATTCTATTAGCATGGAAACTATATAGGCCTAGTGTGGTACCACTAACAATTCTACTGAGGACACTTATCTAGCCGTGGACTTCACTACCAGAACTTGCACACCACATTGTTCATCATAACTTATTTATCCACACAGCACACATCAGATTATCGAAAAGTTACAATGGTGATCTGAATCACTACTTGTTCTGAAATGGTGTCCAACCGCTTTCCATCACTATATTGCAATAAAGTTCGTCTGATTTTTTTAAAAACATGACTGTAATAATCACACATAAAAAAACCAGGAGCAAATTCTGTATATCTTTCAACTTGTTTTAGGCGAAGAAAAGCCTTAAAAATAAAATGCTGGTGCAATGAATTAGCAAGAAACAGCTGGTCCCCATGTGTATTTTTCAGGTCACCTCCAGTTTTGTGTAGAAATAAATGACATGAATAAGATGTCATACTAAATGTCAACTACCTCAAAACAATGAATAGAGAATAGATGCTGGTGGAGCTGTCGGACGTACAGCACTAGTGTCCACCTTTGGACCTTATGAACACTTATTAAATATTGCCTACCTTTCAGAGCCTGTATCGTTCTTGTTCTTGGGCTTTCTCTTCCTTATCCTATGTCTTTTCTTTCGTTTTTCTTCAGTGCAGACAATGTCACCTTCGGCCTCTTCTAGACAATTTACACCTACATTTATACAGTCTTCCGCTTGTACTGTTATATTGTCCGTCTCGGTAACTGTAAGCTCTTTCGTAACATCTGATACTGTTTCCGTAATTTCAGGAAAATCACTGCTATCTACTGGAATTACACCCATGTTTTCGCCCATTACATGGACTGTCTTACTGAAAGCGAAATAAAACTTCTAAAAATTTGCATCAGTAGTTGCAATCACACTGTCGCCGCACAACACATCTCGCACAATTTCAATACACTCCATAAAAAAAAGTACCCTCTACATTACTACCAACAAAACAAAACCGTCTGCTATCAGTTGTACGTCAAATTACTTGTGGGCTCATTGCTCCGTGAAGTAACATCGCTGGCGGTTGACCTAAGATTCTTTCACAAACGCAGATGCGATTTTTTTTTTCTCATGTTCAACATCGAAGCTACTTCTTTCAACTCCTGAACTGCTTGACTTCGCACTGTACTACGTAGTAGTTACCCGAAATAAGACGGTAACTTATATCTTAACTATAATCTGAAATCTTGCACCAGAATATGAGGGAATTAAAAAACAAAGTAGATTAGCGTCTTGTTTCTTTAGAATACTTTGAAATTGAGGGTGACAAAGAGTACTTTGCCTGTCTGAACACAATATAGTCACTGGCATGAAAAATATAAATGTAGTGGATATAAGCTTCCAGCACATGTAATTAGGGGCACTTTGATGAGAGGAGGAGTTGCTATAAGAGTAAAAATTTATCACAGGGTGAAAAATTTAGGAACTAAAAAGTTCTGTGTAGTGCAACATACAGAAGAACGTGCGTGTGAGCATAAACTAAATAATGATACTTTTATAATTGTAGACGTATGTTTGTCCCCATTCGGAAATTTTCAGCAGTTTTTGAAAAACTAGGATTCTCCGTTATACTGTCTGTCAGACAGAGGGAAGCAAATTAGTGTTTGTAGGAATTTCAATGTAGATTTTCTGAAAGAGTCCGACAGAAAGCTTTCCCTTGAAGTATTACCACAGTCTAACTGTGGTATTACTTGGTTCTTTCAATTGACATCAGTTACTGGTTTTCCCACCCGAGTGGTAGACATAAGCAGCACACTGATAGAAAATATCATGAGTGATAAAATACCAGTGGTTATGAGGTTCAGAAAAGACTCTTTTTTAGGGTAGCAAGGACAGAAAGAAACCAAATTTTAAGATAGGTCACGACTAAGACAAACCTTCAGTTTGAGAAAGAAACCAAAAAACATAATTCTTGCTTATTACTTCAGCATAAACAGCTATTCGTTAAGAACTTTCAACAGTCATCAGATATTTTAGCTCTACCCAATTTTAACTCAGTCAGTGTGAAATGTCAGCTATCTTTATTGTATCAAAATATTCGAGGACTGAGAAATAAAATTAATAAATTGATTATCTGCATTAATGAATTTGAGTCTTCAAACCCAGCTGACATATTCTGTCTCTCTGAACATCATGTGACCACTGGTATAGAACTTTTAAGTGTTACAGGGTTTAGGTTAGCATCTCACTATTGTAGATCAGAAATTGAGTGAGGAGGAGATGCAACATTCATCAGGAACTGTCATAAATTTAAGAACATAGACATTCATAAATTTTGCCTAGAACAGCAATGGAAGCATGTGCAACAGAAGTAGAATTTCACAAAAAATCCTTCATAATATTAAGTGTATATTGGACACCTGCAGGTAACTTTAATCTGCTCGTAAACCATCTTGAAGTGTACTGGCCCATTTAACAGCCAAAAACAAATAAATAGTGGTTGCTGGTGATTTCAATGTAGATTTCCTTAAAGACTCTTCCAATAAGAACTTATTTGAGTTAGTAACACCATCATTCAACTTACTTCCCACTGTAAAGATCCCCACTAGAGTAGCCAATTGCTCACAAACAGCCATTGATAATATCTTTATAGAAAAGTCCAATGAACAAAATTATATTACAAAATCAATAGTCAATGGCCTCTCAGATCATGACATGCAGTTCCTTCTGTTAAATGTCAACACTGAACAGGATATAAAATCTGTTAAATCTGAGCTCAAGAGGGTAATCAATTAGCAAAAAATTGATTATTTTAGGACACTCCTCAGAGACATTCACTGGACTGATGTTTACAGTGGTCATGGCATGAATGAAAAATATAACAATTTTGCTAATAAAGTGCTTACCTTATTTGAACACCGTTTTCCCCAAAAACTTACCAAGGTTAGAGCAAAGTCTCCAAAAAAACAATGGATTACTCAAGGAATAGGGGTATCTTGTAAAACAAAAGGAAAACTGTATCTGTCAATCCAAAACAATTCCAATGTTGATGCTATAGCACATTACAAGAAATACTGCAAAATATTAAAGACTGTAACACAGACATCAAAGTAAACATATAACAAGGAAAAGATAGTCATATCAGATAACAAAATAAAGACAACATGGGATACAGTGAAGGAGGAGACCAGTAGAACCAGACATGAAGAGGGACAAATAGCATTAAGAGTAAATGATACATTGGTGACAGATGTGTATAGTGTTGCAGAACTTTTTACCAAACATTTTATAACTGTTACTGAAAAGATGGAGTTGTCAGGTTCTCTAGATATTGCTATGGAATACCTCAAACCAGACATTTCAAGTAACTTCCATAATACGAATTTGACCCTCACTACCCCAGCAGAAATAATGTCCATCACAAAAGCTTTAAAATCAAAAACATCTAGTTGGTATGATGAAATATCAACAAAGTTAATTAAAGAATGTGATTCTGTGTTAAGTAACATATTAAACTATCTATAAAACCAGTCGTTTATCAGTGGAACATTTCCTGAATGGTTAAAATACGCTGAAGTTAAGCCACTGTTTTAGAAGGGAGATAAAGAAATAGTATCAAATTTCCGTCCAATTTCACTTTCGCCAGCATTCTCACAAATTTTACAAAAAGTAATGTACAATCGGCTTTATAACCATCTTATCTCAAATAACATACTGTCAAAGTCACAGTTCGGATTTCTAAAGAGTTCTGATATTGAGAAGGCTATCTACATTTACAGTGAAAATGCGCTTAATTCATTAGACAAAAAATTTAAGTCAACTGGTATATTTTGTGATCTGTCAAAGGCATTTGACTGTGTGAATCATAATATCTTTTTAAGTAAATTAGAATATTATAGTATAACAGGAAATGCTGCAAAATGAATCAAATCTTATATCTCTGGCAGGAAACAAAGGGTGTTACTAGGAAAGAGACATGTATCAAGCTATCAGGCATCATCCAACTGGGAACTAATTACATGTGGGGTCCCACAAGGTTCCATTTTAGGGGCCTTACTTTTTGTTGTGTATATCAATGACCTTTCATCAGTAACATTACCAGACGCCAAGTTCGTTTTGTTTGCCGATGGTACAAACATTGCAATAAATAGCAAATCAAGTGTAGTCTTAGGAAGGTCAGCTACTAAAATATTTGTGGACAGTCATCACTGGTTCCTAGCCAATTCTTTGTCACTAAACTTTGAAAAAACACACTACAAGCAGTTCAGAACTTGTAAGGGGTGTCCCATGAGTATATGTCTAACATACAGTGACAAGCAGATAGAAGAAGTGGACACTGTTAAATTCTTGGGATTACAGCTTGATAATAAATTCAACTGGGAGGAGCACACCACAGAACTGCTGAAGCTTCTTAACAAATCTCTATTTGCAATGCGAATTGTGTCAGACATAGACGATATAAAAATGAAAACGCTGGCATACTGTGCTTACTTTCATTCCATAATGTCATATGGGATTATTTTTTGGGGTAATTCATCAAGCCAAGCTTAAGTTTTCTGGGCACAAAAACGTGCAGTAAGAGTTATATGTGGTGTGAACTCAAGAACATCCTGCAGAAGCCTGTTTAGGGAACTAGGGATACCAACTACTGTTTCCCAATATATTTACTCCTTAATGAAATTTGTCATTAAAAATATATCACTTTTTCAAACCAACACCTCAATTCATGGAATCAATACTAGAAATAAGAAAAATCTTCACAATGATCTAAAGTCACTTAGTCTTGTACAAAAAGATGTGCATTATTCAGGAACACACATTTTCAATAACTTGCGAGCAGCCATAAAAAGCTTAACAACCAATAAAATTCAGTCTAAGAGAAGCCTAAAGGATTTATTGGTGGCCAACTCCTTCTACTCCATTGATGAATTTCTCAGTAGAACCAACTATTTATATATATATATATATATATATATATATATATATATATATATATATATATATATAAAGTGTTATGGAGAAATAGGTTCCAAATATTCATTAGGAAATGCAAGGCAATTATAAGGAAGGGGCAATACCTATGCAATTTGACAAAAGTGAAATCCAGCCCACCTCTATTACTTAAATTAGGAAAATAATAAATTCACTCAAAAATAAAAACTCACATGGAATTGATGGCATTTCCAGCAGAATACTAAAAGACTGTTCCCAAAAACTTAGTAGAATTCGCACCCACATATGTCGTAACTCACTGAAGCAGGGCATTTCGCCAAATCGACTGAAATAAGCTATTGTAAAACTGCTGCATGAAAAAGGGGATAGGGCTGATACTAGCAACTACTGCCCATTCCCACTTCTGACAGACTTATCAAACATTCTGGAAAAATTAATGTGTTCATGGACAGCATCATATATTTGTAGATATTAAGTACTAACAAAATTTCAGTTTGGTATAAAGAAAGGCTTTTCAACAGAAAAAATGCTATAATGCTTTTATTGATCAAATGTTAAATGCTGTGATCTCTCAAATCCTTTTAAATCTGTGAATCATGGAATTCTTCTAGAGAAACTTAAGTATTGTGGTATGAGTCAGACAGTGCACAAATGGTTTAATTCATATTAATTCATATTTAACTAGAAGAATGCAGAATGATAAAATTAGCAGTACAGATAGTCTACAAAAATCAGTAGAATCATTTAACTGGGGAGGTATCAAAAACAGTGTCCCACAGGGTTCAGTCTGGGGTCCCTTATTGATTATTTATTTATTTATTGACACGTCAAGTTTCGTAGGACCAAATTGAGGAGCAAATCACCAAGGTCATGGAACATGCCAGTATATGAAATTACAACATAAAAGTAATAACAAATAAAAACAATTCGTTTATGAACCCAAAAATGTCAATCCATAAGTTTATGTAAATGCAGTCAACAATATAACAAGATCAGCTTAATTTTGCAAGGAACTCCTCGACAGGATAGAAGGTGTGACCCATGAGGAAACTCTTCAGTTTCGATTTGAAAGCGTGTGGATAACTGCTAAGATTTTTGAATTCGAGAGGTAGCCTATTGAAAATGGATGCAGCAGTATACTACACACCTTTTTGCACAAGAGTTAAGGAAGTCCGATCCAAATGTAGGTTTGATTTCTGCCGGGTATTAACTCAGAGAAAGCTGCTTGTTATTGGGAATAAGCTAATATTGTTAACAAGAAATGACAGTAAGGAATATATAGATATACTGAAAGGCCACTGTCAAAAAATCCAGACTCGTGAACAGGGGTTGACAAGAGGGTCGTAACTTACACCACTTATTGCCTGAACCGCCCGTTTCTGAGCCAAAAATATCCTTTTAGAATGGGAAGAGTTACACCAACATATAATACCATACAACATAAGCGAATGAAAATAAGCAAAGTTTAATTTTCTTCACAGACGATCACTCACTTCAGATACCATTCAAATAGTAAAAATAGCAGCATTAAGTCTTTGAACAAGATTCTGAATGAGGACTTTCCACAACAGTTTACTATCTATCTGAACACCTAGAAATGTGAACAGTTCAGTATAGCTAATCACATGCCTATTCTGTGAAATTAAAATGTCAGGTTTTGTTGAATTGTGTGATAGAAACTGTAAAAACTGAGTCTTACTGTGATTTAGAGTTAGTTTATTTTCTACAAGTCATGAACTTAGGTCATGAACTGCTCTATTTGATACTGGGCCAATGTTGCGCACAGCGTCCTTTACTACCAAGCTAGTGTCATCAGCAAACAGAAATATTTTAGAGTTACCTGTAATACTAATATATATATTAATATATTCATGAAGCTGATAAAAGTACAGTAATCATGCCCAACAAACAAGAATCAGCTGACGAAATTGTAAGTAATGTTTTTCAGAAAATTGTAAAGTGCTTGAAAGGTGGCTACACTGAGCCACTGCGCCAGAGATTGCGCCAAAGAATATTATTCTGCCGCCTCCACAGTGCTTGTCGAGAGCTCGTAGTAGTCATTACTTGTTAAGAACTCGTAGCAGAGAGTGTTTGTGGGCAGTGCATGCTGAGATGTGATATTGGAGAGTCTTGTTGAGATGTGGTAGTAGAGAATCGGTGTGGAGATATATTGTAAGGATTAGAGTGATTTTCATCAATATAAATGAGGTAACAAACTCCGTTTCTTTTTTTTTTCATTATTTCAGTGTCCTAAATAATGCGTCATTACAGGTTCAGTCAACAAAGCATCTGGCGTGTGTTCTTGTATTAGAGTTTAATTCTGCTTTCCTTACGCAATTATAGTATTTCTAATTTTCTTTTATCACGTCAGTAAAATTGGTATTTAAAAATTCTTGTCTTGTTGAAGAAGAACCGTGCCAGATGTGCATTGAGTCATACTTGAGTCATACTTCCACATACATAACAGTTATACTTGTGCTTGGTTTCATAGGTTTCTTAGTTGCTGGGGACTTAATTAATTAATTGTGTTAACGATAATTTTCTTTCATTGTTTGTTGCTATTCTATGCAGTCAGACTGCGTACAAAAACTAGTCAGGGCCAACCGTTTACGAGACACAACGTAATCGGACAAACAGCTACCAAAAATTTAAAAATATTTGCATTTTATTTAATTAAGCCCCCATGCACGTGGCGACCGCTGCTTCGGATCGTCTCTTGGAATTCTTCTGATTGTAAAAATAGTAGACAGTAGTATTGTTGTAGTAATTTGTAGTTTAGTAATTGTAGTCTATATTGCATGTGCAGATTTGGTAATTGGCATTCTTCTAATGGTATTTTTCAAAATTTAATTTGTGTTGTCTTGTCTACGGGTTTGACAATTTAGTGCAATTATTTCAATTGTTCGATTAATCGTGTTTGAGGGAAACATTTCGTGTGAATGGTATTGTTGGAGATAAAGAGTCATTGTGTGTAATTTTCGTACAGTGACGAGTTTTTTATGTTTTGTAAATGATTACGCGGTCGATGAAAAAGGCAAAAATGATGAATAGTGAGACTGATGAAATTGTTAACATGGCGAACTCGCCAACAGAGGAAAACAGTATGATGGATAATGAAGTGGAATACAATGTAATAAGTCGGGAAAATAGTCCGGGACCATTTCAAAATTTTTCTCAATCAGAAAATTCACAGAATACTAGATTAACGATAGAAGATTCTGAAATAGTATCGAACACAGATAGCCTTACAGCTATGACGAAGGAAGTTAGTTTTGCGGGAAATGTTAGGGGCGAAAAGAATTCTGAACCATTTAATATGGAGCAGTTGATGGGTGCAATATTAAATTTGGGATCTCAGTTAGACTCACAAATGGGAACAATGAAAACAGAGATGGGAACAATGGAAACACAGTTTAGATCTGAATTAAAACACAGATGGGAACAATGGAAACACGGTTAGACTCACTGGGATCACAAATAGGAACAATTAAAATCGAGATGGGAACTTTGGGATCTGAATTTAAAACAGAGATTGGAACTTTGGAAACATGCTTAGACTCACGAATAGGGACATGTTTCAAAAATATGAAGGATGAATTAAAGAAAGAAATCAGAGAAGAAGTACAACCGATTTTGAATTCTCACAATAATAGATTAATTGCAGTAGATATTAGACAAAGGGAACAGGATAGAGAACAGGAAGAAAAAGATCGCGTGATAGTACAAAAATTTTCAGAGTTAAATTTCCAACGTGCAAAAGATAAGGAAGAAATACTTGAGAGAATCGAGGAATCTGTACCAAATGACAGATTAAATAACCTAACACAACAGTATGTACAGTTAACTACTAAATGTGTCAATACTGAAACCCGAGTCGCGACACTTATGGAAGATGTAAATAAACAGAAAGAACAAATAGGTGATTTATCGGAAAGAGTTGAAGAGATTTCAGATAAATTGACAAATCTTAGTTTACATGGGGACAGAGATTCGGATGATACAGCTCCATTACCATTTGCAGAAACCGAAGCGTATCAGAACATAAATAAGCATGTTGAAAATCAGGGAAAATTTAATGAACGCGTGAAAAGGGAATTTGAGGCATTAAAAAAGCAAGTCAAACAAATTGAAGGCGAAATCGTAGGAAAAGACGGCAAAGGAAATTTAGAATCACAGATACTAGAAGGGTTTGAAGAAAATAATTTGTTTCATTTATGGGATGCAACAAGAGAGCGCCAGGCGCGCGGACTTTATAATAATCGACATTCGGACTGGGACAGACGCGGCAGGTCTTTGTCGCCATGAGGCGAAAACTTTGACTATAAACACTTTTTGACTGTTCGGAAATTTAAGATCTTCCGCAATTCTAAGAATGACATACATCCATGTGCATGGTTAGATCAATTTATGTACGCACTCCCACCAAATTGGCCACTAAGTCACAAACTGGAAATTATGTGCGGTTATTAAAGTCCTCAGGGGATTCACTACACTAAGTGAGTCTGTGCCGTAGCGTGCATAGGGCCCCGAGCTGTAGTGGTGCTATTTCGCTTTTAGTTTTCTGCACCGCTGCCTACTCTTTTACTATTCTTTGCATCTGTTAAACCAACTCTTCGACTATCAATCTATCTAGTGAGTAAGTAAACAATAACCGGATATGACTATTTTACCTAAAAGTGATTTCGGAAATTACCGTTTGGACTTACTGTACCTTCAGCAGCATTCATTCCTAGCTTGAATGAAATTTTACCTGTTTATCTTCGTGACAATATTACTACATATCTTGACGACATTCTTATTGCTAAACATTCTTGGAGTGAGCACAACAAAATTTTGGATTCATTATTACGTATTTTTGCAAGAGTTGGCATTACAGTGAACTTAGAAAAATCTGAATTTGGTCGTTCTCAGGTGAAATTTCTCGGTCACATTATTTCTACAGAAGGTATTCTTCCTGATCCAGAAAAACTTGACGCTATTCGTAATTATGCTGTTCCTACCACAAAACGTGATGTTCGTAGTTTTCTTGGTGTCTGTAATTTTCTTAGACGCTTTGTTAGATTGGACGATTTGGCCACACCTCGTTTATGTGAACTATCTGGAAAGAAATCTAATTGGTGTTGGGATGAGGAAGCTCAGTCAGAATTTGAACAGCTTCGTGATGCTTTAGTTGCTGCTCCACTTCTTTCACATCCGGATTTATCTAAAGATTTTTGTTTGGCGACGGACTCATCATACAAAGGCCTAGGTGCACATTTATTTCAAGAGATAGAAGAAGACGGCGTTGTAGTACAGAAAACTATTGGATTTGGAAGTCGTGTTCTTTCAAAATCAGAAAAGAATTATTCGATTACGGAACTTGAAGCTTTGGCTGTTGTTTGGGCTTTCACAAAATTTCGCACATTTTTGTTTGGCAGACATACTAAGGTTTATACCGATCATCGAGCTCTGGAATTTCTTATGTCAACAAAATTAACTCACGGCAGATTGTCACAATGGGCGTTGTACCTACAGGAGTTTGATTTTAGTATTGTTTACATACAGGGTTCTTCAAATATTGTTGCTGATGCTTTATCACGTGCACCTATGGGTTTGAAACAAAGTGCTGAAGAGGACTGCATAGAAAACAATTATTGTTTGATGTATATTCAAGGTGTTGCGTTTGAGAACTTTATTTCGTCTTCGCTCCAGGACATCGCTAAGGAGCAAAATAAGGATCCAATCTGGAAGGACATTAAGGAGAAGTGGAGGAGAAAGGAAAGCGTAGCGATTAGACAGCATTATTTAGTCCGCAATGACATTCTTTTTAAACGAAAATCGGTCGACAACTCTGTTTGGTTAGTTTGTATTCCTGATGAGTGGGCTAATAAGCTGATTTGGTATACGCATTTCAGTTATGCACACTTTGGTCCCAGAAAATGCTTTCATAAATTACGAGAAAATTGCTACTTCAGTAATATGGAAAAACGTATTCGATCTGTTCTGGCCAAATGCAAATTATGTCAAAAGGCTAAGCCGCCAACAGTTTCTCACAGAGCACCGTTGTTTCCTATCATTCCAGCGAAATTAAAAGACATGGCTGCAGTCGATTTGTTCGGTCCAGTGGTTCGTTCTACCAATGGTTTTGCATACATTTTCGTAGCAGTGGAGTTGACGTCAAAATATGTGTGTTATACACCTTTACGCAAAGCAACAGCTCGTTCAGTATCTAACGCTTTCATCAAACATTTTCTTAAAGAAGTTGGTCATGTTGATAAGGTTATATCAGATAATGGATCACAGTTTCGTTCTAAAATTTGGCTTCGTACTCTACAGCGTCGTAAAATTAAACCAATTTTCATTTCACTTTTTCACCCTCAATCTAACGCTTCAGAGAGATGGATGAAGGAAATCAATAAATTGTGTCGTCTTTATTGTCATCAGAATCACAGAACTTGGGATGAGTATCTTCATATTTTTCAAAACATTCTGAATGAACTCCCTAATGATTCAACTTCTTTACCGCCTATATTGACATTAAAAAGTAAAGCACCGACAAATCGCATTTCTGAAATAGTTCCTTTTCCGCCTTCACGGAAACTGCGGCATTCTGAAGTTGTCAACCTGGCTCTACGAAATATTGCATCTGCGGCTGCTAGAAGAGAGAAATCAGCAAAACGTCCTGGTCGTTCAAAAACTTTTTCAGTTGGCCAAAAGGTATTAATTAAGTCTCATCGTTTGTCTCACAAAGGAAAAGGCTTGTGTCGCAAATTTTTTCTGCTTTATAACGGCCCATATAGAGTTCGCAAAATTATTCATGATAACACTGTTGAAGTAGAAACTCTTAAATCACGACTCTGTAAGGGAATACATCATATATCTAACGTTAAAATTTTTGTGGAATGATATACTTTTGAAAAATTTCTGTGGAATGACATACTTTAGAGAACTAACAGCTACATGTAAACATGCAGAGAATACAAGGATACCGCGCTGTGTTTTGGCGGTGGCATATACTCAAAGCAACAGTCAAGTCTGCGCGCCGCACAAGGCAGTCGTTGACCGCAAACAATTACTTCCTACGTCACGCGCCTACAGCTGATCGAGCGCTCAGTGTGAATGCACTGACAGCCGTAAACAAATACACAGTCTAAGTTCTCCGACTAAATTCAGTATAAAGCTATAGTGACATGATGAATTATGTTATTAACGTTCAGTATTTTTCAGGATACGGTTCTATAAAATATTTAAGAACTTCAGGTAAATTCTGTGTGTCTCCGACGTTAAGAGGACTTGCTATCGAGAAAATTTCAGAAAGAATGTAATTTCCAAAAAGAAACTAATAAACTAAAAAGGTAACTATTAATTGAGTTTATTTTTCAGGTAACATATTTCCACTTAGGTACGTACTTTAGACGTAATTTGCTGCTCGCAATTACGTGATTCATACTTTGTGCTAATTTTATGTTCTATGAATTTACTTGTGAAGCGACGTGTTTGCGTACGTTAACTGATTTTGACAATGATTATTAATGAACTGGGTTGTAACTTGTATATATTATGCATCGCTTGGCTGCTATGCTTTTTCACTGATGTCTTATTTTTTTTATTATGTGCCTGCTGTGCTTATTTATTTAAATTATAATTGTCACCTGATTAATTGTGCTGACTGTAGTTATGTATGTAGGTTACACTTTGTCATTTATCTGCTTGCGCCTTCATGTTTACTTATTAAGATTACATATGAACATTTATTTGCTTATGCTGATATGATGCTAATGACCTGTTTGCTGCTATGCATATGGATTGCATATTTACACTTTTCTGTCTTGTTGTCATAACTACTCTTTAATTTGGTGTATAGAAATGCTGATATACTGTGTACAAACATAGAGTTTAGGTCACACTATTGTATTAATTATAGATTGTTCGTTTGGCAGAGCCTCGTTGTAAGAATTGTGCTGCATCCACTTGTTGGCATTCTGTTCTCTACTGGTATATTTACTCGCTATAGCATGTTGCTTACGCTTAGTGCCTTATATTTTTAAGATAAGAAAATGAACTGCTATAATTCGACGAACGACATTAGTACAAGAAACTTTATAGAAGCCACATGAGCTGGAGGTTTTATGGAAGCTGTATAAATTTATGCTAATAGGAAGGAAGCTAACGACATGACATACCAAAACTAGGTTTAGACCATTGACAGTTATTACACTGCATTTTTCGTGAGCAATTGAAATAGGAAGTGACACTTGACACAAGAAATACTCCACATGTTTGCTTCTGTTTGCCATAATTCTTGAAGTGCTGTACACACTGTGACATATTATGATCATTCACACTCCGTAATCGTACTTAATTACTGAGAGTTATTCGAACTAAGTCTGTTAGAGGTCATGTATGCATTTCTTTTGTTTATAATTCATAATGAGTAGAAGATTTGGGTCAGATGGATTACACAGAGGTTGTGTGTTGAAATGTGTCTTCAGATTGTATGGGATGATGAGGTTTGCATTAGGATTTTATCTGTACTTGTTCGAGGAGACTGACTAGAGGAGAGAGTTGTTATGGAAGTGAAATGATATTGGCAATAAGGTTTATATGTATCGACGTATTGAAGAGGTATTATTGAGGTATTATTGAGATTATGTGAAGTTGATGATTATTGGAGTTTTGGTGGACAAGAGGTAAGGTAAATGCTATTGATGATAAGATTTATATGTATCAACGTAAGAGGTATTATTTAAGTATTGAGATTATGTGATGCTGATGATTATTGGAGTTTTGGTGGATAAGAGGTAAAGTAAGTGAGGAGCATATTTTTTTTTGTTGGTCTTATGGAACAAGGAGGATGAAGATAGCAGACTAGAACACTAAAGTAGAAGGAAGATAGTCTATACACACACTTTGTTAAATCGCTAAGCGGTATATACTTTTTTTGGAGAGAGGAAGTAATTGCATATCTTGGCTCACTGACAGTTGTTCAGCAAGCGTACATTTTGATCTGGCTTGGCATACATTGGTCTTGACATGATGACTATGACGTTGACTTAACTATTATTGACTGTTATACATTGCTGCCACTACTACTTGATACACATGATAAACATCAAATTTTGACAGGATTGCATTTACACAGTTAACACTATTCAATTACACAGTAGTACTTAATGTGGATGAAAGATGAGTGAGTGTGTTCTGTGTGTTTTCCTTTACTAATCCTACCCACCTATCTCCTAAATATTACTTTATTTGTTTGTAGTGGCTTGCACTGACGCCCATAAATATTATAGGTTTACTGGTATTTGTGTATTTGTAATAGTTAATACGACAATTATCTGATATCATTTTTGTGTTTATTAGAATTTATATGTTTAGTGTGTAAAAGCATTTGTATGTGTATTCAAACTATTGTTCATGCCTGAACTGTCTGATTAGCGATGGTGAATATTATGGACTGTTACCTGCACTTTTCAACATGATGTGTGACACTTAGAAATGTTTAATTTCTGCTGATGAACTGTGTCATCAGTGATAGTAAATATTATGGACTGTTACTTGTACTTTTTCTACATGATTAGTGCCACTAGGACATGTTTAATTTCTGCTGAAATGATGTCACTTGTTGGTGTCTGGACCTACTCAACATTGCTGGGTGCCACTGTTGGAACTGTTTCTACTGAAATGATGTCACTTGTTGGTGTCTGCACCTGCTCAACATTACTGGGTGCACAGATGGAGCTACTTCTATGGAAATGATGTCACTTGTCGGTGTCTGCACCTGCTCAACATTGCTGGGTGCCACTGATGAACTGCTTCTGCTGAAATGATGTCACTTGTTGGTGTCTGCACCTGCTCAACATTACTGGGTGCACAGATGGAGCTACTTCTATGGAAATGATGTCACTTGTCGGTGTCTCCACCTGCCCAACTTTACTGGTGCCACTGATGAACTGCTTCTACTGAAATAATGTGACTTGTTGCTGTGTGTACCTGCTCAACATTACTGGGTGCACAGATGAAGCTACTTCTATGGAAATGATGTCACTTGCCGGTGTCTGCACCTACTCAACATTGCTGGGTGCCACTGATGAACTGCTTCTGCTGAAATGATGTCACTTGTTGGTGTCTGCACCTGCTCAACATTACTGGGTGCACAGATGGAGCTACTTCTATGGAAATGATGTCACTTGTCGGTGTCTGCATCTGCTCATCATTGCTGGGTGCCACTGATGAACTGCTTCTGCTGAAATGATGTCACTTGTTGGTGTCTGCACCTGCTCAACATTACTGGGTGCACAGATGGAGCTACTTCTATGGAAATAATGTCACTTGTCGGTGTCTCCACCTGCCCAACTTTACTGGGTGCCACTGATGAACTGCTTCTACTGAAATAATGTGACTTGTTGCTGTGTGTACCTGCTCAACATTACTGGGTGCACAGATGAAGCTACTTCTATGGAAATGATGTCACTTGCCGGTGTCTGCACCTACTCAACATTGCTGGGTGCCACTGATGAACTGCTTCTGCTGAAATGATGTCACTTGTTGGTGTCTGCACCTGCTCAACATTACTGGGTGCACAGATGGAGCTACTTCTATGGAAATGATGTCACTTGTCGGTGTCTGCACCTGCTCAACATTGCTGGGTGTCACTGATGAACTGCTTCTGCTGAAATGATGTCACATCTTGGTGTCTGCACCTGCTCAACATTACTGGGTGCACAGATGGAGCTACTTCTATGGAAATGACGTCACTTGTCGGTGTCTGCACCTGCCCAACTTTACTGGGTGCCACTGATGAACTGCTTCTACTGAAATAATGTTACTTGTTGCTGTGTGTACCTGCTCAACACTACTAGGTGCAACAGATGGAACTGTTTCTACTGAGATAATGTCACTTGTTGGTGTCTGCGCCTGCTCAACATTGCTGGGTGCCACTGATGGACTGCTTCTACTGAAATGATGTCACTTGTTGGTGTCTGCACCTCCTCAACATTGCTGGGTGCCACTAATGGAACTGCTTCTGCTGAGAAATGTGACTTGTTGCTGTGTGTACCTGCTCAACTTTACTGGGTGCCACTGATGAACTGCTTCTACTGAAATAATGTGACTTGTTGCTGTGTGTACCTGCTCAACACTACTAGGTGCAACAGGTGGAACTGTTTCTACTGAGATAATGTCACTTGTTGGTGTCTGCAACTGCTCAACATTGCTGGGTGCCACTGATGGACTGCTTCTACTGAAATGATGTCACTTGTTGGTGTCTGCACCTCCTCAACATTGCTGGGTGCCACTAATGGAACTGCTTCTGCTGAGAAATGTGACTTGTTGCTGTGTGTACCTGCCCAACTTTACTGGGTGCCACTGATGAACTGCTTCTACTGAAATAATGTCACTTGTTGCTGTGTGTACCTGCTCAACTTTACTGGGTGCCACTGATGAAACTGCTTTTACTAAAATGATGTCACTTGTTGGTGTTTGCACCTGTTGACCATCGCTGGGTGCTACTACTGGAACTAATCATTGAAAGCATTTTATGTGAACATTTGTATAAACTGATTTTTTGTGTATTGTGTAAACTATTATGTAAAGCCACATGTATGAAAGAATTTGTACTGCCTACTGTATTTTATATATTAGGTTATTGAAAGGTCAGTGCAAAGTCAAAATTTTAACTAATTATGTGATATTTAGGTATTAATAGTATCTTTTATTTTTGTCTGTATTTTTGTGGACGAATTTGGTGGTATTTTCACCACCAATGCTGGCAAAAATACCATCAAATTCTGGCCTGTGGAGGAGGGGCATATGAAAGGTGGCTACACTGAGCGCCAGAGATTGCGCCAAAGAGTATTATTCTGCCGCCTCCACAGTGCTTGTCGAGAGCTCGTAGTAGTCAGTACTTGTTAAGAACTCGTAGCAGAGAGTGTTTGTGGGCAGTGCATGCTGAGATGTGATATTGGAGAGTCTTGTTGAGATGTGGTAGTAGAGAATCGGTGTGGAGATATATTGTAAGGATTAGAGTGATTTTCATCAATATAAATGAGGTAACAAACTCCGTTTCTTCTTTTTCATTATTTCAGTGTCCTAAATAATGCATCATTACAGGTTCAGTCAACAAAGCATCTGGCGTGTGTTCTTGTATTAGAGTTTAATTCTGCTTTCCTTACGCAATTATAGTATTTCTAATTTTCTTTTATCACGTCAGTAAAATTGGTATTTAAAAATTCTTGTCTTGTTGAAGAAGAACCGTGCCAGATGTGCATTGAGTCATACTTCCACATGCATAACAGTTATACTTGTGCTTGGTTTCGTAGGTTTCTTAGTTGCTGGGGACTTAATTAATTAATTGTGTTAACAATAATTTTCTTTCATTGTTTGTTGTTATTCTATGCAGTCAGATTGCGTACAAAAACTAGTCAGGGCCAACCGTTTACGAGACACAACGTAATCGGACAAACAGCTACCAAAAATTTAAAAATATTTGCATTTTATTTAATTAAGCCCCCATGCATGCTTCTCTGCAAATGGACTCTCACTAGATTTTGAGGAGTCACAGTAGTTACAATTTTGTACAGTAAATGACGTAACATCATTGATAAATATAGACTTTGAAAGGAAGTCTGTTGCTAAAACAGAATATTCAAAATTTCTGGATGTGTGCACTGATGATAAATTGAATTAGAAGAAACACGTTCACAATCTTCTGAAATGTTTAGGTTCAGCTACTTATGCTGTTCGGGTTATTGAAAATTTTGATGGTAAACATATCAGTAAATTTATCTACTATGCCTATTTTCATTCGCTGTTTACGTATCATCATACTTTGGGGTAATTCATGATTAAGAGATAAAGTATTCATTGCACAAAAACGTGTAATCAGAATAATAGTTGGAGCCTACCCAAGATCACCTTGCAGTTATTTATTTAAAGAACTTAGGATATTCACAGAACCTTCACAGCACATGTATACTCTAACGAAATTTTTTTGTTAATAACCCATCCCAATTTAAAAAACAGCGAAGTGTATAACTAAAACACTAGTAGAAAGGATGATCTTCACTATTCTGGGTTAAATCTGACTTTGGCACAGAAATGGGTGAATTATGCTGCCACAAAAAACTTTGGTCATTTGCCAAACACCACTAAAAGTTTGACAGACAACCTACCAACATTTAAAAACAAATTAAAAGAATTTCTGAATGACAATGTCTTCCACTCAATAGATCAATTTTTAGATATGAAGTAGTGTCTGTAAAAGTAATAATAATTATTATATTGTGTAAGGAAAATATGTTACAGTGAGACAGTCCACATCACTACGAAATGTTGTATTCATGATTTATGGAATAAATATTAATGTAATGTAACGCCAATATATCATTAATTGATATTTAATTATAACAACTATAAAAGAGAGTAACATGTTTTTGATAAACCTTCAACGTACCATCGCTTGAAAGCTGAACTGGCTTCTCCCAAGCTAAACAGCAGAAATCATCAGCCTGGACTCGCATAACTATAGCGATATCTATCAGATTCATAGCTAACTTTGAATACCCATTTCTCTTGGCCCTAGACGCCATGAGTGACAAGAAATCAAAAAGGTATACAATCATATACAAGGTGTTTCACAATTCATGTTACACACTTCACGTGGTTCTAGAGGGGACTTAGTAGATTATGTTTTACCCATGTCCAGAAACGTTATCCAACGACACTACAGAGTGACGAAGTTACAGGTGCCAGCACCTGTAACTAGATGTACATACAGGGTGAATCCGTGATGATGTTACAGACTTTGTAGGATGATCCAGAAGGATCATTTCGAGGTAAGGGTCCCCATACCAGAAACTCGCGAATCGAAAGTTATAGGCGAGAACAATTCTGAAACCTCTGACAGAGGAATACATGTACTGGTACTGTTGTTACTAAGATTCTATGGCAGACAACTTTCAGAGATGGTAGTATGGACCAAAACAAGGAAAAGATACACAGTAAGCATGGGCTCTAAAATCCATACCCGAGGATGAGCACTTGCTCATCTTTGATGCTGTGAAACACATTTCCCCTATCGAACAAGTGCTCATAGCTCTTAAGGTACACGTTTTACAGCTCATGTTTCTTAACATTTTTTTCTTTTTTGGTCCATACTACCACCTCTTAATGCTGTCTGCACTACAATCTAAGCAACAACAGTACGAGTACATGTATTCCACTCCCAGATGTACCAGAACGGTTTTCGCTTATAAATTTCGACCCATTCGCTTCTATTACAGAGACCCTTACCTCAAATTGATACATTTATCCTTCTCCATCACCCTAGAAAGTTTGTAATATCACCATGTAATCGGCCATGGGTTCCCATGTGAAACTTGATCAACAAAGGCCCCTTTAAAACCACTAGGCGTGTTTAACATGAATTGTGAAACATCTTCTATATGTAAGTTGTTGATAAAAATCAGAAGTACTTCTGGCACTAGACTGAAATCAGAAACCAATCACATGATGCTCCTAGCTCTTGCGATGCGATCCTTGTCTTAGCCAACAAATTATGTGACAAGCAAGACTATATATACCATTGCTGACCATTTCATTAGCGATAATTTAAGTTGTGCTCTTAGATTCCTGTCTAAGTACGCCCTCAGAAATCGCAACATATTCGGAAAAACGGTCAAATACATGTGACGAAGAGGAATATAACGTCATTTCAGGTTGTTACACTCGCAGAAATTTCATCTGTCACAGAATGGAAGGAATTCACTACTGAGGGAGCACATTCTTATATATGCAGATCAACCAGAACATTATGACACCTACCTAACAGCTGGTATGTCTATCTTTGGTATGGATAACAGCGACGACACATTGTGGTATCAAAGCAATGACGCCACAGTAGGTCGCTGGAAGGAGCTGGCACCACATCTGCACACACAAAAATCATCTAAGCCCTGTAAGTATCGGGGAGGGGGATGATGATCTTTGACGTCACTTTTAATCACGTCCCAGATGCGTTCAATCGGGATCAGATCTGCCGAGTTGGAGGGCCAGCACATCAATTGGAACTCGCTGCTGTGTTCCTCAAACCACTCCATCACACTCCTGGCCTTGTGACATGTCCCATTAACATGTTGAAAAATGCCACTGCCGTTGGGAAATATGATCGTCATGAAGGGGTGTATGCGGTCTGCCGTCAGTGTACGATTTGCCTTGGCGGACATGGTGCCTTGCACAAGCTCCACTGGACCTATGGATGGCCACATAAATGTACCCCAGAGCATAATGGAGCCGCTGTCAGCTTCTCTGTGTCCCACAGTACAGGTGTCCAGGAGCTGTTCACCTGGAAGACGACGGATTCGCGCCCTCGCTTCAGCATGATGAAGAAGGTATCAGGACTCATAGATCATGTAACACTCTGTCACTGCACCGACAGCCAGTTAACAGTGGCACATTCATGGGTCATCAGCTGCAGAAACCCATCGTTAGGAGTGTTCAGTGCATTGTGTTTTCAGACACACTTATACTCTGCCCAGTTCTAAATTCTGATGTTAGTTCGGCCACAGTTCGCCGCCTGTCTTGTTTTACAAGTCTGCCCAGCCTGATGCCTGACATCTGTAATGAGGGTGCTCCCCAACCCTCGACGTATGGATGTGGTTTCCCGTTGGTTTCACCAGCAGTTGAAGACACTCACCACAGCTCTCCTCGAACACTGAACAAGTCTTGCAGTTTCTGAAATGCTCGTGCCAAGCATCCAGGCCGTCACAATCTGTCCTCAGTCAAACGCAGATAGATCACGCACCTTCTTCGTTCTCCACACTGACAGGACACTCACTGATACTCCATGCACTGTCCATGTGTCTGACTAGCAGTCATTCATCGCCAGGTGACGCTGCTGTCGCGGACGGGTTTATGTCGATAGTAGTTTGGTGCTCATAACAAGTAACATCGAATATTGCAGAACATAGTCTGTCGCACAAACTTCCAGAATGTGTTACAAATGCGAAAATGAAAAAAAATTAGAATGTACCTACAGACAACTTTCTGGATATGGCAACAGCAGCCTAGAGACGTCATGATAACAGTAACAACATGCAACACTCAGTTACCGTTCAAATTGGCATAAAAATTACAACAATTAGAACGTCAAGAATGATGAGGGTGCGTTATTCGCAACTACCGGTTACACATCAGTATAGATGCCTCTTCAGGTTTATCTGTCAAAAATACTAATCACTACATGAAATTTTTTAAATGGTGGAAATACAGAACCAAAGTATTGACATTCAACAAGAGAGAATGATGAGTACTCACAATGCTATATTTTCATGATGTAGATGGCCAGTTACAGAATCCCAGCTTTGGGAAAGTTACGCACATTAAAAGTCAAATCACAATGATGGGTTGTGATTATAAAATTGGGTACATCCAAAAAATAATTTCAAAATGAGCAGAGCATGATTGCTGACTCAGCCAGGCCTAGAAAAAGGGGGGGGGGGGAAACTAATACTGACTGGAACATTACTGTGAACAGGGATAAAATGCCTAAAAATAACTAATGTATAGTGAAAGTGCTATTCCATAAATAATAATCCAGTATGACACTAAAATGTTGAGAATGGAAGAAATCCGAAAAATAGCTGACGAGATGACACCACGTAAGATATATTATGAGATCTGGTAGACACCAATTGTATATAACCAATTAAGTAAAACGCAAAATGTAATGTAATGTGGGCACTTCCTCAGTATTGATAACTACAAGATGGGGTGTAAGCAGCCTGTGGAGGCTAACAATATACTGGAAGGTGGAAGACTACATTGACTGAGAGTAATCAAAGCAAACACATGAGCAACTGCAAGGAGGAAATCATAAGCAGGAAACAACCGAAGACTGGGAACTGTATCACATAACTTTTTAAATCCATAGTTTACTGTAGGTATAACTGAAAAATAAAATATAATATGCTTTACATTAGTACCTCAATATCATAAAGTTACCAAAGAAGTAGTATTTGAGTGTTATACGGTCGCTAAATTAACGTGAAAATCATCCTAATAACTATTTGCGACAATTCAAATAATCAAAATTCGATATAATATTGTAGTGCTTCAGTTCAATCTGATTCAGTTGAACCTGGAGCTCGCTTTAATGCCTTCATGATATGTATTTCTTCCAAAACATTTAAAACATATCCTTTTGTGGCATTAAATATAATATGCAAATTTTTCTCAGTATTGGAAATAGAGTGACCCATTTCCTTTATATGAGCTGAGATAGCTGATTTGGGGCCAGCAAGGTATGGGTGTTCTTTTAACTATGTATTAAAATTGCGTCCAGCCTGACCTATATATTTCTGGGGGCAGCAATTGCAGGCAATCTCATAAACCCTAGAGCCCTTATACTTATTGTATTCGGGTTTTTTACTATGCCTGTATCTACCGCTAACATTTCCTGGAATAAAGAATGGTGGACAGAGATTTTTCTTTTTTAACTTTCAGCCAACATATTCTGATACACTACCGAAATACGGTACACTGTCATAACTTGGTCTTCTGTTCAGATAGAATTAACTTTGTGGCCAAACCAATATTGCCTGCTGAATCGACAGAGTAAGATGACCTTTTCTTACTGAGGACTTCTTTTTGATCTTCTCCACAAATTCGCTATCGGAACCATTTGATGTCGCTATATACTATATTCTTGTATAAAGATTTTCTTTTATGCTATGCTTCATGCTATGGAACTGGTGCCCTGTAAGCTGTATTATTGTACTTCATGTGATGTTTTGATGACTGATGGATAGGCATGTTAGTAGTAGTAGTCTTCCAAAAAACACCAAAAGAGAAAGTAGCACCTTCCACAGTTAGATGCAGGTCCAAATACAGTTAGGAGCTATCCACACTATGTTCTGTTAAAAACTGAATTTATTTGTACAGCGAGATCAGACGATTTACAGACTACTTACAATCATTGTTTGAGCCTCTGTATAGCATAAATACATCATCTACATATCACAGCCACAAAACAGTTCTTTCATTGTGCTCTGGGGATTAGAGAACATATTGATGCCCGAAGTGCATGATGTAGACTTCGGCAAGACAATAAGGCAAAATAAGTGTGAACGTCTATGAGTAATTTAATAATGAATGCCTAAAGAAAAAGATATTTCCCAATTATGTTAGAAGAATGCTGTATAAGAGCTTATATCTATTTATGATAATTTGATTGGTTACTGAGTGTTGAGTGTTGTTACTGTTTTTCAGAGTGTACCTAGTTTTGAACCTACTTTGCTCCATTCCACAACAGGACATCTTTCACCAGAGAACCGCAACAACTTGTTTGGTGGAGTTCGTCCTAGCAGGTCAGCATAGAGCCATCCTCCATCCATCCATAGCTGTTTGTAGGACATAGCTTCTATTGAGGTAGTACTCCTTACAAGGGACAGCTATAAGGAATGTCAGTTACGATTACCTACTCTTGCTCAGACTGCAGCTGGTAAATTCCCAATGGTGCTGTTGGCGATCCATCTGTGCTGCTGACTTGCAAGGTGGCTGTGTGGAGAACCAGCAGCTCCACACATTTCCATTTGAAATCAGCAGGTCCAAGGCCATCGAGGTACATCTCCAGTATAGAGGTCGCCGCTCTTATTTTAAAGAATCCATGCCTCCACAGCAATCAATATATCGCTTGTGAGATAGAACTACTCATAAGTTTCAGCACAGTTGGCAATTATGAAATGTATCAGGCCTTGTAGAGAATAACAGTGTTCATTAGGACCATCCTTTAAAAGAGATTAAGCCACTGAGAGGCATGACTTCTGCAGAGTCCCTTTATGATAACAAGGCGTTTCCTCCAGTTTCGTGACTGTATTTGGTGTGGGCACCTAGTCACATCAAATCCCAGTATTGTATGCCCCGATACCATCATTGGTCGATATCCATGTTGAACAGGCCTAGTGGGATTAACACATTTTATGTTTGTCAATCATTGTACCAGAGGTCTGTTCAAAGAAGTGTGGTATGTTACAAATCAAGTCAGTACATGAGCCATGTCCCATGAATACCCCAACGCCACCAACATAGGCTACATACTTGAGCTTGGTGTTGTGTATCCAAATGCTATTAGCTGTGTAGCCTACAACCCTCAGCAGAGGGTCTACCGCAATGACATTCAAAAACATCGAGAACTGACAGCTCTGTCGAATAGACTGATGTATAGAAATAAGTTTTGTTTCCTAACCATTGATCACCACCACTGAACTGGCCCCCGTTAGAAAGTCCTGAATAATGTTTGTGAACTGGGGGCTGAATCCCATTTTAGCCATCATGTGTAGTAAATATTTATGGCCTTAGCAGTCAAAAGCATTTTTGAAGTCGACAGACAATATTTCCACCGAAAGCCTATTAGCTGCAAATTGGGAGACAATGTCTCTATAACCAGAAGCCACATGGAAAATATTTCTGTGAGTCTCTCTGCATGACTGGCATGGACTGATTATTTTGTCCATAACCAGTTTCATCTTTCGTGAAAAACATCTTGCAGAAAGTTTGTAACGTGAACTGAGTAGGCTGATGGGTCTAAAGCCTTCACTTCAGGAGGTAAGCATGACTCGGCCTTCAAATCTGAGCGGAACAGCCACGCCAGTAGTAATTTCGTTCACAATTTCTGTTAATTTGGCAGTAGTGATGCCCCAGTAGACCTGACAAAACTCTGATTGGAGTCCATCTAGTCCTGGAGACTTCCTTCTTGTACATATCTTCAAAACAGATTCCATGTCTTGCATTGACATCTCCTCACCTCATTCTTCACGCTCAGAGTTAGAGATAGCGCACTCTTATTCATCAGACAGGGCACATATGGCACTTCTGTTGCCTTCAGTATCTCAGAAGAAAGTGCCACAATGCTCTGTGACATGCGCGGTGATCTGTCTCCTCTCAGAAAGGTGATCGCCAGTATCTGTCGCTACTGAAGCGACATGCTTCCTTCGCGCCAGTCGTTTTTCGCATGCCAGGTGGTATGTTACCAGCTTTTCGTCATACAAGTCACACATAGGACAGCTCCAAACCCAGATACGTTTCCCCTTTTCACGGTGGAAACAAAATACCTTGCTCTTAATTTTGTTTAGATACAGGCAAAGGTTTTCGTTGTGTCTTACAAGGGAATTGAGTACACCCTGCAGGCGTAGCTGATAAAAATCTAGGGTACTCCTTTTCCAAAAGGATTCCTCATGACTGTAAAACTGAGTGGCATTTCTCAGTTGTGGCTTTGCAAGATCAAGCCATCACTTAAGAGCTGACGTGTAATCACCCTCTTTTTCTAAACATTGCTTCCATCCAGACTGCACCTACAAACGGAAGCCGGCTGCAGTGAGATGACAGATATTGAGCTTCCAGTAACACGAAGCAGTCATCTGATACATTCGAAGACACAGTGATCACTAAATGCTATGGGGAGTATTTGACATTTTGTAAATTTTCGATAGAACGTTTGGAGATAATAATCCTATCTATTCTGCTGACACAGTTGTAGTGCATATGGATGAACTGTGTAGGAGCTGGGTCAAAATTTTGCCATGTGTCTGAACATTTTGTAGGTATAGGGTGTTGATCTACTGCGCCTGTGAGACAAAATCGCCGCCAAGAATTATGTGGCGGGTCGTAGCAAAGGAGGGATAGACTATGTGATTGAAAAAAAGCAAACCTTGTGCGTCTTTTGTCACTACCGAAGGGCGCAGAAATATCAATAAATGGCACCCGTTACCCCCTCCTCCCTTATTGTACAACCGTTTGGCAATAATTGAATTCATTTGGGCGTGAGCATGTCTTTATATAGAATACCTATTCTGCACTTAGTGTTGAAACTAATATTATAAATTACTTCATAGCCAATTACGTTATTAGAAATCAGCAGTTGCTATCAGTAAAAGAACGGCGTAAAAATTGCTATACTTTGCAAAATAAAATTAAAGACTAATGCTTATGGAGGGCTAATATGGCGTTTATGTTGAATGTTAAGACAGAAAAACTCCTATATATTGTTATTAGACATTTGTCCGTAGCGTATTTGCATCTCGCGGCATGTGGTTGCAGCTGTAGTGGTTAAAAGCCAAGTACTGACAAAGTTCTTTGTGCACTGTTATACAGTTATTAAATTTAATAGTTTTCAACAGAAAGAAGACGGTTCTGCTGTTAGGTAATTACACAGTAGAGGTGTGGGCCAGCAGTTGCAGAAATGTTGGGGAGAGAGTTCCAGGTCACCAGTATTGTGAGGCCTAGTGCAACGTTGGCTCAGACGACTGACAGCAGAAGGGAGTTATCTAGGAGTTTTATGAAGGTGGATCAGTTAGTGATAGTGGGTTGAACAGGGAATAGTCTTGATAGGGATGGGAAATATGACGTAGGTGATGACCTGGTAAAGATAGATACTCAAATTGGTGGCACTAATGTGCATTTCATGCAACTGTTTCAGCTTCATGATTTGCCTCATCTTAATGCAGCTGTTAGGCGCATTAACATGGGGCTGGAGACGGCATTGATGGCATAGGAAGACGTTACGGTGGTGCCAGTTGAGTCTATCAGTAGATCTGGTTTCAATAGATACCTCAGTAGATATGGGAAGGGGAGGCTGGCAAAGCTTATAGGTGATAGTGCAGTGGGTGGTGGTGGGATCACTCATGGAAAAATTCCTGTAGTAGTTGGTGTTAGAGGTGCATCTTTTTTAGATTGAAGTTAACTGATAAGTATACCTGCTTAAAGGAAGTCCCTCTAAGGGATCACCTTCAGAGGATATCATGTTTCCAAGTAGAGAAGGAATTAGCATATTTCATCAAAATATAAGAGGTATTAGAGATAAGTTAGTGAATTGCTTATAGATGTTGACTCTGAAATTATTGGTATTTCAGTGCACCACTTAAATGATTTGACAATTCAGAGGCTTCCTTTACCAGGATACAGATTAGCTGGCTGTTTTTCATGGAGTTTCTTGCAGAGTGGGAGAGTGGCCATCTACATAAAATCAGTATTCCATTTGAGTCCATAGACCTATCACAGCACTCCACTGAACAGATATTTGAATGTTGTGCAAGGGCAGCTGAATTTAGTGAAACTAAACTTCTAATTTTTGTTGTTTAGAGGTCCCCTAACTCCGACTTCAGAGCATTTCTGCTCAAGCTACAGAGGGTTCTTGATTCACTTTATAGGAAGTACCAGAAATTAGTTATATGTTGTGATTTCAATATTAATTTTGTATATGATTGTACAAGAAAAAGGATGTTGGTAGATCTCCTCAATTTATATGATCTGATGCAGACTATGTTCTTTTCAGGTAGGATGCAGAGAAACTGTAAGACAACCATAGACAATATTTTTATTTATTCTTCCTTACTAGATGGGCATTCCGTTAATTAACGGGTGAATGGCCTTTCAGACAATGATGCGCAAATTTTAACACAAAAAGACTTTTATACTCAAACAACTATCACACATAAATACAAACTAATAGGAAAGTTAATACAATGGCAATAGAGAGTTTTTCAAAACTCATCAAGGAACAAGAGTGGCGGAATGTTTATAGTGCCAATAACATAGATGACAAATATAATGCTTCCCTTAACACATTTTTCATGCTCCTTGAGAGTTGCTTTCCACCGAAAGTTCTAAATGGGTCGCTACCAGTAATAGGCAGACTGGGTGGCTAACTAGCGGGATAAGGACATCATGTAGAACAAAGCAGAAGTCATGTCAAAATGTTGGAAGTAGTCACACTCAAGCTACAGTATCCCGTCATAAATAGTATTGTAAGATGCTTAAGAATGTTATTAGGAAGGTAAAGAGTACATAGTATGCAAATAGAACAGCTAATTACCAGGATAAAATTAAAACCATGTGGTCAGTTGTAAAGGAAGTGTCTGGTCAGCAACACAAGTTCGACAATATATAGTCAGTTCATTGTAAAAATATTTGTGTTACTGATAAATCGGACGTATGTACAGTATTTAAAAATAATTTTCTATGCATTCTGGTGAATTAAATGAAAATTTGGTTTCTACATGGAACCATATAACTCTCTAGGCAAATGCCTTTCCGAGATTGATGTCTGAAATACTTCTCTGTGATATAGACAAGGGAGAAATTGAGTCAATAATTAAATCACTGAAGATGAAGGACTCTCATGTTTATGACGGAGTGCCTAGAAGAATATTAAAATACTGTGGCGCACATTTTACCCTGTACATAGTCATATTTGTAATTTTTCCTTTAGGAATGGTCAGTTTCCTAAACGATTAAAGTACTCAGTGGTAAAGCCACTTTATAAAAAGGCAGAAACGGATAATGTAGACAATTTTGGACCTATTCCTATGCCATCAGTGTTTGCTAAAATTATTGAAAAGCTGTGTATGTAAGGATAATGGATCATTTTATTCAAATAATTTGCTATCAAATGTGCAGTTCGGCTTTAGAAGTCGTTCAACAACTGGAAATGCTACATTCTCATTTCTCTGTGATGTACTGGTTGGGTTAAATAAAAGCTTTCGAACGCTAGGCATATTTTTTTTATTTAACTAAAGCGTTTGATTGTGTTGATCACAAAATATTGCCCCAGAAGTTGGACCATTACGGAATACAGGGAGTAGCCCACAATTGATTCACCTCTTACTTTAACAATAGATCGCAAAAGGTCATTATTCACAGTGTTGCGAATAGCTGTGATGTGGGATCTGAGTGGGGTACAGTCAAATGGGGGGTTTCCCAGGCATCAGTGTTGGGGCTACTCCTGTTTCTTATATATACAAATGATATGCCCTCTGGTATCACAGGTAACTCTAAAATATTGCTGTTTGCTGATGACAATAGATTGGTAGTAAAGGATGTTGTGTGCAACACTGGCTTGGTTTCAAATTGCACAATTCATGACATAAGTTCATGGCTTCTAGAAAATAAACCAACGTTAAATCACAGTAACATTCTGTTTATACAGTTTCTAACATACAATTCAAAAAAACCTGACGTTTTAATTTCACGGAAGGGACATATAATTAGTGAAACAGAACAGTTCAAATTTCTAGGTGTTCAGATAGACAGTGAACTGTTGTGGAAATCCCACGTTCAGGACTGTGTTGAAATACTTAATGCCGTCATTTTTACTATCCAAACGGTATCTGAAGTAAGTGATCGTTCGACATGAAAATTAGTCTACTTTGTGTATTTTTATACGCTTATGTTTTATGGAATTATATTTTGGCATAACTCTTCCCATTTTAGAAGGATATTTTTTTCTCAGAAATGGGCAGTTCAGGCAATAAGTGGTGTAAGTTGGTGAATTTCTTGTCAACCCCTGTTTACTTGTCAGGCTATTTTGAAATTGGCCACTCAATATATACGTAAGTCATTCAATAATTAAAGAGACAAATTGGTCTGGAGGCAAAAGTGTTTACTTTTACAAAACAATACTTTTTCTACTTATCAGCATAATCCCCTTGAATGTTTATGCACTTGCTCCAACAGGCTACAAGCTTTTTTATTCTGGCTGCAAAGAATTCTTTATCTTGGTGTGTGAACCAATTTCCCACAAACTTTTTCACATCCTCATTGTCCTCGAACCTCTTCCCATGTAACGCCTCCTTCAGTGCACCAAACAAACGGAAAACACTAGTTGCTAAATCAGGACTGTAAGGAGGATGATACAGTACTTCCCATCCCATTTTGTCGATGGTTTCACGGGTTAGTTGAGCAATATGAGGACGAGTGTTGTCTTGTTGGAGAATCACAGCTCTCCTCTGAGATCCACGAGTTAAAATTTTGTTGAAAAGGTGCTCACCTCCTCTTCCATAACGTTCCTTTAGCTCTGTGCACACTCTCAACCTTGTTTCCTTGTGTAGCTGCGTCAGTTTCTCTGGGACTCATGTTGTACATGTTTTTCAGTACTTCAGCTATTTACAGTTAATGTTATGAACTGTACCGGTATTAACTTGAACGTTATCAACTATCATTCCCACAGCCACATGGCGGTCTGCACGAATAATGTCATTAATTGGACTTTCAAGTGAGGCAATTGAAACTGCAACTGGTTGGCCAGAACAGTGTTCGTCAGTCATCGAGTCACGACCATATTTGAACTGCTCTACCCACTTGTAAAAATTTACACGATTCATACAACCTTCACCATATACTTTAGACTTTCTACAGTATACATTCGCTGGTTTCTCGCATCCAGCAAGTAAAGAATGAATAACAGAACGTTGTTCAACTAATGTGGACATTTCAAGTGGACTCGCTATCTTGAAATGTATTTTTGAGGTTATAAACAAAACAATGTTGATACATCAGATGATAAGGGCTCATCTCAGTGATGCCAACTTAAAGCCAGAAAAGTACCAAACTTGCCCTACTAACAGTTTTTCCCCCAGACTAATTTGTCTCTTTCATTATCGAATGACCCTCGTATATTATTTACTGTCGCCTCTTGTTAAGTATCAGCTTATTCCCAAGAATAAGCAGCTTTCTCTCAGTTAATATTCAGCAAAAACCCAACATGTGTTTGGATCAAACTTAATTAGCTCTTGTGCAGAAAGGTGAGCAGTACACTGCTGCATTCATTTTAATAAGCTAACACAAGAATTAAAAAATTTTAGCAGTAATCCATGCGCTTTCAAATCGAAACTGAAGAGTTTCCTCATGGGTCACTCCTTCTGTTCTGTTGAGGAGTTCCTTGAAAAATTAAACTGATTCTTAGGCTATATTGTTGATTACTTTTACTTAAACTTATCGCTGGACTTTTTTGGGTACATAAACATTTTATTTTTGTCTGTTATTACTTTTATGTTGTAATTTCATGTACTGACACATTCCATGACCTTGGAGGTTGGCTTCTCAATTTGATCCTATGGAACATGTCGTGTAACTAAAAGTTTTTTTGTTCAGATATAAATTCAGGAAATGACCGTTTTCGCTTGGCTTGACGTTTATACACATACTCGGAAACATCCCTTATGACAATCCAGCAGTAATCTGCCAAAATAGTAGGGCTCCACTTTCCGGCATACATCTTCTCAAATGTGGCAATATCTTGATGAAATCGCTCCTCATCGTCATCACTTACTGCACCACAAACTTTGGGGAAAACGTCAAGAGGACTATGTAAGGAATGCATTTTCAATGACATGTTGCAACCAGGTTTTTCATAAGATGACAACATGTTATCTACAATCTCCTTGTAATTTACTGCTCGTTTGTTCCCTAAGAACTGCAAACAAACTGTCTTAAAACATTCCCATGCATGCTTCTCATCGCCTTGTATAATTCCATCAAAAGTATGACCTCCATAAAGCTCTTGAATCTGTGGGCCTTCCAAGATGTCCTCCTTTACTTTGGCATCACTTAAGTAAGGGAATTTTTGCCTTAAGAACTTAAATGCATCACCATTCTTGTTGATTCCCTTAAGAGAGTTTTTCATGAGCCCCAACTTGATGTGCAAGGGTGGGAGCAGAATCTTTTTAAGGTCTACTAGAGGTTTACTCTTAATGTTCTTTACACCTGTTTGAAGAGATTTTCTGGTGGGCCATTCATGTTTACTGTAATGAGATGCATGAGCTCAGCCACCTCATTCACAGAGAAAGTAACAATATTTAGTGCACCCTAACTGCATTCCTAACAGCAGTGCAACCACTTTCAAGCGACCATAAATCTGCCATTGAGAGTCATTATACTTGATGGCTTCAAGTAACATTTTCTTGTTTTAGTATGACTCTTTCATATGTATACTGTGCTGAACTGGAATAGAGGGAAACTCATTACCAATATCTAAAAG
The DNA here is from genome assembly GCF_021461385.2 of Schistocerca piceifrons. Taxonomy (NCBI): domain Eukaryota; kingdom Metazoa; phylum Arthropoda; class Insecta; order Orthoptera; family Acrididae; genus Schistocerca; species Schistocerca piceifrons. The sequence continues at coordinate 494,063,686 of NC_060140.1, read as the reverse complement.
CACTACTCTTAAGCTCAACTTTGCCAAATCAATAAAGAGTCTCCACTCATCAGGGTTGTAATTAATTCTGAGAGCCTTCATTAGACAATTTACGTCTACACATGGCACAAGACTATCTTGCATGTTAAAAAAAGGAGTGAAATGTTGCTCTCTTTTGCAGTAGAATGAAACATGTACGTTGCTTTTCAGAAAATTGCGCTCCTGCAGTCTTGATGTAAAATCTCAGCCTTAGCTTTAGAGAGCACCAAATCTCTAATGAGATCACTTAACTTATTTTGAGACAATTTTTGTGATTCATCGGTTGATGATATATTTGGAAGAAACTCTGGATCCTGTAATGTACATGGTTCATGACATTCAGAATCCCCATCAGAAGTAATCTCGTCCTCTGTTCGTGGTTCAGGTATTGGCAGTTCTTCCCCATGTAGAACTGGACATATGGCAGATGGAATGTTAAGACAGATCACTGTCCACTTCTCCTCCTTCTTAGATATTTCTTTCTTGGCAGGAGGAGCCACACAAAAGTAGCAGTCACTGACATGGTTAATTGGCTGACGCCATATCATGGGCACTGCAAAGGGCATTGAATGTCCTTTCACATGCATCCAATTCCTGAGGTTGCTGGCACAAGTGTTGCGATCACATGTGGAGCCCAGGGTTTATCCTGATCTCTTATTTAGGACCCAAAATAACAACTGTAAGCTTTCTTAATCAATGGAGTTATTTTCTGTTTTTGTGAAGCAAAGCCGGCTGGAGTGACCGAGCGGTTCTAGGCGCTACAGTCTGGAACCGCGCGACCGCTACGGTCGCAGGTTCGAATCCTGCATCGGGCATGGATGTGTGTAATGTCCTTAGGTTAGTTAGGTTTAATTAGTTCTGAGTTCTAGAGGACTGATGACCTCAGATGTTAAGTCCCATAGTGCTCAGAGCCATTTAACCATTTTTGTGAAGCAAATGTCACTTCTCCACACACATAGCAAAATGTGTCTGCACTTTTAACACAAACTTGTGGCATTTTTGTTCGTTTGAATAGCAGTCAACTTGAACAACTGGTAGTTAATCTGGAAACAAATGTGCAAAAGTTATTACACGCATTAATAAAGTCACTGAAGTTGAAGAGGAGGGAGACAAAAAGATCACTAAAATTGGTATCAAAATGTTTATATCCAAAATATTGCACACAAGTAAGACCAGGGACAATATCTTAATCCATTGTTACTAGATATTATGACTTTGACAAACCATTATAATATTTGATTTTAAAGTTAACATAACAAAGCAGTGTAAAATGAAAGCTAGAAGTAATTTTGAATTGTCTTTTGAAATTCGTGATCAGCACATTAGAATTAATAGGAATTGGCTATCTTCATTCGATTTACATTTTCATTGTAGCACAGTGTAATAGAAACCTAGAGAACAGAGAAAAGCGACTGTGCAGATGTTGCTTCAAAGACGTAAAATTTAGTTCGTTAAATGTTACATTATACATAATGGACACTGACCAAAGCGTGTCTCTAAACAGTGGCAAATAAATAAGATCAATTTATTTCCGACCATTATGGTGAATAGAACATGAAATTAAATAATGTTGTGTCATCAGTGTCTTAAAGAAACTCACGCTGATGATAATGTGCGCTATTCCGCAAATACTAAACAGAGAAGCAACATTTTAGAGAATATGGCTATTTTATTTATATTAGTGATGTTTAGATAATGGAAAGGATATTGATCTCAATTGGCGTGTAATTTTCATAATACATTCGAAATAAACATATTTGCAATGCGATCGTACAATACCACGAAATCTTATGCTGCTTACTGGGCATACAGAAGGGAAGACTTTTAATTATGATCCTGCACCAAGCCCTCCCACTAGAGAGGATCTTTGTCGAATTGTATGTGAACTGGCACTTCGATTGTGTTCTCGGCAACACAGTTATGGGGCATCGTGCCACCGCCTTTGGTAGACATTCCGTCTGTTTATATAGTAAGTGAGTCAGTGTGCACTTTGCAATGTTTCCGAATAATTAATGTCGGTATTGCGTTTAGTTAGGGATGCAATTCGCCCTTGCTCTTTTGAGCACAAGTTTAAGTTGATCCACGTTTTGTTTGGTGTATCATTGCTTCTCAAACTCAGAACTGCGCAACAGAATATGAGAGGGACGTGCCAACTGCTTGTCGCTGTGATTTTTGGTTTCTTGTGTTTGTGGAACAGAGTCAGAGTTTCGCTTCTTTCCTTTATTTCTCTTTCCCTTTGTGTCTTATCCTCTGTTGCATTAGTTGCAGGCGACAACGATGGTTTTGGAATTGTCTCACACACTTTTCGTTTCATTGTTATAAGGATTAAAAAAATGTAGTCTAGGATCACATCCAACCAATGATAGGAACAAGGTGGCACTGCAATCACTGATTCGATCAGAAACTCTGTAGGCTGCACACGAAGCTGCATGCTCGGTCTTTCTGAAGAGCCCCTTAATATAAAATCTCGGATTTGCAAACATGTTGAATATGGGCGCTAGGTACTATTTGGATCTTGTGCTAGCTCTGTGGTCACTCATGGAAAAGAGGAAGTGAAGATGGATGCAGAAGTGGTATAAGAAGAAAGGAAGATCGATGCACGAAATTTCCTAATTGTAAGTGATCTGAGGATAAGCAAGCCAAATGGTTATTAGACCTTAGAAGATGGTGCCCGCTAATCGTATGTACTTTTGCAAATGGTTACACCTTAAATTAAGAGAAAGGACACTCATTTGCGAGTTGGCATCTCTGTAAGTTAGTGCCTGTACATTACCTTAGGTTGCTTTGCAGCAGAAAATTCATTTGAAGACCTTAAATTCGTTAGTGAACCATGACCATGGTTAACAAATCTAATCATAATGGGAAAATGTACAGCTGTTACACAAAGCGTGAAATAATGCATAAAGCTAACTAAAGATGCCTCATTAGAAAGGAGTGAAAAGTCTGTACCTTGTAAATTATTTATGGTTTTCATTTTCACTCACACGCCACAACCTAGAAACCATGTGAGAAGCTAGTTCTCACTGTCCTGAACGTATCAGATACAGCAACACATAGGAAACGGATGTATCAAGAACCAACCAAAACAATCAATCTCCTTGAGACACCACAATATATATATATACAAAATTCTTAAAAGTAATATTAATACATATGATAAACATAAACATTACAGCTCCAGCAACAGCAACAATCACAATATTTGAACCACTTTCCCAAATTTAACAAAGATTGATTGATTGACAAAGACATAAAATTGCAGCTATGCTGATGAAAAAGCATCTCCAAATTTCGACCCTCGAATCAAATTTTTGAATGAAACAAAATTACCATATTACTGTTAAACATCAATATTGGTAATATTGTTGTTGGTGGAATGGTGTATCCTAACGGCTTGGCTAACACATTAACGTACTGCAGGAGGTGAATAAAATGAGAGCAATGTTCTCTGGAGTGAGGTTACCCAATGGGGCATTTCGAACTGTTTCTAGTCAGGGAATTTGCATGTCAACTGCAACACCCTACAACGACAGAGGCGAGCATGATACAGATGCTACAGACTGGCTTCGACTTGTACTTGCTTGAAGTACAATGGGCCACACTGCCTGGTAGGGAGTTGTTTTAGATGTGCAAACCCTCTGAGTTTGCTTTGAGCCTGGGATCATTTTTGGATCCGTTATAGGGCAATAGGACATCAGATCTACATCTACATCTACATCCATACTCCGCAAGCCACCTGACGATGTGTGGCGGAGGGTACCTCTATCGGTTCTCCCTTCTATTCCAGTCTCGTATTGTTCGTGGAAAGAAGGATTGTCGGTATGCTTCTGTGTGGGCTCTAATCTCTCTGATTTTATCATCATAGCCGCTTCGCGAGATATACGTAGGAGGGAGCAATATACTGCTTGACTCTTCAGTGCAGGTATGTTCTCGAAACTTCAACAAAAGCCCGTACCGAGCTACTGAGCGTCTCTCCTGCAGAGTCTTCCACTGGAATTTATCTATCATCTCAGTAACGCTTTCACGATTACTAAATGATCCTGTAACGAAGCGCGCTGCTCTCCATTGGATCTTCTCTACCTCTTCCATCAACCCCACCTGGTATGGATCCCACACTGCTGAGCAGTATTCAAGCAATGGGCGAACAAGCGTACTGTAACCTACTTCCTTTGTTTTCGGATTGCATTTCCTTAGGATTCTTCCAATGAATCTCAATCTGGCATCTACTTTACCAACGATGATAACGATGACATTGGAAGTTCACTGAGGCTTTTTGCAGATGATGCTGTGGTGTATCGAGAGGTTGTAACAATGGAAAATTGTACTGAAATGCAGGAGGATCTGCAGCGAATTGACGCATGGTGCAGGGAATGACAATTGAATCTCAATGTAGACAAGTGTAATGTGCTGTGAATACATAGAAAGATAGATCCCTTATCACTTAGCTACAAAATAGCAGGTCAGCAAATGGAAGCAGTTAATTCCATAAATTATCTGGGAGTACACATTAGGAGTGATTTAAAATGGAATGATCATATAAAGTTGATCGTCGGTAAAGCAGATGCCAGACTGAGATTCATTGGAAGAATCCTAAGGAAATGCAATCCGAAAACAAAGGAAGTAGGTTACAGTACGCTTGTTCGCCCACTGCTTGAATACTGCTCAGCAGTGTGAGATCCGTGCCAGATAGGGTTGATAGAAGAGATAGCGAAGATCCAACGGAGAGCAGCGCGCTTTGTTACAGGATCATTTAGTTATCGCGAAAGCATTATGGAGATGATAGATAAACTCCAGTGGAAGACTCTGCAGGAGAGACGCTCAGTAGCTTGGTACGGACTTTTGTTAAAGTTTCGAGAACATACCTTCTCTGAAGAGTCAAGCAGTATATTGCTCCCTCCTACGTATATCTCGTGAAGAGACCATGAGGATAAAATCAGAGAGATTAGAGCCCACACAAAAGCATACCGACAATCCTTCTTTCCGCAAACAATAAGAGACTGGAATAGAAGAGAGAACCGATAGAGGTACTCAGGGTACCCTCCGCCACACACCGTCATGTGGCTTGCGGAGTATGGATGTAGACGTAGATGTAGATCAACTTTATATGATCATTCCATTTTAATGACCAAAGGTAGTTGATTGTAACATATTTCACAGTATATATTAGGATACCTAACCAAAAAATATAAAAAAAATCGGACCTATGAAGTGTAAAGTTACTGGGAGTTGAGCAACACTGGAATAATACCATTGATGAAAATGACATCAAAGTTAGCTTGACACACATTCCTTTTAGAGCTACTGGGAGACTAAAGGGGTTTGCAGGTTTATGATGCCTTAAATCAATTTATTTTCGTAACTTCCAAAACAAAAATGATCAGCAGAATCTGTTACTGGACAAATATAGGAAAAAGTACCCACAAGCAGGTAGGTTCAGCTAATTCACAAATTAAACTCATTCTGTACCAATTATTGGAAGGAACTAAGAGGAGTAACGAATGGACCAGAAAGCAGAGCTGGTCCTAACGAGCTACAGGAACCAATACTACATCTACATCTGTACTCTGTAAACCAATGTGAAGTGCATGGTAGAGGGTATGTTCCATTGTGGAAGTCTAGGGTTTCTTCCCATTCCATTCACTATGGAGAGTGCGAAGAACATCTCTGTGCATGCTGTAATCAATCGAACATTGTCCTCATGTTCCCTACATGAGAGAACACAGAGGAGTTGTCGTACATTCCTAAACTCCTTAACTAAAGTCAGTTCTTGAAACTTTGTAAGTAGGTACAATATTGTGCCCTGCCCATGACGTAATAACATACTACTTTCTTTTTCTATCAGAATATTAAGGTGTAAAGATGCAATTTAACCGCTGAGTCAATGAACTGCACTGCAAGTCAGCGAATATGTATGCCCAGAATAATGAGAGCGGTGTATCATTATCATCTGTATTTTGTTCTATGTAAGAATGCATGCTCACCTTTTCTTTCTCTTCTCTTCTTCAATACCTTTACAACAGCATCTTACGCTATCAGACTCCTATTTTCTTCCATTTTGTTCGAATTAACTAAACTTGTATTCCTGCTGGGAATTTATTTAATCATTCTATTATTATCGCCAATTGAGAGTACTAATATGACCTTATTAGGAATGCTTTATTCTTTCACTCAAGAGTTGAGCTAAGATAATTGCAATTTCCAAGTATTTCGCTGAAATACGGCACAATTCTTTGCTATGTTCAAAACTGTGATAATTATTCACAAAATGTTAGATTTCTGTACAAGTTATTTACTTTATTAAATAATAATCGTTTAATTTAACATTTCCGCTTTCATTTCATAGCAGCAGTCCCAAATTTCCAATTTATTAATGTTATTGAATTTTTTTCTTATGGTGCCAACACCATACTCACGAGATTAAATTAAATTAGTCTGAATTTCTCGCAAGGCGAGAAGACAGTTAAAAATTTCACTGAGATTACAAAAAAACACAAAATAACAATTTTTCAGCACACTGCTTGCCTACTGATCTTTACTTCAAGCAAAAAAGGTAAAAAGAGTAAAATAAATTAAGGAGTGCAGTGATAATACTGTGTGCTCAGTAGTATTGTGTGCATTTTCTGATAAAAATAATTTTATGCACAAGTCGCCGAAGTGGCTTCAAATCGAAAGACTTGCACCAGGCGAACGGTCTACCCGATGGGAGGCCCTCGCCACACGATGTTTCATTTTTCAGTTTGAAGGAATTTTGCTTGACAGTTAAATCCATCATAATTTACACTAGTCAAAGCATAAATTTCCACAATTCCATAATAATATTCATCCATATTTATAAAATATACCACAGTCAAAAAGATTCAGTATATATGCTTTCTCAGGACAGCTTACATTTGTTTTCAAGAGTCTGTCAGCATTCCTGCAACACTCTCCCAAAGTTCACACAAACATGTAATCATTCGTGCTACCTTTCTATGTATGTTCAATAACCCCTGTTAATCCTATCTGGTATTAGACCAACACACTTGAACATAATTTTAGAATGGGTCACATGAGTGGTTTGTGAGTACTCTCCTTTGTAGGCTGATTGCATTTCCCCAGTATTCTACCAATAGACCAAAGTCTACCGCATGCTTTACTCACGACTGTATCTATGCGACTGTTCCCTGTTCCCTATAAAATGTTACCATCAGGTATTTTATGCGATTGGCCGATTCCAACAATGATCCATTGATATTATAGTCATAGGATACTATGTTTTTTCGTTTTGTGAAGTGTACAACTTTGTATTTCTGAACATTTAAAGCAAATTGCCGATCTTCACGCCACCTTGAAATGTTATCAAGATCTAACTGAATATTTATACAGCTTCTTCTGGACAGAACTTCGTTATAGATAACTGCATCATCTGCAAAAAGATTGAGGTTACTATTAATGTTGTCCACATTGTCATTAATATACAACATGAATAGCAAGAGTCACAACATACTTCCCTGGGGCACATCTGAAGTTACTACTACATCTGACGATGACTCTCCATCCAAGATAACCTGTTGGGTTCCTCATACCAAAAAATCTAAGATCCAGTCACAAATTGCGCTTGATACTCCATATGCTTGTACTTTTGACTTTTTGATGAGGTACTGAATCAAATGCTTTTCGGAAATCAAGGAATCCTGCACGTACCTTCCTGCCTTCATCCAATGATTTCATTATCTCATGTTATAAAAGTGTGAGTTGGGTTTCTCCTGATTGATGCTCTCGGAAATCACACTGTTTGGGACGGAGATACCTCATTATGTCTTAGCTCAGAATACATTCTAAGATTTTACAACAAGTCGATGGCAAGGATATAGAGCATTACTTTCGTGGGTCATTTCTATTACACTTCCTGGAAACGAGTGTGATCTGTACTTTCTTCCAACTATTAAGAATGGTTTTTTGTTTGAGGGATCTATGATAGATTACAGTTGGAACAGGGGCCAATGCTACTGCAAATTTAATGTAGAATCTGATAGGGATTCTATTGGACCCTGGAGTTTTGTTTAGTTTTAACAGTTTCAGCTGATTCTCAACTCAGCTGACACTAACACTTACTTCACTCATATTTCAGTAGTATGAGGTTTAAATTGAGGCAATTTTCCTGTGTTAAGCATTTCAGCTTCTGCTCGCCTATGCTTAATTTCAGTTCCTTTCTCATTCACTAGTTACATGTGAGCAGAATTCCTTTGAGTTTTATGAAAGATCATTTGACAATAGTCTACTATGCTAGTTATTGAAGGCTTCATGCATCGATATTACAATGCAATGAATTTTTTGAAAACAATGAATTTCTTCTCATTCATTTATTCTATGAACATTAGTCACGTGATGATTGGGAAGGAGGAAGTCATGTGACTGTGCCTGAGCAAAGATTTTAAATAGTGTTGTATAAATGTTAGTTCATATCGAGTGTTGATACTTGTACATGTCATAAAAGCAGTAATATGTACTCTACTAGATCTATTATCTGTGTTACATGAATTTTGTTTGCTATCGAACCTGACCTTCACTATGAAAGTAAAAACAACAACTGTGTCTCACTGATCTTTCATGGAGTGAAGCATGTATGCAACAAGCGTTCTTCAGACCTGCTGCTTTCTCATATCCATTAGATATGTATGTGTTTTCTTGGTTGTTGTGAGACACATTCACAGTTTTCTTAAATGCGCCAAATCTTGATACCAATATGCCAAATGTTTTCTCCACAACACACCAGCTGGTAATTAAAATGGACTGTTATCTTCCTACTCCAGTTTGGCTGAAAGTTTCAACAAGTTATCTGTCAATGAAAAAGCATCATCCCACACAAAACGAAGTGTTTTGTCACTATTTGGCAATATAAGTGTTACAGGGATCTGTAGTGACTTAGCAAATAACGCGTTTTGTAAATCAACATATTCATAGTTATAGCTCACTGTAGCCATTAGTACATTGCTGGAAAACTTCTTATAGTTACAACTATAGGAACCACTGTTTTGGTGGTCCTTTGATGGAAATGTGCCTTCCCTCCATTTCTCACAAATAGTTTAGAAAATTCAACTGATCATGAAAGCCTTGACTAACAGCTTCCCATTCCGTTTCTTGTTCTGGAATCTGCAGTACATGATAGAAAATTCCATTAGTAGTCAGTAGAACACTTCCAAATATTACACTAATTCTTACATATTATTTTTTATAGTGTGAAGATGAAAAAAAACAGAAAAGAAAGATGATATTGGTCATTTAATTCCACTGCCATGTAAGCACCTGCAGCAGCTGCAGCCATGACAAAAGGATTCAGAAAAATTAATTGCTGGATGGGCAAATGATTTAGAAATTATAGGATCATGCCAAAGCAATCCACGACATCATTTTTAAGGATAAACAGGCACTTTGGACAGAGATTCAGTTCAAACCAATCAAAGTTCACCATCTACAATTTCAAAACAAAGTACTTTGTTAACTGGCAGTCTGCTGATCAACAGAACATGGCAGAAGACACAATCCCCAGTGTCGATCAAGTGATTTTGTAGCACAATTTAAATGAAAATAATGTATTCACTGTATTTTTAAATTTGTACCTAAATAAATAAATGTTAAGAAATATAATCACAATTCCAAGATTAAAAACATCTTTAGTTAGCTTTATGTATTATTTCAAGCTTTCTATAATAGCTGTACATTTTCTCTTTATGATTAAATCTATTAAGCGTGGTCATGGTTCACTAACTACTCTCAGGTCTTCAAATGAGTCTAGGATGATCGTTAACAGTAATTATTGTGTAAAATAATAAAACTGGAAATCGGCTGATTAAGAACGCATTTAAAATGGAAAGGATGTTTAAATGAATAGTTGACCATTCTCTGGATAAATATCTACAGTTCATAATAGGAGGGAACGTGCATGCTATACAGCCACTGCAAAGAAACTTCTGAAGCAACGGGTATTACTGTATAATAGATGTAAAACAAAGCATAGTGCTATAGACAGAGAGATGCTTAATGAAATGTATTTGGTTGTCAAGAGGGCAATACTTGAAGACTTGCAGCAGAATATTATCAAATGATGTTTCACAAAACCCAAAGAAATTCTGGTCATATGTAAAGGCTATTAGTGGCGCCAAAGTTAGTGTACAGTTCCTAGTGAATGAGACAGGAACTGAGATTGAGGCGAGCAAAGCAAAAGCAGAAATGCATAACTCTGTCTTCAAATGTTCCTTTATGAAGAAAAACCCAGAAGAATTACCCCAATTTAATTCTTGTACCACTGAAAGTATTAGAGTCAGGGGTGTTGAGAAAGAGCTCAATTGTTAAAACTGAACAAAACTCCAGGGCCCAGTGGAATCCCTGTCAGATTATGTACTGAATTTGTGACTGAGTTAACCCTTCTTCCAATTGTAGCCCATCACAGATTCCTCGAACAAAAAACCATGCCCACTTCTCGAAAAAAAAGCGCAGGTCACACCTGGCTACAAGAAGGGTAGTAAAAGTGATCCACAAAACTACCGTCTAATATCCTTGACATCGATTTGTTGTAGAATCTTAGAACATATTCTGAGCTCAAACATAATGAGGTAACTTGAACAGAATGACTTCCTCAATGCAAACCAGGATGGATTCTGAAAACATTGGTGTAAAACCCGACTCGCACTTTCCCACATGATGTACTGAAAGCTTTGGATCAAGGCGGTCAGGCAGACGCAGCATCTCTTGATTTCCGAAAAACATTTGAATCACTACCGTACCTATGCTTATTGTCAAAAATACATGGGGTATCAAGTGAAATTTGGAATGAGAACTTCTTGATAGGGAGGACGCAACATGTTTTCTGGGATGGAGAGTCATCGTCAGATGTAGAAGTAACTTCAGCTGTGCCCCAGGGAATTGTGTTGGAACCCTTGCCATTCATGTTGTTTATTAATGTTCTTGCAGACAATATTAATAGTAACCTCAGGCTTTTTGCAGATGTTGCAGTTATGTATCATGAGGTATTGTCCAAAAGAAGTTTCATAACAATTCAGTAAGATATTGGGAATGTTTCAAAGTGGTGCAAAGATTAGTAACTTGCTTTAAATGTTCAAAAATGTTAAACTGTGCACTTCAAAAAAAGAAAAAAACGTAGTGTGCTTTGACTATAATATCAACGAGTCACTGTTGGAATCAGCCAACTCATACAAATACCTGGGTGTAACACTTCGTAGGGATATGAAATGGAATGATCACATAGGCTCAGTCGTGGATAAAGTAGGTGGTAGACTTCGGTTTATTGATAGAATACTAGGGAAGTGCAGTCAGTCTACACATGAGATTGCTTCAAATCACTCATGCGATCAGTTCTAGAATATTACACAAGTGTGTGCGACTCCTACCAAATAGGATTCACAGGGGATATTGAACATATACAGAGAAGGGCAGCACGGATGGTAACAGGTTAGCTTGATCCATGGGAGAGAGTCACAGAGATACTGAAGGAACTGAACTGGTAGATTCTTGAAGGTAGATGTAAACTGTCCAGAATAAATCTGTCAACAAAGTTTTAAGAACTTCCTTTAAATGATGATTTTAGGAATGTACTACAACCCCCTACGTAACGTCAACGTAGAGGTGGTGAGGATAAGATTAGAATAATTCCTGCATGCACAGAGGCATTCAAACAATGATTATTCCCTTGCAACATACGTGAATGGAATGGGAAGAAACCCTAATAATTGGTACAATGGGACATTCTGTCTGCCATGCACTTCACAGTCGTTTACAGAGAATAGGTGTAGATTTAGATGTAGATGTCGATGCTGAACCCCACGAGAAGATTGTCTTACGTATTTTCAGTTCACTCTGAACGATTATCTAATGCACAGTTATTGGAGTTGTATCTCCATGTTGTAATAAATTGTACACAGTCCAGTCACATTAACGTAATCACTGCTTACATGCGACGTCAAAGTGCAGTAACCATTCACAAACGGCAGATGGTAGCATGAAGCGTGTCGGAGGATGAGGAAAACAGTGTAGATATTGTCGTAATATGGAAACATAGCGATTTACCTGACGTCCGAATGCGAATAATCTTGGCTTTCAGGCCAAGGGAGGAAACATTTCTGAAGAGTCTAAGTAAGGAAACTGTTCGCTTAGCGCCATGGTTTAAGTATACCATGCAGGGCAAAACAGCATTTTACAAAGCCAGCGCTGAAGCAACTATGGTGCATCACAGATCATGGACGATAGGATTGAATGATAACTGCAGAGATGTATACAGGCTAATAGACATGCCACTGTTGGGCAACTGACCGCCCAGATGAATCAAGTGGCTACCAACAGTATCTCTGCAACGATTGTTTAGCAAACATTGCCGCATATGGACCACCACAGCAGGCGACTGGTTCAAGCACCCACGCTGAATACCGTTAATCAGCGACGAAGGGTGGCATTATCATGACAGTACCGCAACTGTACGTCCACTGAGTGGCAATATGTGGCCTTTTCAGATGACCAGATGACCACTGGAGCGTATGGTGTGAAATGTCTGAAAGAAAACAACTTGCAACAATGTTCAGAAGGGTCCAGGCTAGAGGAGGAAGGGTCCTGGTCTGGGGAATATTTTCGCGGCATTCCCTGGGTGATCATGTCATTGTGGATGGCACAGTAGACCAACACAAGTATGCATCCATCCTTGAAGACCATGTCCAGCTCTACATGCGGTTTGCTTTTCCTCAGCACGTTGGCACCTACCAATAGGTCAATTCAATGTGTCACGTCCACTAAGTGACGACAGGTGGCTTTTTACAGTGACAGATGACCATTGACGTGTACGTAATGAAATGTCTGAAAGAAAACAATGTGCAACAATCCTTGGAAGGATCCACTCCAGAGAGAGGAGCTTTATGGTCTTGAGAATGTTTTCGCAGCATTCCCTGGGTGATAACGTCATCCTGGAACGCACGCTGGACAACATAATTATGCATCAATCCTTGAGGACCATATCTACCCCTACATGCCGTTTGTTTTTCCTCAGCACGATGACATCCACCAGCAAGCCAATGTGATGTGTCACGTAGCTCGCAGGGTAGACACATAGTTCAAAGAGCACCAAGGTGAGGTTACTGTACACCTATGGCCACCAAACTCCCTGGATTTAAACCCATTCGAAAATCTGTGGGACTACCTGGACTGGGCTGTTTGCACCATGGTTCCTGAACCAAGAAACTTAGCGTAACTGGGAACTGAACTGATATCGGCACAGCTCCATATCACTGTTCTTACCTTCCAGAACTTCACTGACTCTCTACCCACACGTCTCGCAGTGGTCTGGCAGCAGAAGCGGGTAATTCAGGTTTTTGACAGGTGGTCACTGTAATGTGACTGCAGTGTATTATAACAACCTAAGTCTGCATTCTGTATTTCACTGCAAACAACTCCCCCAGAAAATTAGGCAGTGGTACCCTGATGTGATTTGAACGTGCAACTGGGCACCATGCCAGCTCTTGAGCTACCTTCTTTTGCTGGACAACGCACTTTTGGCATTACAGCCCGTCAAATTAGCACCACACGTACAAATAACAACTGTTTCACACAAAAGTGAAATGACAGAGTGCAAATTAATTCTTGTTGACAGGCTTCTTGCTGTTTGCCAACAGCGACAGTAGTCAAACATTCTGGACATTAGTGGTCACTGCCATTGTATTCCTGAAGCATGACACCTGCTGCAGCTACGGACACGTTACACGAACAGAGCAGTTCTGTACACTCAGGAGCGTGACTTCACCATCTCTCACTTTGAGCAAGGTGACCCTCTCGAAGCCCCAACAAACACGCCCCTGCTGGTGACAACATTCTGCTGTCAGGCCGGCCACCGCGACTCTACACTTGTGTCGACGATAACAAAGCACACAATTGCTCTACACTGTGCAGTCACCCAAATTGAAAATGCTGTCTGGAATAGGTGCCCCAGACTGCCATAAAAGCTCAAGTCAACTGCAGTTAATACACGTTGGTGTAATGCATACATGCATTCCCTTCACGTGTTCAAGCCAAGTATTACGCACATCTATGCGATCGGGAATACTCGGTAGCAGTAGCATGTACATTTATCAGTTAAGTGTCAGCAAGGAGCATTAGTGATGAAATCATAGGAGGCAATGTTGTGCAACCTTAGTAGGGACAAGATCCGACTATTTGGGAGTAGGATCTTACAATCTGAGACAATGTTCCGAGATAAACTTCCGTCACAATGTCCGCAAACGTGACGTCAGATCCGCCTAGCAACAGCGATCTGAACGCTCATTGGCTGAAGGTTTGAAAGTGGAGTGTTTAGGGATACCAGTCGTTAATTGTCAACAACGTTTGAACTATACTTGTTTTAATACAGAAATTGCTTTGTCACACACATCACAGAATCAGAATTTGCAATATGGCGGCTCTGGGCTACGCCGTTATATTCGACCCTTTACCACATTAACACAGTTTTCTGACTTTACATAATGATAGACACTGCCCACGACACGTGGCGTTCTGATAACTAATAACTTCACTTTATATCTTGTTTAACAGCTGAAATATGCACTCGCGACCGCTCTTTTAGAGCCGCCCCGGTTACTCGACCGTGCGTTTTGAGTGGCTCCTCGCGACTAACTCGCCCTGTCTTCCCAAAGGACAAGAGAGACCCCCTCTTTCTCCCTCAGCCAATAAGGACACTTCTCTCGTTTCCTACATATATATAAATATATCAGGATACCGAGCAGCATACATAGCACACGCCCATTGGGCATTTTGATCACAATAGCCATACATCCCCCCCATGAACCATGGACCTTGCCGTTGGTGGGGAGGCTTGCGTGCCTCAGCGATACAGATAGCCGTACCGTAGCAACCACAACGGAGGGGTATCTGTTGAGAGGCCAGACAAACGTGTGGTTCCTGAAGAGGGGCAGCAGCCTTTTCAGTAGTTGCAAGGGCAACAGTCTGGATGATTGACTGATCTGGCCTTGTAACATTAACCAAAACGGCCTTGCTGTGCTGGTACTGCGAACTGCTGAAAGCAAGGGGAAACTACGGCCATAATTTTTCCCGAGGGCATGCAGCTTTACTGTATGATTAAATGATGATGGCGTCCTCTTGGGTAAAATATTCCGGAGGTAAAATAGTCCCCCATTCGGATCTCCGGGCGGGGACTACTCAAGAGGATGTCGTTATCAGGAGAAAGAAAACTGGCGTTCTGTGGATCGGAGCGTGGAATGTCAGGTCCCTTAATCGGGCAGGTAGGTTAGAAAATTTGAAAAGGGAATGGATAGGTTAAAGTTAGATATAGTGGGAATTAGTGAAGTTCGGTGGCAGGAGGAACAAGACTTCTGGTCAGGTGACTACAGGGTTATAAACACAAAGTCAAATAGGGGTAATGCAGGAGTAGGTTCAATAATGAATAGGAAAATAGGAACGCGGGTAAGCTACTACAAACAGCTTAGTGAACGCATTATTGTGGCCAAGATAGATACGAAGCCCACACCTACTACAGTAGTACAAGTTTACATGCCAACTAGCTCTGCAGATGACGAAGAAATTGAAGAAATGTATGAAGAAATAAAAGAAATTATTCAGATAGTGAAGGGAGACGAAAATTTAATAGTCATGGGTGACTGGAATTCGAGTGTAGGAAAAGGGAGAGAAGGAAATGTAGTAGGTGAATATGGATTGGGGCTAATAAATGAAAGAGGAAGCCGCCTGGTAGAATTTTGCACAGAGCACAACTTAATCATAGCTAACACTTGGTTTAAGAATCATGATAGAAGATTGTATACATGGAAGAACCCTGGAGATATTAAAAGGTATCACATAGATTATATAATGCTAAGACAGAGATTTAGGAACCAGGTTTTAAATTGAAAGACATTTCCAGGGGCAGATGTGGACTCTGACCACAATCTATTGGTTATGACCTGTAGATTAAAACTGAAGAAACTGCAAAAAGGTGGGACTTTAAGGAGATGGGACCTGGATAAACTGACTAAACCAGAGGTTGTACAGAGTTTCAGGGAGAGTATAAGGGAACAATTGACAGGAATGGGGGAAAGAAATACAGTAGAAGAAGAATGGGTAGCTTTGAGGGATGAAGTAGTGAAGGCAGCAGAGGATCAAGTAGGTAAAAAGATGAGGGCTAGTAGAAATCCTTGGGTAACAGAAGAAATACTGAATTTAATTGATGAAATGAGAAAATATAAAAATGCAGTAAATGAAGCAGGCAAAAAGGAATACAATCATCTCAAAAATGAGATCGACAGGAAGTGCAAAATGGCTAAGCAGGGATGGCTAGAGGACAAATGTAAGGATGTAGAGGCTCATCTCACTAGGGGTAAGATAGATACTGCCTACAGGAAAATTAAAGAGACCTTTGGAGATAAAGGAACCACTTGTATGAACATCAAGAGCTCAGTTGGAAACCCAGTTCTAAGCAAAGAAGGGAAAGCAGAAAGGTGGAAGGAGTATATAGAGGGTCTATACAAGGGCGATGTACTGGAGGACAATATTATGGAAATGGAAGAGGATGTAGATGAAGATGAAATGGGAGATACGATACTGCGTGAAGAGTTTGACAGAGCACTGAAAGACCTAAGTCGAAACAAGGCCCCCGGAGTAGACAACATTCCATTGGAACTACTGACGGCCTTGGGAGAGCCAGTCCTGACGAAACTCTACCATCTGGTGAGCAAGATGTATGAAACAGGCGAAATACCCTCAGACTTCAAGAAGAATATAATAATTCCAATCCCAAAGAAAGCAGGTGTTGACAGATGTGAGAATTA
The DNA here is from genome assembly GCF_021461385.2 of Schistocerca piceifrons. NCBI lineage: Eukaryota > Metazoa > Arthropoda > Insecta > Orthoptera > Acrididae > Schistocerca > Schistocerca piceifrons. The sequence goes on along the minus strand of NC_060140.1, from coordinate 494,046,857 downwards.
CCGAACAATCAATTTAATAAGCCACAGCTGCAAAATACTAACACGAATTCTTTACAGACGAATGGAAAAACTAGTAGAAGCCGACCTCGTGGAAGATCAGGTTGGATTCTGTAGAAATGTTGGAACACGTGAGGCAATACTGACCTTACGACTTATCTTAGAAGAAAGATTAAGGAAAGGCAAACCTACGTTTCTAGCATTTGTAGACTTAGAGAAAGCTTTTGACAATGTTGACTGGAATACTCTCTTTCAAATTCTAAATGTGGCAGGGGTAAAATACAGGGAGCGAAAGGCTATTTACAATTTGTACAGAAACCAGATGGCAGTTATAAGAGTCGAGGGACATGAAAGGGAAGCAGTGGTTTGGAAGGGAGTAAGACAGGGTTGTAGCCTCTCCCCGAAGTTATTCAATCTGTATATTGAGCAAGCAGTAAAGGAAATAAAAGAAAAATTTGAAGTAGGTATTAAAATCCATGGAGAAGAAATAAAAACTTTGAGGTTCGCCGATGACATTGTAATTCTGTCAGAGACAGCAAAGGACTTGGAAGAGCAGTTGAAAGGAATGGATGGTGTCTTGAAGGGAGGATATAAGATGAACATCAACAAAAGCAAAACGAGGATAATGGAATGTAGTCAAATTAAGTCGGGTGATGTTGAGGGTATTAGATTAGGAAATGAGACACTTAAAGTAGTAAAGGGGTTTTGCTATTTGGGGAGCAAAATAACTGATGATGGTCGAAGTAGAGAGGATATAAAATGTAGACTGGCAATGGCAAGGAAAGCGTTTCTGAACAAGAGAAATTTGTTAACATCGAGTATAGATTTAAGTGTCAGGAAGTCGTTTCTGAAAGTATTTGTATGGAGTGTAGCCATGTATGGAAGTGAAACATGGACGCCAAGTAGTTTGGACAAGAAGAGAATAGAAGCTTTCGAAATCTGGTGCTGCAGAAGAATGCTGAAGATTAAATGGGTAGATCACATAACTAATGAGGAGGTACTGAATAGGATTGGGGAGAAGAGGAGTTTGTGGCACAACTTGACCAGAAGAAGGGATCGGTTGGTAGGACATGTTCTGAGGCATCAAGGGATCACCAATTTAGTATTGGAGGGCAGCGTGGAGGGTAAAAATCGTAGGGGGAGACCAAGAGATGAATACACTAAGCAGATTCAGAAGGATGTAGGCTGCAGTAGGTACTGGGACATGAAGAAGCTTGCACATGATAGAGTAGCATGGAGAGCTGCATCAAACCAGTCTCAGGACTGAAGACCACAACAACAACAACAGCCATACATCAACACGATATCAGCCTATTCCGCAATTGGTAAACGGTCCATTTAACACAGGTAATGTATCACGAAGCAAATACCGTCCGCACTGGCGGAATGTTACGTGATACCACGTACTTATACGTTTGTGACTATTACAGCGCCATCTGTCACAAAGCGAAAAAGGTGGTCAAACTAAAACATTCATATTTCTTTACGTACTACACGAATATATAATAAAAAATGGGGGTTCCTATTCAAAAAACGCAGTTGATATCCGTTTGACCTACGGCAGCGCCATCTAGCCTGCCAACCATAGTGCCATCTGTAGTTTTTTCGTTTGATACTTATTTCGTGAGATATTTGGCCCAGTCACTATCAATGGACCACCCTATAAGTATATAAAGAAAAGAACGAGAAAAAGGAAAATAATAGAATCGTTCTTCACAATTGTCCCCCACTGTTCACTGACGTCATACAGAGGCTGAAAGCTGTTCCCATCAAGGTATGTCAGCAACAACTGTGGGCAGCATTTATTATAGAGAAGCTGCACGGTCATCAATGGTATCTGTTCTTACGAGAACAGTTACTATCTTCTCATATACAAAAATAAACTGATCCTATTCATTTGCTGACATGCCATTATCGTTGCTTATATACATTACAGTCTGTTTGTCATTTTCTTAAATTATAATTTCGTTACATTGTTCAATTACAATTATATGAGTGCAATTTTTTACTCTCGTTTGGCTTTACATTCTTTACATAACATTCATACAACAATAGTTTCTTTTTTCTTTTATGGCGTAAACTGACGTACATTTCATTTCAATTTATTGTGACTTCTTGTTGGAGCTTATTTATCAAGATCAAAGAATTAAAAAAAGTAAATAATATTCGCTACAACAGATTCTCCGTGCTGCTTGTATAACTACGCCTTTAGCATTATCCAGGAAGGATCTGCAAACTACAAAGTTGAGGAAATTTTCCTTCTAGTACCTCCCTTCTAGTACCTCCCGCCGCGGAGGTCAAACACGCGCCAGAACAAATGGACGTGGCCAGCCCCTAGAGGGCTCCGCATCCATGGCGGTTCTTCCGCACAGCGAGGGCGCCACCGCTACTTCACGTGCAGACCGCGGCCAATAGCCGCTCCCTCCGGTTACGTATATAGGGACCCGCTCTGCCCTAGTCCAGTGATCTCTGGCGGTATTTCATTTGAATACCGCCCTTCGATTCTGCTCTTATGGCACCAATCGAAGCGATAGGTGTTCCAGGTGCCAGCCAGCCCGTTTCCGTGCAGCAGTCCAGCCAGCATAGGTCTTCACCAGCAGCCAGCAGCGTTTCCTACCAGCAGCCAACATCCGGCAGTGGTCCCAGCCAGCAGCCAGCGTCCAGCTGCGGTCCCAGCCAGCGTCCAGCAGCAGCAGCAGCAGCAGCATTAGCGTCCCCACCGGCCGGCCAGCCAGGTCGCCTCCCCTGCCAGCAGCAGCAGAGTGGGGCTTCGGCCCCAGTCTCCTACATAGTTTCTCCGTCCCTTCTCCTCTGTGTTTCTCGTCGCCTTCTTTGTCCTGTCCTGTGCTTTTCCCTTCTCGTAATGTCGACCCCCACCACCGCCACTACTGCCACCACCACTGCCATCATATACACATCCCCCTCCGCCGCCGCCACCACTATCACGTGGTGTGCCGCATCACTCCCCCCTCAGTCCATCCCCCCACTCCTCACTCTCCCATCTCCCTCACTATTTGTTGCCCCATCCCCGGTTCCTCCCTCCTGTGCCTCCTCTGATCCCTTCCCTCCACTCCCTCCCTTTGCTTCTTCCATTTCTGCGGCCCCCGCTAGGGTGGTCGCCCGGAGGGCTACGGCCCATGCTCCACTCTCCCCTTCCCCTTCGTCTTCTTCGTCATCGTCTTCACCGCCGCCTTCGCCATCGCCCTCACCATCTCTGGCGCCGCCTCCTGCACCGGGACCTGCCACTCCCCGCCACCTTCCAGTCGCTCCCATCCCCCACGCCTCCTCCGTCGCCGTCGCCGTCAAGCGCCCCAGTGGCACCCCTGCCTCCTCCACTCCCAAAAAGGCTCCGCCTCGTCCCCCTTCCCCCACCCATGATGCCATTGATGTCTCCCCGCCTGTTCCTGCCCCCTCCTCCTCCTCCTCCACCCACTCCTCCTACCACTACCTCCTCTCCCGTCCTCATCCCTCCCTTCTTGAAGCCCGGAACCTCACCCTCTTCCTTCACCAGAATTTTCCTTGTGCCCCCATCTCCCTCCTCACTCCTCGCCATGATTCGGTGCTCATCTCCTCCCCCAACCCTACCCTCCACACAGACCTCCTTTCCCGCATCCCTGTCACCCGCTTTGGCCCTAATGCCTCCCTCACCCCTGCTCCTTCCCCACCTCTCCCCTGCCAACCGCAACCCCCGCGTCGCCCGCCGACCCTCACCGCTGTGATCACTCGGCTTAGTCTGACGATCACGGAGGAGGAGGTGTTGGCGGAGCTTCAGGCCCATCCCCATCTGGAGGTGCGTGCGGTTCGTCGCATACACAACGCTGCCGGCCCCACCCGCCTTATGCGGGTCTTTTCCGAGGATGCCCCCACCGTAGACCGTCTCCTGAAGGAGGGTGCCCTCCTTTTTAACCAACGTTATAAAGTTGACCCCTCCCGTTCCCCTCCTCAATCCCTCTGCTGCCAAAGGTGCTTGCGGTATAATGCACACCCGACATCTGAGTGCCGCGAGGCCCCCACCTGCCCGCACTGTAGGCAAGACCACTTTTTACGGCAGGCCCCCCCTCCTGTAATACCTGTAACCTCCCTCATCCTACCTACTCCCAGAAATGTAAGGCCCGACCCCCTCCTACCACTCCTGAACGCACCGTTCCTGTCCGCCCTCTGGACGCCCCCACCCCTCCCGGCAATTCCCTTCGCCCACCCCCTACCGCTGAGGACATCATCAGATTCCTCACCATCGTCCTTCAGAATGTTCATCCTTTTCAGCGCCCGCACACCCTCCAACAGATCTCCCTCGCCGCCCGTTCCGTTTTCCAATTCAAAATGTACGCCACCTGCTCCAACAACCAGGCCCATTTCACCTTCTCCCGTCTTGAAACCCTCGTTTAAATCCCTGTCATGGCGCGACAGCACCGTATCCTTTTCAACAACATCCGCTCCCTTCCCGCCAACAAGAACCTCTTCCTGCACACCCTTGCCACCCACCGCGTGGATGCCTTCCTCCTGAATGAAACCTTCCTCCAACCGCACCCCTCCGTCCACACTTCGCCCTACCTCCTCCACCGCTCCGATAATCCCCTTCTGATTCCGCGTGGCGGAGTTGCCATTGGGCACCACCGCCAGTTCCCCGTTCGGCTCCAACCTCTCCTTCCCGACCCCACCGAACACCTGATCCTTAGTCTCTTCTTCCCTGGCCTTACCGTTACCTGCGCCACCATCTATGTCCACCCTAACGCACCTATTCCCTTCGACTTCCTCTCCCACCATGACCGTACCTTCTCCTCCTACGTGATCGCCGCCGACCTCAACATCCATAGTCGTTCCGGCGCCCAGTTACGGCGGTGGCATTGGTTCCTCTCCTTCCTTCAAGGCGACCTCATCCCTATCCCCCAGCACACCCATCCCAAATCCAACTCCACTCCCGATGTTATCCTCTCCTCCCCCAACCTCCTTGGTCGCATAACGGTGGATGTCCTGGAGCCTATTGGTGACGACCATCTCCCTGTCCTCCTTACCGTTTCAGACGGTCGTCGCCCCCGCCCTGAACCTCGTCATGACCCTCCCCCTAAGTACATCCATGACTATTCCCGTGCCAACTGGAATGCCTACTGGGATACCCTTTCCACCCAGGTCGATAGCCACCCCTTCACGTACCACCACCCTGACGATGTAACCCATGGCGCCTCCTTTCTCCAGCAGACCTTGTCTGAGGCCGTGGAGGCCCACATCCCTACTGTCGCCACCCACCCCCACCATCCAACCTTACCCCCACAGGCCGTCCTCCTCCTCCGTAAATCCCGCCGTCTCTACCGTGCCTTCCTCCGCACACGTGACCCGGACACACTCCGACGCCACCAGCAACTCCAGCGACACATTCGTAATTTGTTCGCGGCTAAGAAACGCCGGGACTGGCGACAGACATGCACCCGTTTAAATGCTACCCTACCTATCAACTCGTCCAAGTTCTGGTCAGCCTTCCGTCGCCTTACCGGAACTAAACCCTCCCCCTACTATCCTCTTCTTCATGATGATCATCGCTTCCCTGACTCCCTTAGTACAGCAAATCACTTTGCATCTTACCTCTCCGATGTCTTTTCCATCCCCGATGATCCCCAGTTCGATTACTCCCTCTTCCCGGTTGTCCGCGATCGAACTGACACCTCTGTCGCTCCCCTCGGTCCTGGTTTCCAGTACTTGGACAACATTGCACACACGGAACTCAATGCACCTATCACTACACAGGATCTCATTGCTGCACTCCGCACGAAACACAACACTGCTCCTGGTCACGATCGTGTCACCTACCATCACCTTCGTGAAGCTCCTGTCTCTTTCCTCTCCACCCTGGCCAGGCTCTACAATGTAGTCCTGTCCACTGGTTACTACCCCGACCTGTGGAAAACCTCCCATATCCTGATGTTCCTTATACCTGGCAAACCGCCGTCCGCCGTCTCCTCCTACCGTCCCATCAGCCTTACCTCGGTCTTCAGCAAGGTCCTGGAATCTATCCTCACCCGCCGCATCCACCAGCATCTCCGCCAGCACCGCCTCCTTCCCGTTACCCAGTGTGGCTTTCAGCCGTCCTTCTCTTCTGACGATCTTCTCCTTCACCTCACTCATCTCCTTTCCGACCAGCTTAATTCCCGTCGCTCCGCAATCTTCCTCTCCCTGGACCTCGAACGAGCTTATGACCGCGTATGGCATTCCGGTCTCCTCTTCAAGCTCCAAACCTTCGCCCTTCCCGTTAATTACGTCCGTCTGATCGGCTCCTTTCTCTCCCACCGTCCTTCCTACGTCACCATCCATAACACCAACTCCTACACCTTTTTCCCCTCCGCTGGTGTGCCCCAAGGCTCCGTCCTCTCCCCCCTTCTGTACCTTTTGTATACGGTGGACATGCCGCCGCCGTCACCCCCCGTCCACCTTCTCCAGTTAGCCGATGACACTGCCTTCCTTGCCCTTGCCCCCACCCTGCAGTGCTCCCAACACCTTCTCCAATCCCATCTTGACTGGTTCACCGCTTGGTGCAACCAGTGGTTGCTCAAGGTCAATCCCTCCAAAACCCAGGCGATCATTGTAGTCAAAACTACCCCTTCCTTCCGCCTCCTTGATTTCTATCTTACCATCTATGGCCGTCCTATCGCCCTCACTCCCACCCTTAAGTACCTTGGCGTCACTCTCGACCGTTGCCTCTCCTGGACTTCCCATCTCCGGACAATCCAAGCCAAGGCATGCTCCCGACTCCGTCTCCTCAAGCTCCTTTCCGGCCGTACGTGGGGTCTGGACCCCTCCACCATCCTCCACACCTATAAGTCCCTCATAATCCCTATCCTTTGTTATGCTCATCTGGCCTGGATCTCCGCCCCCCCTACCTTTTATAAATCCCTCCAAATCCTTGAACCCCATGCTCTCCGCCTCACCTATCGCATCCGTCTCCCCTCCCCCATGCGGATCCTGTATGATCTCATCCCCTTCCCCCACCTCCTTCTTTTCCTTGAAAGGATACGGATCCTGTACACCTCCCGCAAACTCGATCCTCCTCATCTGCTTGTCTCACCCATCCTCTCCCACCCCCGCCCGCTGCCGCGCCTGTATTCCCACGTCCCACCCGGTCTCCATCTCTCCACCCTCCTCACCCTCTCCCAAGGTGGCTTCCGCCAGCTCCCCCTCCCTGATGATGTCCTCCTCCCCTCCATCTACCCCTCCTATCAACTCTGATCCCCCCCCACTTCCTGTGTCCTTTCCTTTAGGCGCCCTCCCTCCCTTCTCTTTCCTTTTCCCCCATCCCCTCCCTCCTTCCCTTTTCCCCTGGGCTTCCCCTCCCCCTTCCTCCCTTCCCCCTATCTCCCCTGCCCATGGCATCTGCTCTCCCCTCTTCCTCTCCCACCCCCACCTCCTCTTCTCTTGGCAGGTCCCCGGACTCGTACACAGTTAGTGAACATTCGCGCGCCGGAGATCAACGCCTCGTGTTCTGTGTGTGCCGTCGTTTTGTGCTTAAGTGATTCAGTGTTATTCGTTTTGTGCACCTACGTTCACGTGTGACAATTTTCGTAATACAGGTTTCAAAATAACAATAAAGAAAAAAAAAACCTAGTCCAGTCAGTCTGGTACTCGCTCTGGATTGCGTCTCTATCTCGGCGGTACTGCATTCTGGTCGTTGCTCGTTGTTGACATTTGCCTGGTTCTGGTTCCGAGTGGATTAACTGTTGGTGTCTGGTATTGTGGTTTCTACAAACCTCCGTTGTTTATCTCTTCCTTGTTGTGTCGGTCATAGTCGGTCGTTGTCGGTTGTCATTGGTCTGTCGTCCGACTCGTCCTTGTGTTTACCTAGTGGTGCGTGCTCCACCGCAGGCGGCTTCCCCGCCTGGCGGTGCAGATCCGCAGCCCAAGGCGTTCCTGCGGTTGGTTTTGGTTACTGCATTCCTTACCAACTAACAACATAAATTCTGGAATGTGTATTTTTCCAGCATCCTAAATTTAATATTACTATTCATATGTACAACTTGGAGGTGTACAAATGGTTGCATATATAAACGTTCTCAAGTCTTTGTGTGGGTAAAGGCCCTTGTCTTTAACCATGTTCACGTGTGCCAATCTGTATGCTCCCGGGGAGGGGATTTTGGTAATTATGTATGGTCCAGTGTATAGTTATTGCCACTTATGGTTCAGTTTTCCAATTTTTGTGGATTTGGGATGTGCTCTAAGTAACACCTGTTGTCCTATGTAAAACTGTTGTATGTTTCAGCTTTCTGTCATAAATTCCTTTCCTATATTTAGCCCAGGTCTCGAGGTTGATTACTGCTTGTCGTATATTATCTAGTGATAATTCCTGTATTGGTATTTTGGTAAAGGTTTTTCCCATTTGTCTAACTGTTTGCAGTTGAACATTAGCTCATTTGGTTTACATCCAGTTGATGTGTGGGGAAGGTTCTTAACACTTGTAAGAAAGGAGTGACATATTCAGTCCACTTGGTATGTTTATAGGTATATAGGCTTTCACAAACATGCTGAATTCCTTAAACACTCTTTGTAAGGGGGACACTTTGGGATGAAATTTGGATACTAAAATGTGTTCCATTCGGTTGGCATCTACAAACTCGTTCCATTTACATCCCACAAAATATGAGGCATTATCTGTTAACACGACTTCTGGTTTTCCTACTCTTGCAAAATAATCATCTTCAATTCGTCTTGTAATTGAACTGGCTGTAATTTTCTGTATAGCATACAGTTTTACATGTGTAGTGAAAATATCATACAGGCCTACTATATATTTTACTCCCCATTTATCTCTGGGATAGTGTCCAGTCCCATCTAATGACACCTTGTCTAGAGGTTTCTTAGCCACAATCCGCTAATGACCTCCGTAGTTGAGCGCCCTTAACCCCCCCCCCCCCCCCACCTCTTAGCCACAATGGGATGTAGTTCTATCTGTTTGGAGATGTTAGAATGTTTTCTTTTCTGGCAAACAATGTACTTTCTTACCACCTGTATTACTCTTCATCTAAGGTTGGGGAAATAACAATATTTAGCTATTTTATCAATGCATTTTAGTGCCATAATGGTCCCAAGTATTATGTGTATAAGATAAAATCATCCATGTATTCCTCCGGCAAACACATTCGCCATTTCTCTAGTCTGAGAGGTTTCATATGGAACAGAACACCTCTGTGAATAGTGGAAAAACCTTTTTAATTTTTCATCGCCATTATGTGCAAGTTTTACTCTTACCTTACTCCATCGTGTCTTCCTGCTCTAATTGCTCCATATGTTTGCACATGTGGACATAATATGGTCAGAGTGTTTTGTTCTCCAACATAGCTCCTATTTCACCTTTCTGCTCTAAAAGATGGTTGAATTCCTCCAAGCCTTGTTGTATTCGAGAAAGAGCATCAGCTATTATGTTTTGATTTATATAAGATCGAATTCTTGAAAATACATACACCACCTGGCTATCCATGAGTGTAGCAATTTACAAGTTAACAAAAACGATAGGGCTGATGGTCACAGTACACTTTAGTGTGCTTACCCCAAAGGAAACATTCAAACTTTTTAAAGGACTAAATTAGAGCCAAACCTTCTAACTCAATGACTGAATATTAACCTTCAGCTTCGGATAAGGTGCTACTGGCGAAGCTAATTGCTTTAGAGATAAGATTTTCTTCTTCTACCATTTGAGAAACGCATGCACCCAGACCATGAGAAGATGCGTCGGTGCATAAAGAAAAATCGTTTTTCATGTTTAGTTGAGATAAAATATTAACACTTAATAAGGCTCGCTTGATGTTTTCGAAATTGGTTTGACGTAGTTTGTTCCATATCCAAGGTCTGTTTGACCAGTAAGACTGAATAAAGCATAATTGTTCCAAAGTTGGTTGGGGATGAATTTCCTGAAAAATGACACTAGGCCTAAGTATGTCGTTAATTGTTTCTTGTTTTACGGAATAGGGCAGTTCCTAATGGTATCAAGTTTTCTAGGATCTGGCAGTATGCCTTCTGAAGAGATTATGTGTCTTAAAGTTTACTTTTTCTTGTCCGAAATTAGATTCCTTGAGATTTGCTGTTACTCCATGTTCAGAAAAACGGCTCAATACTTGTTCAATTAATCTTAAATTTTCCATCCAAGTGCGTATAGCGACTAAAAGGTTGTCCACATATACTGTTACCTTCCTCAAAAGTTCGGGCCCTAGCACTCTGCCAAGTGCAGAGATAAATACACCTGCACTTACGTTCAATCCAAATGACAATACTTTAAATTCGAGGCTCCTGCCCCCACTTACAAATGTGGTATACTTCCGACTTTCTTCATGTATTTTTATTTGCCAATATGAAGACCGGAGGTCGATTATAATAAGAAATTTAGCACTATAGAATTTCATAAGCTGTTCCTCTAAATTGTCTGGACGTGTTTGTAAAAGTGCAGTAATCTTATTAATATTACGTGCGTCAAGGACCAAGTGCACCTTGCTATCTGGCTTACTCACACTCAAGATAGGACTACAATAAGGGGAAAAATGATGGCTGTGTTATGTTCCATTCAAGCATCCTGTTAATCTCTTCTTACAGCTTCCTTCCTTGTCTGTGGTATAGGCTGTGACGTAGAACAAAAAGTTTCTTGAGGATACACTCCCATTTTGTTCCTGAAATCCTTAGGAATACCTGGTGTTTTTTCAAATACATGTACATAAGCAAGTATCAGTTGCCTAAGTTCTGATTGCTGTTCTTTAGACAAGGACTTTGATTCACTTACCTTTGTGCTAATTGTATCGACGTTTATTTCTCCCACTGATGACTGTTCGTTACTGTATGTGTTGATAAACATAACTATGGGATTTACCAATTGAACTTAATGGTCGTGAGTAGCTTCAGTTTCACATCTATTAGTACTTCACCTGATCAAGTCTCTTACAAATAATTGGTTATTTACAGTGAAATGACATTGGCTCTTTCCTATATCAATTTGTACTTGGTGTGTCTTAAATGTATCCCTACCGATTAAACAATCAACTATTAATTTCTCTACAATCAAAAAATTGCATTGCACAGAAAACTGTCTTAATTGTACGGGAATTAAGGTTTGTATCTTCACTCCTTTAGGTTTCGGACCAGTGGCAGTTTGTACCTTGCAGTGTGGGTATAGTCCACGTTTCTTCGATTCTTGAAAGAATCCCTGTGACATCAAATTAGTCATACCCCTGTGTCACGCACAATGGGTACAACAAGGTCAAATATTTTTGCTTTAATAGTAGCTTGTACCTTATGCTAGGTCCAGTTTGTCTGCATACCCTCATTACCTTGATACAGATCATCTCTTACATCATTACCAAGATAGTATCTGATAAAGCAAGTCTCGATCAAGCTCGTGCCCCTAGTCCCCTCCAAAGTCACAGAACGAGGGCCTAATACCGGTTCAGGTTATCTGGCGTCGTGGTGGTCTATCTAGGTTAGGCGTATCTTCCACTATGTTTACCTTTGTTGTTTGGTTACGCCAATTATTATCCTGAGAGGCTCTCGACTGAAATTCTCTTTGCCTTTGCTTGTTATTTGGCATATGTGTGTTACTTTGTCGGTCGAATTCCGCTGTCTGTGCGTTATTCGGCTGTCTGTTATTGTTTGGCGCTTGCCAAGCGATCGGCTGATTATTGCTGGAAGATTGTCTGTACATATTGTAAAGGCTGGCCATATGCTACTCGCCTATTGTAATTGTTTTTGCTAAATTTTTGCCCATTTCTTTTATATCCACCTTTGTCTTTACGGATTTCTCCATTGCCATTATGATTACCGTTACCATTTCCAAAAGTCTGTGAGGGGTAAGGTTGCCATCCGTGTTGTACTACGAATCCGTTGTTTACTTGTTGGTCCGTAAATCTCTGTGGCGCTATCGGCGTATTAACAGGCTTCTGTTGTACTGGTCTCTTCATATATTAACCTTCCGTTACTCGCGCGAAAATTCGTGACATGGTCACTCGCGTGGATGACAGGTGTCATCCACAAATTAAGCGGTCGATTTTTATACTATGAAGGGTCTTTATGAATGATTTTGTTTTCTTTTATTAAATCTAAATATAATACATTTAATATTTGTGAGCAGTATACTATATTCTAACGTTTGAAACAGTTCGACCATTTGAAGAACAGTATCTTCAGCTGAATTACTGGCATTACATGGTCCCTCTGGTTGCTTACCGACGTACGGTTCTAAATTCAAAGTGTAAGCTGTTTTTACATCAAACAAAGCAAACTCTTTTAACCCATACTTTGCTGGTTTGCTAGGGATATATTGCCTGAATGGAATGGGTAGTTTCCTCTAAATGCCGAAAGCTGTTCGTCAACAGTAAGATTTTCACTAGGTGAAAAATATTTTTGGCAATTGTTCGTGAATGGTTCAAGTACCTCTCTGATAGGAGCCAATTTGTCAGTCCCTCTGCAAACACCTCTGTCACGGATGTTATCAAACCTAAGGCATCTCAACAGAAACCTGAATCGGTTTTCACTTATGCATAAATAACATGATTCAAGTCTGTTTCCCTCAATTTTGATATATTCTTCTTAGAACATCTCAAAGATCCACACAGATGTAACAGACCATTGAAAGCTCTTATCTCTATCGCGTCTGTTTCTTTAGCATCCCTTTCCCTAAAGAAGTTACCATGAACTTCACTAATGGATATATTAGCGCATGTTGCGATAATGCTTACAGTGTTTTCATCCAAGAACAAATTCAGAATTTCTATTTCTGTCTTTTTTATACGAGCTTGATTTTTTGGTACAGGCAAATGCGTAATAATATTACATGATCTGCTTCTAACAAAGGTAGGACACTTATTTTTCCTCCGTTTAGTTATTCCATCTTTCCCTAAAAGAAATGCATCCTCTTGAGTTACTTCTTCCTGTGACTCATGTTCATCATTCTCTGGCACTTCTTGTTCTGTTCCTGAATCATGACCGCTTTCATGAACACAGTCCTCAGTCTCTGATTCAGCGCTATCACTGTGAGCATCTTCATCACTCCGCTCATTGAACCATTCCAACCATGCATTAGGATCTCTACTAAACTCTGTTTTTTTGCTTTTGACATTTCTTCCACAATCTAAAAATAAAGAGAATACTAGGTAACACAGAAGGTAACTGCAGTCAGTTTCATTGAGTCCAAATTTACGCACATGAAAGATCGATTGAATCTAGGAAAGCAATAAAGTAATGCAGACTTACTTTGTTTCATATTGTGGCAGCAGAGCTCGCGAGGATGACTGGTGTCCTCCAGACTATAATAATGTTTCATAAACAATATATCTTTCGTAACTGAAAGCCAACTATGATTGGGGCTAACTGCTAGAGAGTTAACAGAAAGGTACTGAAAATGGCGCGATCTCAATCCTACCCTGTGAGACAAAATTGAGCGGGAAAGTCACGCGGATGACGAGAGTCATCCGCGCGAGCGACAGAGGGTTAAATTTATTGAGTCCAATACAGATAGAAAGTATTCGGTGTCGTGTTCGGGGATGGTAATGAGTTTTTCCCTATGTGGGAAGGAAGACGGCTCTTTAAAATTGTCAGCACATCTACTTGAGATAGCAGGTTCGTCCAGTATCTGGTTTTATTCAAATATTTTTCAAAATAACCGCTTAAGCTTCCGTGCTTGCTATTGAACGGAGCTGGGTTGAATACTTCACGTCTCAGCCTCTCTTGTACGGCCTCAGAGCAATACTTATCCAGAAATGCACTCTCAAACTGTTCATAATAGTGGCAACGTTCCGCCATGTCTGTAGCCCAAAGCAGAACGTCAACCTGGGTGTATCCAACAACAAATCTAATTTTCTGGCTTCGGTTCAGCTGCGAGATAAAACATTTCGAAATGCTCCAATAAAGACCACAGAGTGTGTTATTTTCCCTTAAGAAGTAAATATCGGGAATTGTCGATGCCTAAGTAATTCCTCATCGGCGAGTAATGTTGACCAAACACGCGCGTAGTCAGTGACAGGCGTGTTTATGTTCGCTTGTGGGGTAGCGCATGACAACTGCGCTTGCTCGACAGGTGCAACTGCCGGTAAGTGTTGTTGCATTATGCAACTTTCGGTATTTTCCTTCGACGGGATAACCCCGTACTGTGGTAACCAGTGAAGGTGTCTAACTTCCCTAAGAGCATAGGTTTGTTTCCTGTCGTATGTTGTTTTGGAATGTCAGTAGTTTTAGCAACACTGCCTCACAACCTTTCCTCTGCTTCCTTTAAACCTGAGTCTATTTTAGCTAGAAGTTAACTTTCCTTCTCTTTTAGAGCTACTTCTACAGTATCTACATAAATTTTACATTCTGACACTACCTTTTCAGCCAGGGTGCTGCCCTTATCCAGTATCCCAGCTTCAGCCCTTTCAGTTATTTCCTTTACGTCTGCACATAACTTATATCACTGCTTTTTGGCACACATTGATTCTAAACTTAAATGATCTACTCTTAGACTCAACTTCTGTATTTCTGTAGGTAGGTTTTTGCACACGTCTTGCAGCTCGCTGACTGCGTTCCTCACATTTTTTACCGACGCATCCACTTGGAATTGGGTCTGCTGAATTTGAGAATATGCTTCACTGAGGTTTTGCAACTCACCTGCAAGTTGTTCCTGTTTACAATCTACGGATGTTACCTTTTCCGTTAACGTATTTATATTGCGGGACATGTCGGTAATTATATCTTGTTTTAGTTGTTTCCCCAGCTCTGTCAACTTACCGGATAGTATTTTTCTGATGTCTTGTGAACTGCTGTGTTACACTCTTAAGCTGTTGTGTTACACTTTCTTGAAATTCCTGTTGCTTTGTAAACTGTTGTTATTAGTTGCATGACTTGCCTCAAATTGTGGTTCTCACTAGTATTTACATTGCTTTTTTGAACTGTTCCCTGCTCTTGTGTGCGCGACGTAGTGAGCAAATAGTAAGAGGAAGTTTCGCTGTTGCGCTCTTCAGTTTCACTACTTCGAAAAATGTTTCCTGCTGAGAACTGAGAAATTCTCATAGCGTCTCATAAAAGTGACATCATGATTAGTTATATCACCAGTGTCATAATTTCTTAATAATGGGGCGCCAACCTGGTTGTTTTGGTAGCCATCGGCCAGTTCACGAGTTGGCACATACTTTCAACTGTTGCCAAGCTCGCATTTCCGCCATCGTGGCATATTGCATTTTGTAATGAATTTTCAACAATGGCCATTTCCTTTGGGTCCATTGTGAACAGTGTTTAACAAAATTATGAAAAGAAAAGATTTTCAAAAACGGAATTTTGTTTGTATCGGTATCATACAATTAAAGCAGTTTTATGTGCGTTTTCATTAATGAACCTAAGTATTTTGTGACACAGTCCTACTGATAGTCATACAGAATTTGCAAGAATTAATGTGCTCCTTAATGGTGACTTTATAAAGGTTTTTGTCTTTTATAGAGAAATGCATTTTCTGTAAAGGATATTAATTGGAAGGAAAAGAGCTTATTTACTGCGAGAGAGACGGCGCCAAGCGCGACCATATAAGCATACAGCGCAGCAGCTTCCTGCCTTTACAGCTGAAATCAGCATTCCCCGCGCATCTCGTTTGTAGGCAGTATTTAATTTTAAATTTGTTCCTTCAGGTTGTTAACATTTCCTATCTCACGGACATGTAACAAAGGCCTCATTAGTTTCTTGTAACGATAAAATGGATCATTTATTTTTAAAAATTTACCTCAGCAATTGAACGGTCTATTCATATTCCGCCGGCGCCGTCCTTTGAACGGTCGTCGTTGAATAGTGGCGTGGGGACTCGAAATGTGACATGTATTGGAAATCTTAATAAAAACTTGCTACTTAAATAATCAAAAGGAAAATTTTGAAAGAATGATTAAAAAAGTATAGGAAAGTACTCATATTCTGGGTGAACTTTACACAGACCTTCAATACTGAATACATATATTTAATACCTAACATTCGTAATTTATGTGCACCCATTTTTGTTACCGCTATTGTGCCTGGAGATTGGTATGATAATACTGGTTCCAGATCGCCCCTCCTCTGCTCACGCGAATTCTTCTCGTTAGCTTCTATTCTCTTGATGCAGGATTCTCGGCGCGTCGCGGAATAATGAACAGGAAATAACTGTGCCAATAAACTTTGCTATCTTGATAACACTTTTACTGCACAATTGGAATACACATGTTTTAACAATATTAAATCGACCGAACTCTCAATAGGTCCGCCTGCTATCACGTATAGGTACAGACAGATGAATCTAAAGAAATTTTAAAAAATGAAGAGCATCTTTCTCCCTGCTTTGTTTCTAACCCTATAGTATCGCTGGTACAAAATAACTTTATATATATATATATATATATATATATATATATACATTCTTACATTCGTCTGATTCGTCCCCATGTTACGTGCAATTGCACGAGTGCTGATTGAATGATCCCACTCCACATGCTGCAAGACAGCTTCCTCAAATTGCAGCGTTCTTGTCGTGCGACGGCGTCCCTGTCCAGTTAATCTTCTATATATATATATATATATATATATATATATATATATATATATATATATATATATATATATATGGTGAAAAGTATTTAAACCGACAAACTCTGGGAGGTTGTAGGGGACATCAAAACAAATATTTTTCAATAATGTCATTTTTTCCTATGAGGAGTACTTAAACCGGTAGAGGAAGATTTCTCTGGCGGCAAATTAATTAAACCAACAAACACTTTTCCCTTTTTTATGATCAAGAGACAAAACATTAACACAACCCAATTTCGATTAGAGTACATTTTCAAAAATGCCCCCATTGACACGTAAACAAAGGTTACTCCGTTGGATCATGTTCTGTCTGACACGGGCAGAAACCCCAGGAGTATCCTGAAGGTTGCGCATCTCTCCCCACACAAGTCCAGAGGGGACACATCTGGGGATCGAGCAGGCCATGGTACAGGACCACCTCTGCCAATCCACGTTTCTGGGAATCGTAGGTCCAGGAATCAACAACTGAAATATGCCGGCGCCTTGTTATGTTGGAACCACATGCGTTGTCTTGTAGGGAGCGGGACGTCTACCAGCAATTCTGGCAATGCTCTGGCGAGAAAATTGTAATAGTGCGTGCCATTTAATGGCATAGGTAGCAGATAACAGCCCAATTAAACAGCCCCCAACAACACCGACCCACACATTAACGAAGAACCACACTTGATGAGCGCTAGTAACTGTGGCATGTAGGTTATCCTCACTCCAAAAATGCGAATTGTGCATGTTGAAGACTCCATCACGCCAGAACGTTGCTTCATCGGTAAACAACACAGAGGATGGAAATGTAGGATGCATTTCACACTGTTCCAGGTACCACTGCGAAAACTGTGCTCTGGGTGGATAATCAACTGGTTCCAGGTTGTGGACACGCTGTAAGTGAAATGGACGTAACAACTGCTCTCGAAGGACTGTTCTTACATTCGTCTGATTCGTCCCCATGTTACGTGCAATTGCACGAGTGCTGATTGAATGATCCCGCTCCACATGCTGCAAGACAGCTTCCTCAAATTGCAGCGTTCTTGTCGTGCGACGGCGTCCCTGTCCAGGTAATCTGCTAAATGACCCAGTCTCACGCAGACGTTGGTATACAGCAGCAAAGGTTGTATGATGCGGTATACGGCGATTAGGATATTGTTGTTGATAAACCCGCTGTGCAGCTCGCCCGTTGTGTTGCGCTACGTAGTACGCACCAACCATATCAGTGTACTCACTCCAGGTGTATCGGTCCATTAGTAAACAGAGACAATGCGCTACTACACTGGTGAATAGCAGTTGCTTACAACTGAACAGCGTAATATGCCCTCTAACAACTGAAGATCGTAATACAGCCTCTAACAACTGAAGAGCGTAATATGGCCTCCACCGGTTTAAATGATCCCCATAGGAAAAAATGACATTAGGGAAAAATATTTGTTTTGATATCCCCTACAACCTCCCAGAGTTTGTCGGTTTAAATATTTTTCACCCTATATACAGCGTGTTACAAAAAAGGACGGCCAAACTTTCAGGAAACATTCCTCACACACAAAGAAAGAAAATATGTTATGTGGACAAGTGTCGGGAAACGCTTACTTTCCATGTTAGAGTTCATTTTATTACTTCTCTTCAAACCACATTAATCATGGAATGGAAACACACAGCAACAGAATGTACCAGCGTGACTTCAAACACTTTGTTACAGGAAATGTTCAAAATGTCCTCCGTTAGCGAGGATACATGCATCCACCCCCCGTCGCATGGAATCCCTGATACGCTGACGCAGCCCTGGAGAATGGCGTATTGTATCTCAGCCGTCCACAATACGAGCACGAAGAGTCTCTACATTTGGTACCGGGGTTGCGTAGACAAGAGCTTTCAAATGCCCCCATAAATGAAAGTCAAGAGGGTTGAGGTCAGGAGAGCGTGGAGGCCATGGAATTGGTCCACCTCTACCAATCCATCGGTCACCGAATCTGTTGTTGAGAAGCGTACGAACACTTCGACTGAAATGTGCATGAGCTCCATCGTGCATGAACCACATGTTGTGTCGTACTTGTAAAGGCACATGTTCTAGCAGCACAGGTAGAGTATCCCGTATGAGATCATGGCGGTGAATCGAGGAAGTACAGTACATAGTGACGAAACTAAAATGAGCTCTAACATGGAAATTAAGCATTTCCGGACACATGTCCACATAACATCATATCTGCGTGTGTGTGTGTGTGTGTGTGTGTGTGTGTGTAATAAGTATGTATTAAAAGAAAAGAACAAGAAAAAGGAAAATAATAATAATATGGTTCTTCACAAGCTGAAGTTCCACAGACACTCTCCCGTCACCCTTTCCCGTTGTTCTTGTATCACCATATCGAAAGGGAGTGTAATACCAAGACAGGAATCGCGACAGTTCTGCGCTGAATTATCTCAAGTAAGATGCAATGCTGTTTTAAACTGTGTTTTGCTAACCAAAAACAGATACCAAAAGTTATTCGTCGATATGAAATATGCTAAGACGACCATGAAGTATGAACCATGGGACTACTGGCTGCTCAAACACTATGACTTAATGATGGTCGAGAATAAGACTAAGTTGGTCTATCCTGTTAAAAAAGGCACAACTGCTACTCAATTTTACATCGTGGCCTCCAAGTTATTTGACATAGGGGGTTGTACACTCAGCTGTTAGCAGCTGTTTAAGTCTGTTCCTGGAATAGCACGAGCAACACGTCGTACGAACCCGGAATAACGCTTAACTGGAGAATAAACTCGGGATAACTTGACCGGCGACTTTTGGCTGGTTAACAAGCTCAACAGGCGAATAAGTTTTCAAGATGGCAGGTATAGTGACAGATGCAGTAGCAGACAGGAACGTCGAGAATTTGTCTGAACTGTTCATAAAAATGAGGAAGGAGAAAAAAATGAGACGATGGCGATTCCGAATTTATGTCCAGATTTCGCTTATCAAAGGAAGCCGTACTTCGTCTTTTCAATCCTCTATGTGAGTAACTAGAGAATATAACAGACAGGCGAGACTATTTCTCTGTTTTCTAAAATAATACTGTTTATTTCTAGAAGCAAGCATTTTATTACAGTACTTTGTAAACACCGTCGTGTTATTTATGTAAATCAGGGCCAATAAAATGATTAATTCGGCCACAATAGTCTTATTTATCAGGTGTGTGTTGCAATTCCTGAAGTAGTGGGAAGGACTGTTTCGTTTTATTTAACAATGCCTTAACAGACTTAACCAACTCGAAGGACCACCTAGTTATGGGTATTATTTGTATTAACAGCTGTTTCAGTTTCAGTCAAAAACACTGATTTTTCATGCAGCAAAACTTTTTGATAAAAGCGTTGTATTCAAATTTCTTTCAGTCATTTAACTTCAATAGCAGAAAATGTTGTTCCATTCTGTTTTGTGTTAGAAATGACCCTTTTTGGAAACAACACAGCAGAGTCAGAAAAACTTTCGCCATTTAGTGAATATGTCAGGACAGCAATGTCCGAACAACTTCCGCCTTTTAGTGAAAATAACTTCCACCTATTAGTGAAAATATCATGATTACAGACCCATTATTGCCAGAGTATCAACATTATGTCCTGCCTTCCATTATTTATGGAAGCCTGTGAACTACCTGTGCTTACTCAAGCTATGTTTAACCCTTTGTGGCTCAAGGATCCAAACTGAGTTTTGAAAAAAAATTATTTTGTATAATTACATTACAAATTATATAAAAGTATGAGGGTCACTCCAAAAGAAATGCACACTATTTTTGTAAAAATACAGTTTTCATTCTGCATGTGTGAAAGTCTTACAGTGAGTAGATACATTCTTCCCACTTGTTTTCAAACTTAGTTCAACCTGTTCCCGTGAGTGGCGCCGCCACAGCATGTCTTCAAGATGGCTGCTACACTTGGCGTTCGTCTGAAGCAACGTGCTATCATAGAATTCCTGTGCTGTGAAAGCGAGACTGTGGGAAACATCCACAAGAGGTTGAAAAAGGTGTACGGAGATGCTGCTGTCGATCGCAGTACTGTTAGTCGGTGGCCAAGCAGGTTATGTGATGAAAGCGGGCATGGCAATACTGAGGATTGTCCTCGCAGTGGCAGACCTTGTACTGCACACACTCCAGACAATGTGCAGAGAGTTAACGAATTCGTGACTGCTGACATATGCATCACAGTGAACGAATTGTCGCTCTGCGTTGGCATAGGGGAAGGAAGTGTTTGCAGAATACTGAATATGTTCGCGTTAGAAAAGGTTTGTGCCAGGTGGGTTCCCAGGATGTTGACAGTGGCTTACAAAGAAACAGGAACAGTACGAGAATGGTGGAGATGAATTTCTTGGAAGAATTGTGACAGGTGATGAAACCTGGCCCCATCATTTTCCACCAGAGACGAAGAGGCAATCAATGGAGTGGCATCATGCAAATTCACCCAAGAAAAAAAATTCAAAACCACACCTTCTGCTGGAAAAGTTATGGCTGTGGTGTTTTTCGATTTCGACGGACTCTTGCTTGTGGACATCACACCAAGTGGAACCACCATAAATTCTGATGCATATGTGACAACACTGAAGAAACTTCAAGCCCGACTGAGTCGTGTTCGACCACATCAGCAAAAGCAGGATGTTTTGCTGTAGCACTACAATGTATGGCCACATGTCAGTCAAAAAACCATGGAAGCGATCTCAAAACTCGGATGGATAACACTGTAACACCTGCCTTACAGTCCTGACACGGCTCCATGTGACTATCATCTCTATGGGAAGCGGAAAGACTCTCTTCGTGGAACAAGGTATGGAGATGATGACTCCCTTGTGCACGCTGCAAAACAGTGACTCCAACAGGTTGGTCCAGAATTTTACCGTGCAGGTATACAAGCGCTGGTTCCAAGATGGCGTAAGGCAGTTGAGAGTGATGGAAATTATGTGGAGAAATGAAAATTTTGTTCCTAAAGGATATATCTACACACTGTAAAACTTTCAAACATGTAGCATAAAAGATGGATTTTAAAAAAGTAGTGCACATTGCTTTTGGAGCGACCCTTGTAATATATAGTGAGAAAAGTACTCAAGTGTTTACACATTTTTTTATAAGACATGGTTACATAGTGAAACTACTGGTCCAGAACAAAAAGTTCTGACGTATGGTACTCAATACATTTTGTGGTAGAAAGCAAAACAGTTTTTCACATTACTGACACAGAGACCAACACCAAATATTTCACAACTCCCTTTCATGCAATGAGGCTTAGCTCCTGTGCTACAAAGTGTGAAACGTCCCCTTAGAACAATTATACATGACTGTGCTTAAACTGACACACAATAATTTTTTTAGCGCAACGCAATCGGACTTTCAGTAATCCCTACAAGAGAATGGCCCTGACTAAATTAACCTATACGTTTCACAAATCACTTACCTCACAAAAATCTTCGTTACTCGAACTACTGCAATACAGCGAGCGCTACTACTTCCAGCTAAATAAAAGATTCAAACTACGGAAGTCACTAACTACTGATAGGCATAGTTAGCAAATGGAAGATTTTAATAGAGAACAAACAGTGTATTTACCTTAATAGTCATAATATATATAGCAGTTCATGACATCCAGTCTTACAAATTTCAAAACCTCGCCATCTCTCTCCCAACATCCACCACTGCTGCCGGCTCACCTCCAACTGCGCAACGCTATGCGCTGTTCACATCCAGCTGCCCAACACTACAATGGCCAACAACAATGTAAACCAGCCACAAACTGCACGCAGCACAGCCAGTGATTTTCATACAGAGCGCTACGTGGCGTTACCAATATAAAAACCTAAACAGCCTACTTACATAGCCCCCATGCTCCCCACAAAAAATTTTACAAATTGTTTTGGGCAGTGGCCAATGCAGATTTGAAAAAATTTTTCATAATTACAATAACAAAAAATGAAATGCACAGACTTATTGATACAGTGTTGGTCAAAAGCTAAAATTTTCTCACAGTCCACAAAGACAGTCCTGATCGTTCATCACAGTAATACAGCAGTGTCTTTCTCAAAGTCTGGGCATTAAAAGAAAATGCACACGGAAGTAGTGGATTTCCATGCAGTCTTGACGAAGTAGTGTTGTCCTTCTAATGGAAAGAGAGTGCTGACTCTTGACATTCAGGCAGGTAATGGGCCACAACAGAGCGAACCCACAGCAGAGTCAGTCGAAGTTTTGAAGGATATTGGTAGGTAGGTCATCACAGAGCAGACCAACTGTTGTCCTGGTAGAGATTACGGTATTGGTGGGCCATCAGAGATGCAGACCCACTGTAGTCCATGTAGAGACGGCCAGCAGCCATCTGTTGCGACTGTGCAGGTGCACAATCACCATCAAAGAGTCTTGCAGACAATATAGCAAGTCCATAAACCACCACTTGGGTACTCACAATTTTTTTGGAATTGTCCTTAGAACCAGCAATGCTGTTAATCAGTCCCTTGCTGAATTATTAACATGCGTCCAAACACTAACAGTCCTCTTTTTTTTCACATATCGTGCATATACTATGACCAACAAAAACGTGTGCAGTGAAATGTAACTTACAAGTTACTAAATTTGATGAACTGGTGTCAATTACAATTATAAATTTACATCATAAGAATACAATTACAAAGCTACAAAATACATCATTCAAGAACATAACAATACAGATAATATTTGTAGTAAAACAGGCTTTACAAAAGAATAGAAATAAACATGCACATCAGTGTTACAAGAATTATGACATAAGTACATACATAGAGATCAGAATAACTTTTGAAACATCAACTACACATATGAGCAACAAAACAGAACAGATAAATAATGTCTAAACATCTTTACAAAGTAAATAACATAGTATTAGAAAAATTCTACAACGTAACTCATATCAGCTAAACACATAAAGACAGGAAAAACACAAATATACAAGAGTACACGAACACATAGCAGAATAACACAAGAGGAAAGGGCAGGGTTTGTTTTCAGTGTAACATTAGGTACTGCAGTCCAACCTAAACCTTCATTCCATAGATCTTTCGTCTTATTTCAACATTTGTTTCCACCAAAAAAATCCTATCCAAGCATCCTTTCGCTATTTATATGTTCACATATTTCTTACCTCATTATTTATTTTCCATTATCTTACATCATCATTTATTTCCAAGAAAATCCTACGTAAACCTGTTGTCCCTAAACCCTACTTTTTTGCTCATATCCTCTTTCAAAATACTTTTTTGGCCAAACCATTTTCTTATAGCTTCTCAATGCATTTCTTCCAATTCACCACAACTCGTTCTCTCATATAGCCTACCCTATCTTAAGCTAACTTAAATCTACTGAGCTCAGATGCTAAACTAAGAAATGAGGCAATGCAGCAGCACAAAACAATTAACACAAACAGCAATGATAAAAAATACAAATGGCAAAGCAAGCAGCATAAATTAGCAAAGCAAATGCAATATTTCAACTAATATAAGGCAATGCGCAGCAAACAAGAAAAATAAATCATTAGTAAAACTGGCTTAACAGAGTAATGTAAAGTGAAATTTAGTAGCACTATGCCTGGCAAACAGCAGCTGCAAATGCAATAACTTATATCTAAACATAACAAAGCTCAAGCACAAAAAATATTACAGTAAAAATGGCCATGTTTAATACCTATGTCACATCTTAATACTAGAGTGATGCATCACAATTTATTCTACAAAAGAAATTACCAAGTACTTGAAAAGAAAATTCTATATGCAATTCCTGTGAAGGGAAATGTCTTTTTGTACGCCTTCGTTTTTTTGAAGTACATCATAAAGTTAGTATTTACTGGATTTGTAGGCATAAAATATTAGTACATCTATAAAATTTTATTTTAACCAAAGCTGCAGGGCAGCTAGAAACGAGATATTAAACAAATTGAGCAATCTCTCAACTAGAAAGACAATATATGTAAAAATGTTTCTCATCATTTCATTAGGCATTTTAGTAAATATCATAAATTAAGAGCTCCACAGTGTAATCATATGTTTTCAAGTTTGAGCGTGTCGTATTTGCGATGCTTTCGACAAAGATATGTCAATAGCGAGGATAATGGCTTCCCCTCTTTTCTCCACCTGTGCCTCTGAAAGGCACACACTAACGGCTTTTTTCCAGGCGACTGTCGCGCAGCTGGGTGCTCACGACTCATTACATGAAGGTGGTCACTTAACTTTCTTATTGAAATATTTACGACACCAGTTTGCATTACAGTGACAGTCTCATATAAAAAATTTCACAGGTCGAGAATTTGCGTTGCAAATGTGTAGAAACAAAATCCTATGAATATAACAGTGTTCAAAAAGTTTTCGTCGGCAATGTGATACATTCACACATTTACACACATTTCATAACTCTTAAAGTACGATTCTTGGTTTCCAACATCCTTTTTCTCAAGTCAGAGTCCCTAACCACTATTCATTATTCATATACGTATTCGTCGACACTTCTTCAATATTTCACCATAATAAATACGTAGCATAATCAGATTCCTCATATAACATCAGCTTATTGATCATAAACATACCTCAACAGCATAATACACATCGTCGTCGTTAAAAATAACATCATAACAACTCAGCCAAATCTCAAAGACATCGTAGCATTCTGCAATAATTTCAAAATCTAAAAAAATTCTCTGCTCATTTCAATCGTGTCATCTACCTCAAACGTACTTTAAAATCATGCTCCCTTACCAAATACATCATTCAAGTATCACAATGGTTCCGAAAACATATGAACAGTTCACAAAGTACAGACAAAATACAATTTCATAAATGTGAAGTTACCCAACGGTGTAATTGCGTAAACATGTGTCACTGATGTAGTAAAAAAAAATGTTTATCTCTCAGTTAAATGATCACATAGCTGTGTAATTTGTGTGTTAGAGAAATATGGTACTGATGTGTAAAATTGTATAAGCAAATACCATATTAGCCAGGGCTCCTTGTGCTTGCAACACACATGGTACACAAAGTAAGTGTGTACCCCCCTGAGGATTAATGTAATTATACCCTCAGATGTTACAGATTACAGCAATGGAATGAAATGTATCATGGAAAACTTTCTTTGTAATTCAAAAATCTTTAAAAATAAATGTTTTAAGTACGAAATTAATCACTGAAATGCGTGTCCTGTAGCGCTAAATGTGCGTCTTGCTGTAAGATAATTCTGTTGAAGTGTCGTAGTTATCGTCCTCTGTAAACAAAGTTCTGCTGAGATCAATGTACTCACCTCATCACAAACAAAAGTGAGATGCTTTGCTTATAGATATCATAGTTATTATGCTTATTGCCGTGATGAAGAAAGTACCATAATGTAACGTATTGTTGTGCTACGAAAAAGGCTGTCTCATTGTAGCTATACCACAAAAGTTACTACTAAAACATGTATTACTTTCCAGAAGAATTCAGAAAACCTGTGCAGATATAAAACAGATACACCACAAAAACAACATTGTAAATTGTCACTCATTAGTAGCGTCGTGATAAAATCGTGTAGCTGTCACATAAACTAACCACTGTGTCATCTGGTATCTCACAGAAAGTACTTTAAATCCAGAATGTATTTTCAAGTAAACCAAAATGTTGCATTAAAATCTCATTAGCAGTACTGGTAAATGTTCTAAGTATATGAGCCTTATAGTCGTTACGTAATCGTGCAACTAACAAGCAAGAATGTACACACACAATAACACTGTGTCGTCTGTTCACAATAACAATGCATTCGTAATTTCTGTTTAAATAAGTTCTCTTGGTTCTTGACTGGATATTTAACTTCAAACTTTGTTGCATATTAACAGATTCTAAGTCTGACAAAGCATACTAGTATTGTAAAGTGAAAATTTATATGGCAAAGACAAAGTTAAAAAGCAGATTATCTTTCAATAAACGGTTTTACATGTGAAATGTGGTGTAAACCTTTACTCTTCCTAGTACGCAGAGTTTCAACTTCAACGCAATTATCATGTGGTATACGTCGGATTCTGTAAGGTCCATTGTAAACTAGAAAGAATTTGTGACTCAAATGTCTCTTCTTATGTGACAATGAATGAGCTTTAATGAGAACTTTCTGACCAATATATAATTTCTTTGCACTTGCTTTACCGTGAAGTTTTCTCCTTTTGTCTGCTGCAGATTTTATATTTGTAATAGCCAAATCAATTACGTCTTTGTGTCTTAGTTTACGTGTGTTCGGGAAAGGTACAAGCTCTCTGATTCTGTTCGGTGGTTCTTCATTCTCCATTACAAGAGTAGGTGGTAAAGCAGTGGAGTCATGGGGCATTCCATTCAGCACGTTTTGAAATAAGTGTAAATATCTGTCCCAATGCTTATGCTTTCTGTGACAATAAAGTCTGCAAAGCTTATTTATTTGTTTCATAATTCGTTCAGAGGGGTTACAATGTGGTGAGTACAATGAAATAAAAACAGGTTTGATTTTATGATTCCGAAGCATGCGTGACCAAACAGCAGATCTGAATTGCGGTCCGTTATCTCAAATGAGTTTACTAACGTGTCCAACTTCACGTAAGAAATTTTTAACAAAGGCGTTGGATACAGACCGTCCAGTGGCTTTACGTAACGGAGTGAAAGAAACAAATTTTGAAGTAAGTTCAACAGCGACTAGAACGTACAAAAATCCATTAGATGTTCTGGCAAGCGGTCCCAAGAGATCAACAGCAGCAAATTCTTTTAATTTAGAAGGAATAATGGGAAACAACGGAGCACGATGTGAGACAGTAGATGGTTTCGCCTTTTGACAAAGTTTACAAATAGACAAGACTCTTCGAATTCTCTTTTCCATATTGTTAAAATAACAAGTCGTCCGAAGAATATGTTAACATTTTCGTGGACCAAAATGTGCGTAGCTGAAATGAATGTACCAAATGAGCTTATTAACAAAATCATCTGGAATGCAAAGTACCCATAGCTTGTCATCAACAGTGCAGTGTTTGAACAGTATGTTGTTTCTAACCAGATAATAATGCCGAATCTGTGTGTGTCTCTTTTCATGCCATTTACTTTTGATGTCTTTCCAAATCGGATCTTTATCTTGTTCATGAGCAATGTCCTTTAAAGATGTGGTGATGAAGTTTTCAAAGGCGACTTTCTGAATGTAAAGAATACTGAAATTTTTCTCGAGGTTGCCTTCTGTGTTACTTTTCTCAGGCCCAGCCGGTGCGCGTGACAGTGCGTCTGCAACAATGTTCTCCTCGCCGGGAATGTGGACTATTGTGAAGTGGAATTCTTGCAGAAACAATGCCCAACGTTTTAACCTGTCATGATTTAATTTTGAAGACATCAGAAATTGTAATCCACGATGATCACTGTATACTTTTACGTGCTTACCAGAGAGAAAGAAACGGAGTTTGTTAAATGCCCAAACGATAGCTAAAGCTTCTAATTCAGTAATGGAATAATCTTTTTCAGATTTTGTTAGCACTCGGCTAGCAAAAGCAATGGTTTTCTGAACAGTAGTGTCATTTTCTATGGCTTCTTGAAATAAATGGGCACCAAGACCGACTTTAGAAGAATCTGTGCTAAGGCAGAAATCTTGTGACAGATCTGGATGAGCTAGTATTGGCGCATTAAGTAACGCTTCTATCAAAGAATTGAATTCCAACTGTGCTTGTTCGTCCCAGTTCCAAATAGTATTTTTTCCAGTGAGAGAACAAAGTTTTGGTGTAACAAGAATTTGCATATTCAGAAAACGACGGTAAAAATTTACGAGACCTAGAAAACTGCGGACTCGTTTTTTTGTGTATGGAACTGGAATGCCTCTGATTGCTTCTAACTTTTCAGGATCCGGCTTAATGCCTTCAGAAGAAATAATATGTCCCAAAAACGTCACCTTTGTCCTACCAAATTCAGACTTTTCCAAGTTAACTGTAATTCCAGATTCTGCAAAAATATGTAACACACTGTTGAGGATGCGATTGTGTTGTTTCCATGAGGCTTTTGCTAACAGAATATCGTCCACATATAAGGTGATGTGACGTTTTAAGAACTCAGGTAATATGGAATTTAGCCCGTGAATGAATGCTGCCGAAGAAATGTTCAAACCAAAAGAAAGTTTCCAGAACTGATAACAAACGCCGAAACTAAGGAAAGCTGTGTATTTTCTACATTCTGGATGAAGTTCGACCTGATAAAAGCTGGATCTGAGATCAATAGAAGACAACACTTTTACACCATTAAAATTTTGCAGAAGTTCTTCCAACGTTTGCGGCCTGTCTGTTTCAGGAATGATGATAGTATTGATTTGTCTCGAATCTAAGACAAGCCTGATCGATCCATTTTTCTTCTCAACAACATGTAATGGATTGTTGTATGAGCTTACTGCAGGCTCAATAATACCCTCGTCCAGCATAGATTGTATTTCTGTTCTAACACGGTCCTTATAATGTGCCGGAATTACGTATGGTCTAACACAAAATTTAGTATGCTCACGAACACGAAATTGGTATTGAAATCCCTTGATTGTTCCTGTTTTGTGAGTAAAAACTGTGGAATGTGCTTGTAAAATCTCAAAAAGGTCCTGCCTATCACTGTCACTACAATTGTCAATTGTTTGAATTTTATTCTGAATTAACTCATTAGTTTGAAATATGCCGTCGATATCATCCCTGTCAGTACTTGCACAGTGATTGTTAGTGTCTAGTTCCGTAGAAAATTCCGAACTGTTGTCTAACAGAAGGTAAAGCCGATTAATTTCCCCGTCATGGTTTGAGAGACAATCTTCAAATTTCAAAGCTATTGACTTACGTTCTTTCTCTAAACTTATTTCAGCATCGTGAAAGTTTAAGATTGCTTTGTATTCATTAAAAAAGTCTACTCCCAATATAATTTCCGTCGACAATAACGGGACAATAAGAAAGTTCGTAGAGAAGCTGTAGCTTTGACAACAGAATTCTAAGTTGGTTTGTTGGCGTACATCTACATTTTTTCCAAAGATTGCACCTTGTAATTTAATCTTACGTAACGGAAGTGTGGGGCAATCGTTCGATTTGTTGCATTTGCTAAAGGCTGTTTCACTAATCACTGAAATGAGACTGCCAGAGTCAAGTACTGCCGTAAATTTTACGTCATTTACTGTAATGTGAATCACAGGATATGCAATGTTGTTATGTTTTACGTCGTGTTCCTGGAGTAAGATGTCCCTAATGTCTTCCATTTTTACGTAATCACTAGCTACGACAGCTGCGTCGTCAGTTTCATAAGCACGTTTTGTGGCTGCCAGCGGTATGAGTCATTGCCTATTGTGTCTTTGTTGGCGCGCGTCGTTATTGGGATTTGGAGACCTAACTTCTACAAATTCTCCTTGTCGAGAGGGCCCTGCTCTGTTTGAATCCCGCCAGTTCTGATGCTATTCAGGTCTGTCGTTACGATCATATCGTCTGTCGTCATGTCGGTAGATTCCATAGTTTCTTTCTTGTCGGTCACGTGGTGGAGAATTTCTCCCTGAATCGTAACTGCGCGCTGGACCGTTGCATCTAAAGTTATTCTTTCTCCCTTGATAATAATTATTTTGGTTCCCATATTGTCTGTTTCTCTGATTGTCTCTGTGATAGTCATTACTGCGGAGAGGTGATCTTTCCCTGTAATTATTACTAATCTGCCAACGGTTGTCATATGGGCGGTGTCTGTTTTGGTCACGATTTACGTTGTAAGAATAGCCTTGTCGTGTATTATTTCTGTCATCGCGGAATTGTGACAGATGTGACCTGTAATTGTTGTGCTCCTGTTTTCGCGTTCCGCGATTGTCAGTGTCAATTTCCTGTTCTTGTAACAGTCCCTGAAAAGCTTCAATGTCGTCTTTGCAACGTCCTGCTAAAATAATATGTCCTAAATGTTCAGGCAATTTGATTAAGCAAATGCGGATGAGTTCTGAGGGGCTGTATGGCTTTGAAAGATACTGATTCTTATGCAACATGTCTTCAAAATATTTCATAAGACTGGAAAATTCAGATTGTTCGAAACGTTTCATAATTATGATGCTATGTTTTACTCAGTCTTGTGTAGCTTGAGACCAATCCACTGAGAGGAAGGCATGATAAAATTCTCCTTCACTGTGGCAATCGTGAATGACCGATCGCATTCTTACAGCTGGTTCGTTCTCTAAATAGCTACACATAAATTCTAACCTGTGCTCCAATGACCAGTTGGGAGGAAAACAATGAGAGAATTGATGAAGCCATGCTTGTGGATGAATGTCGTTGTCAGAATTCTTAAATGTTTTGAATTTACGTGTAGTAATGGAACAGCTTACAGTCAAAATCATGGTGTTGGTAAGTCGCACATCACTCATTGTTACTTCGTTTCGGCGGTTCCATCTCAAAATCCAATGCGCCTTGCCAATTTCTTTCATAATTTCTGAAGTGTCCTGTGTTATTATTTTGTGGTTGTTCCGTATTTCTATGTCCCTCTTCCCATACTGGAGCGCGAGTGTCCTCTGAAATATGTAATTCTTGCATTACATGTGCCAACTGATCTTGTACTTCCCGGATTTCTCTTTTATACTGTGAACTGATTTGATTTTGTTTGAATTTTGTAATTTGTTCATACTCTTCAGTGTCCGTGAAGGCTACAGGTCTTGTGTCATTCACATCATCATCTACCTTTGTAGATAAGTTAGTGAACTGATCTGAAAGTTCGGCTACTTTATCCGTTAGTGAAATTATTTCCTCTGTGTGTTTTTCTGAACCAAGTCTCAGAGTGTCCATTTGTGTTGAAATCGTATCTACAGTGTCTTTTAAGTTTCCTGAGTTTTTGCAAGCTGCATAACCGAATCGGTAGATGCAACTGAGTCAATTTTAGCTTGCAAGATGTCGTGATTTTCATGAACAATAGTTTGCAGTTCCTCTATGGCTGCTTCGTGATTCTGTAATGCATTTTCATGACGCGAAAAAATAGGTTGGAAATGCTCACAAATTTGTGTTTTTACGTCGTTACAGACTTTTTGACATTTCGATTCAATTTTATGTAACTCAGTAGTTAAATCTTCACGTGTTTGTTCAAGCGTGGTGTGAAGATTTTGTTCCATTGCGTCTAACTTTTGAAGTTTTTGTCCCATTTGTTTCCGATTTTGTTCAAGCGTTGTGTGTAACTTTTGAAGATTTTGTTCCATTGTGTCTAACTTTTGAAGATTTTGTTCCATTGTGTCTAACTTTTGTAGCCTTTGTCCCATTTGTTGCATTAACTGTAATAACAATGCACTGGTGTCTCAAACATGTTCTTCAGTGCTTTTCGGCAGTGAATTTGCACCGGCAACATTCACATTTTGACAAGCGGAAAATGTGTCTTGACTCATTTGAGAAAACGGTGAGAACCCAAAACCTGAGTCTACAGTATTTGCAATATTGTGTCCTGTCATTTCGGAATCCTGAGGCGAGCTGCTGCCGACCGATCGATCGATAATGCTTCCCAGTTCACTAATTGTTTCATTGTCTACACCATTATTTGCCGCCCGCTCCATTTCCCTATGCACAGTTACCAAATTACTACTTTGAATGTCTGTTATATCATTACACAGTGGTGCTGATAAGCTACGCTCGTCGTCACTATTATTTCTCAGTTTACTTCGGAGCCTAGTGTTACTTTTTTCACACGCCATTATTGTCACAATATTTTACACGATAACACAGAAAAGCACAATCTGAAGAGCAAAAATAAGAGAACACATTAACATAGCACTGAAAAAAATATCTAGTTAATTGCAAGCGCAGCTGCGAAATACTTGGTGCAAATTTACATGCATGCCACAACTGTTTTACTGTACAACAATGAAAGACTGCAACTACAAAGGAGATTCTCTCTACAATTACGCGCTAGCAATAAACTAAAGCTACACTAATTACACAAACTGCAAGAAAAAATCAGAAGATTCCAGTGAGGTATCCTCAGCTAAGGGTCGACATATGAAACGTCCCCTTAGAACAATTATACATGACTGTGCTTAAACTGACACACAATATTTTTTTTAGCGCAACGCAATCTGACTTTCAGTAATCCCAACAAGAGAATGGCCCTGACTAAATTAACCTATACGTTTCACAAATCACTTACCTCACAAAAATCTTCGTTACTCGAACTACTGCAATACAGCGAGCGCTACTACTACCAGCTAAATAAAAGATTCAAACTACGGAAGTCACTAACTACTGATAGGCATAGTTATCAAATGAAAGATTTTCATAGAGAACAAACAATGTATTTACCTTAATAGTCATAATATATATAGCAGTTCATGACATACAGTCTTACAAATTTCAAAACTCCGCCATCTCTCTCCCCACATCCACCACTGCTGGCGGCTCACCTCCATCTGCGCAACGCTATGCGCTGTTCACATCCAGCTGCCCAACACTACAATGGCCAACAACAATGCAAACCAGCCACAGACTGCACGCAGCACAGCCAGTGATTTTCATACAGAGCGCTACGTGGCGTTACCAATATAAAAACCTAAACAGCCTACTTAGAAGTGCACATCTAAGGGATGTGTCTCTCACAGGTGAGTGTTTTGCATTATCGAAACGTTCCTCTGGTGCTACATAGGGCTTGAAAGAGTTTTGTTTCTTTGAAAGTCTCGTTCCCCCACTGGGGGACAACTTTGTAGCTCCTA
The DNA here is from genome assembly GCF_021461385.2 of Schistocerca piceifrons. Taxonomy (NCBI): domain Eukaryota; kingdom Metazoa; phylum Arthropoda; class Insecta; order Orthoptera; family Acrididae; genus Schistocerca; species Schistocerca piceifrons. The sequence continues at coordinate 494,013,690 of NC_060140.1, read as the reverse complement.
TCAGACGTGCAATGACCGCAAGGGGAAACTATTTGAGTGACATGGACCTGCTCTCTTGACATCTGTCTTTGAAGATCAGGTATGAGTTGACAACAGTTACGTCTACGAAGTGCCACAGTATACGATGCCACCACTTTTTATTTTTTCTGCCAATTTCATACGCGGATTTGAACATATCTGCTTTATCCACATAACCCATATGGTTGTTGTGATCCTTGACTAATTGTGGACATGAAATTACAGTGACTGTACCATCCTTATTTTTCTTTGTGGCTGTTGACACATCCTCTATGCTGTAATAATTGGGGAGAAACAAGATCCCTTTTTATCCTTCCACAACACAGCAACAATTCCTGTCGCAGAACACCTGAACTGGAAGTCTCCCCTACCCATTGTTTTCCCACTCTTTAGGCATCCCAGCTCGCCCTTGTCGAACAGTTCCACATGCATACACTTGATGTTGTAGGAGGTGCTTCTTGAGAGGTAATGAAGTAAAATAATTATCGACAAATACCTTGTGACCCAATCCATGTAGACTTTCAGTCATAGTTTTGAAAACCCTAGCACCTACATTTTTTTCTGCAATATTTCCCACCTTCTCAGTATGTATCTCTAATTTTGAGATGTAGCCATTTTCATTTGTTCGCACTCATACTTTATACCCTCTTTTTATTGGCTTCTGGGGTAAATATTGCTTCAAACTGGAACGTCCTTTGAATCTAATCATCGATTCATCCACACTCTGGTTCTCTGTTGGTTTATAAGAGTTGTGAAAAGTGGAAGAGAGGAAACTTAGAAGAAGGTGTTTCTTATATAATTTGTCATAGCCTTCTTCTCCTTTGGTCGCTTGTCATTGTCATTTAGATGAATGTTACCTAGCAACCAAGAAAATCTGTTGCATGAAAATGTTGCAGAAATGTACGTATCTCGCATGGCAGCATCAGAAGGCCAGTAATCCTTGTAACCATGTGATTTCTTTACACGCATTAGTAGATTTAATTCAAGAAATCTACGTATTTCATCTTCATTTCTACTCACAAAGTTTGTTGAGCCAACCATCTTTTGCACTGCATTTAGATTTGTTTCATATGCTATCATTTGTAACTTCTCTGGAGGGAAAAGTGTTAGAAAAATGACTGTTGGTGTTTCTTTGTCCTCTTCAATATTACTGCCTGTATCACCACAAAACTGCTTTGGAGCTTTGGAAATTGGAAACATACAACAGCAGCATCAGCTGTTTCCAGCACATCTTGCTCTCCATTTGGAGGGTCACATTCAGTTACAAAAGATGATACAGCTTCATCATCAAAACGACGTCGGTTTGGTGGTTCAGAAATTTGTATTTCGTTGCCATCACGTTCACTGTCTGATATGCAAGACTCAGTATCACTTGGTATGTCGTCAAACATTTGCATCAGCATTTTGGTATTCAATTCACTTGCTTTGGATCTTTCTCTAGAAGTCATGATCAAACACACTTCACCTGCAACAAAAAGCAGCCCTCACTAACCGATGTGTCATAGTGGTTTCGTAGTGAAACCACACATATTTTTGTGTTTACATAAAAGCTATGCAAGAAATGGATCAAACTAAAATATTAGTCTACTCTACAATGCATAACGTTTCGTAACTTACCAGAACTACACCGGCTCAGATGATAATACAGCGGAAAACACAATATATGTCACCTCACGATCCTCAGCAACAGCCAACCATGGCACACACTGCGCAGCTGAATACCTTTGTTGCCTTCATGCGCAAACGTATTGCGAGCCAGGGGCGAGTTGTTTATCTTGACAACAGAGGGTAGCACACTCCAGTGCTGTGGTGGTTTCACGGGGCAGTAATTGAGCCGCTTTTGAGATATTAAATTAAAGGTGGCCTCACTGTGAAACCATTTTGTATGCACAGGGTTAAGATGGTAAGATTAACAGGAAAGTTACGATTAAAAAAAAAAAAAGAAGAAAGAAATGGTGATGCCTCCTCAGCTATAGAACGTAGAGGTTGTGTTTCTCAATTGTCAGTATTATCTGCATAAACCCATCCATATTTATCATAAAACAATGGCTATGTATGTATGTTGTAGAAGCAGAATAGGAATGTAGTTAAAGAATCTACATAGCTGTAGCTTGTGGAAGGAATACCTGGAGCGCCATATTTTTATCTTCCCTTGAATGTCAAGTTATTTTCAGTGTCCTCCTTTATTTCAGATTGTAAGTAGCTGAAGGTAACTTAAACTGAAATTTCTTAAATTGCACTTGTGTGCAGTACCATTTTTCTGGAATTGATGACTATTTAATCTAACGAAAAGTTTGATAGTCCAGATTTCACTCAGCCACATCAGTAGCAGAAAAATTGTTCACTCTTACCTCACATTGGGACAGCAACTGTCCATCTTTTATGAATGCTTCATAGCATAAAAATTATACATCACATAGAAATTTCATATAAACATATAAATTATTTGTGCTTATTCAAGTTAAGTTTAATGCAGTCTTTTTAAGACAGCTATAGGATATGACTGTTGTGTTTCTCAGTCATTAGTATTATTCACACAACCACATCCATATTTATCATAAAGTAATTATTATCAGTGTGTCATTAGAACATACAGTAGATACCTGTGATTCAGCTAATAGGGAATTTTTAGATATTAAATCTACATAATCATAACAGTGGAAGGAGTGGCTAGCGAGTTATGTTTTTAAACTTCTCTTGAACTGTCAAACTGTCTCATGTCATTCTTTTGCTTTCTTATTAAGAAATGACTGTTCCACCATGAAGCAGCTATTACTGCCACGCAGATATTTAGCCTCTGATGATTTTTCTGTCCACTGGAGACTTCATGGGCATTGGTAAGGGGACAATCAACAGATTTATTAAACGGATGTGCATGACACTGGACAACATGCACAAGAGATAGTTTTCTTAATGATTTCAGTTCTCTGATGTAATAAAGTGAAAATAAAATAAAGATGTGTATGGAATAATATACTTTTATTCTGAAATAATTTGTTTAATTTGTATTTTCTGATCTTAATTCTGAACTTTATGCTCTTTTAACTGATACAGTTCTTCGTCTAATCTCTGGTTCTTGTCATGCTACTTTGAAACAGCACCATCTGCAACCCTGCTAATTCATTCAAATTAGAGAACATATATTTTTATTCTGAAAACAAAACTTATGGTTTTCAGTTGAGATGACTGTAGAAAGGGACGAACATAGTGAAGGTATCACACCTGCAATTACTTCCCCTTCCCCCCAAGATTACATACAGCTGCTAAAGATGATTGCAAAAGCCAAAATTTTGTATGAAATAGTTACTATTCCTCAAATATTTAGGATGAGATACAATAACAATCCTCCAGTTTCAATATGTGCCATATGTACGTTTCTACCCAAGGACTATAAGAACGAATATGGTTGTTTATTGTAAATGTTGCCATCTTATTCTTCATATAAACACTCAATATAATTATTAATAATCACATCATAGAAACAAGATTTGTATATACCCAATAACTGAAGAAGTGGCTGTACAGTCTTTAACAATTCAGCAAAAGTACTTTCTGTAGAAACCCCTTGCTGCTCTAATGAATTAATCATTTTAAGACATAAATACAAGAGCAAGCTAGACAGTAACACCTCTCAGGATCGTCAGTCAGATCAATCTCAATGAAGTCTGTGTTATCACATAGGAGACCACACATCACAGTTGCTTTTATATTATATCCATACTTGGACTGTGGCGTCCTTCCCTTGACAACTTTATCAGATCGGAAATTTCATTGTACACAAGTTGGAACATACATTTCAAGTACGGGGCGCCACCGATTTGTAGCCTCTGCTACCTTCTCTAGGCATAATACTTATATGTTTCTTTCTAGAGGGGGCAAAAGTCATACGTCTGTTGTAGCTGCTCTGCCGATCTGTATCACGTTGTTTACGAATGGAAACTTAGTTAAATGATTTGCACTAATGCTTTCATTGAATGAGACTGCAGAAGTTTTTACTACACTCTTGAACTTGCCTAAAGTATCCACTAGCCTCAAAACATCCTCAAACGAATAATTTTGCAATCTGGAACGCTTATCGCTCACTTTAAACGCGCTATTTCTGCAGACGACGACAAAAGTAAATATAAAATGTCGTACAAAAAATACCCAGTGCGCTCTTAAGTTGTAGCCAACTTAACTGGATGGGAACGCTATTCCAGGTATAACAAACTGGGAAACAAAATAGTGTCCTACAATTTGCGCTCCAACTGAACCCATTGTTAGTCTGTTCATCAGTCAGCTATCCCTGGATTTAACCCAAGAATGTACAACTGAACCATACTCCATGAGGCAAATTTGAGAACAGGACATGATGTTGAAAGAACTTTCACCCAAGTATAAGAACATTAACCATCATGATACTCAACTGTACACTAATCTTTGTGAACCTAGCCAGAAGAAGCAAAACAGTATTAAAAAAGGTATTGTGGTCAAGGCACAGGTTTTTTTCGGAATTCAGTTCCCATTGTCAGATCGATCTCATCGATTTTCAGTCCCATCCTTATAGAGAGTAAAAGTTTATAATGGACTACCAAGATCATCTCGCTAACTTTGCAGTTCTCAGGTCTCTGAAATCAAAGAGAGAGGAAGAAGTAGTGTACAACCTCATCGACATATTTATGCTGCATGGAGCTCCAACGGTTCTACAGCGCGATAACTACAGCGAATTTGCAAACAGGAGTGTCGAAAAAGCATCTCAGCAATAAACTAGCTGCTGGAGTGACCGATTGCGGTTTGGCCACTTATGAAAAACAGAGCTTTTCATTCTGGGATTGACAGGTCGCCATACAAAACTATGTTAGGCAGCAAAGCTAGAGTAGGTCTCTCCACGTCATAGCTGCCTGGGAACGTTTTACAAAACGAAGAGACTGCGGAAGAGCTGAAAAAATAATAGAGAATGTACAAGCAACACAACAGCAGAAAGAAAGACGAGACGAATTTATGTGTCCCTGCAGGAGACATAGATGAGAATGCAATCCGTGATAGAGAAACTAAACCAATGATGAAGCCTTGGTTATCGAGGAGACTTACAATTCTGTGGTTACGAAAATCCTTCAATTTCTGATGTCCATTGCGTCTACGTGAAAGAAACCAGCGGTGCTCATGCATGTCAATAGTGGGGCCGAAACGTTCATGCCGTCTGTGTAGATTCTCCTGAAGACAATGATGGCGACGAAGTAGAAGGTTATAGGGTAAGCATTTTGTGGAGTGTTTGCTTCAATATTGAGAAAGCTATCCAAAGCAAAATGTAATCGAAGTTGAACCTTGAGATTCAGTCCAAAAAATGAAGAGGGATTCGATTTCCGACGTCGACAAAGTGCTTTAGACACATGCAATCTGTTGGCAGCCATTATGAATGTGATGGAACATGGCTTTTACTGACCTGAAACTGCAGATGGTATCTTGAAGCAACTCTACACTAGATCAGAATACACTATAAGTTCAAAGACTTTAATGAGAATTGAACACGTTTCTGACCAGAAATAGCTCTCCAATCTGCAGCTACCACTCAGTTGACGGGAAAAGGCCAAGCATTCTTCTGTGTACGTTGTAACCTCCCAACAGATTATTCCCGAACCTCCCAATAAAAATATGACTAAACCCCCCAATGAAAATCGTGACTCATATATAACCTTTCAATAATTAACTGACTGTGATCTAAACTGGTAAATCTGGATGTCAACAATGCTGCGTCATGTCCCTGAAAAGTCATTCTGAATAAACCGAAAATTCTTCCCTCAATTATGTCATCAAATAACATGTGTATATCTGCTCCTATAAGAAATGTCACTGGCACATCCCAGTGCAATGCTGGCCACTAGTTTTTGTTGTGTATGAAAAACAACTGATTTTATTTACGATAATTGGCATGACTATGGATAGGAGAAATTAGTAAAAACTTTAAATTCAGATGAATGACTGTCAAAAGTTACATTTATATGAAAGATTAATGTTGAAAAATTATTGACAAATATTTACATGTGACTTTGATATAACAATAATACAAAATGAGTTTGCTTTTACCTTAAACTATGTTACATATGTGCGTGGCAATAAATAATAATAATTTTTGCATTTACATTAAATTACATCATTTAGGCACCACCATTGTTTTCCACGACCTGCCTTGGTAATTCCATATAAGACATAAGTGCTCTCTGTGAGCTATAAAACTAGACAACTGCTCCCTAAGAGCGACCTGACCCAACCGCCCGACTGCGAGCTATTACTACTACTGCTGCCGCCACTGATCTCTGGTCTGCGATTCTATTGTAGCTTACATATCGCAGGCAGCATGTGACCAATCCATCGAAGTTACATCTGATCGAGTGTGCCAGCAATAAATTCCTTAGTCATGGATCTCTCAAAATGTGCAATACAAAATGCCAAAATATGAAGTACCTTTGTGTGAAAAAGAAAATTAAGTGCAATTCAAAATGTCACTCCAGCCTTCCCTTCTGTATCAAGTAGGTCACTCCAGTTCTGCTTTGTGTTTGTTTCAATATCAAGAAAGCTGTTTGCGTTTTTCTTTAAGTTGTGAAATGTATGTACTAGATGAAATTGCCTAAGTGTAAATTGTTTTTTTTGTGAAGAAAAAAAGTGAGTACTTACTGTAAAAAGCACTTCAATCTTAGTTCCACTTTAATTTTTTTCTGGTAAGAATATCCTGTGCTTTATTTCTTAGTTTTATTCTGTCAGTTTCAAATGTGTATTAATTAATGAAGGCTTCTCGCCTTGTGCTCTTTTAACACTTTGCGTAAATGGTACCTGTCATTCTTTATAATGCCTAGGAATTGTGTAGAATGCCTAGGAAAAGTATGTAACATTTTCGCAAAAAACTTATATTTCATAGTTTGCCTAAAACCACTAGCATTCCTATGCATTTTCTAGGCATTCTATAGAATCTCGGGATTTCACACAATGCCGATAATATATGCATTTAACAATCAAAATGTTTGATCATACATTATTTTGAACAGGCTTTTTAAAGTTCACAGTTAATATTTGACTAGTTTTTCAAAATTGGTTATAGAATTTGGTTCTATGTTTTGTTACAAAATTTATAAATCAGTTGACATGTTCGAATATTGCCATCTGGAGGCTAAAGTACATGAAATTCCTTTCTACAATAATGATTGAATTCGTTTTCTTAATAACATTCTAAATACAGGTTTTATTTCGATGCTAACATGACTCCTGTGTCTTTATGATTAGCTGAATAACAATTAGTATCCCTTTTACGTGTACAAATTTTGTACGTAGATTATAATTTGGACATTTGTTTATAGTGTTTTTACATATTTTCAGTTTTAAAATGCTTATGTATCATGCCTTATTAATTATATTTTATCTTAGTTATGCTTCATGTACCTCAATTTTTTAAATACAGTGAATTAACGATGCAAGGGTTGAATGAAAAGTAATGCCTCCACCTTCGTTAATTGGGTTTGGATGGGAATATTTTAATAAATAAACTAAGAAATAGTCTTTAGAATGTGATCTTTAATTACCAATATTCACCTTTCGACATAATCACCAGCCAACTGGATACATTTCTGCCAACGATGAACAAGTTTTCTGGAGCCATCACAGAAGAAGTCGACACTGTTCCCACAACCACAGTCTCACAGTTCTCTCAATGGCTTCATCAGAAGCATAATGATGTCCCTGTAGATCGACTTTGATTATTGGGAACAGGTGGAAGTCAGATGGTGCTATATCTGGGCTGTTTGGAGGATGTCATACGGTGATGGGATTCAGTCTCTGAAGTTATGCTGTAGGGGAACTTGAAGTGTGTTGTTTGGCATTGTCACACTACAGGAAAACATTTCCCATTTCCTTTTGGACCCCTGTTAGCTGTCGTTTCAGTGTTCACAGCGTTGTAATGTAACACTCTGAATTTATTGTTGTTCCACGATCAAGGAAATCAACATGGATAACACCATCTGCGTCCCAGAACACTGTGTCCATGATTTTTCCAGCTGAGGGCTGCGTCTTGAATTTCTTTTTCTGGGGTGAGTCTTTGTGTCGATATTCCATAGACTGAAGATTCGCCTCCAGGTCGTAATGATGTACCCACGTTTCGTCTTCTGCCTCAATTGAATGGAGAAAGGCGTCACATTCATTCTCATAATGCGAGAGGAGGTCCTGGCTGAACCGCCAATTAGGGCTGTTCACAAACAACAACAACTCAAGTACACATGTTATTTCAAAAACTTTATCGTGGAAGTAGGGGCCAGACACTTCTTTAAAATAATAATTTCAAAAAAAAATTCAAATAGCCTGAGAATTTTCATTATGAAAAGGAGATTACCAGGTATGACATTAACAACTTGCCAATAATGAGATTTTTTATATATATATATATATATATATATATATATATATATATATATATATATATATATATATAAGATTACAGTGTAAAAACTCTTTTAAAAAAATAGCTGTATGTAAAGGATACTGCAAGGTTTGATGTTAACAATCAGAAGATTTTAAACTTGTAATATCAATAGGGGAACAAGTCCAAAAAAAAAACAACCTTTAAGTAGCTAGGTTGTACTAAGCAAAAATAGTTGTCTCTCGCCAGTTACATAACTTGTGTTTGTTACAAGATAAATGTGAATAAGCCAGTACACAAACCTTCACATTAAAGGAAGTTCCCAAAAAAAAATTTCCGTAGTTCAGTGAGGGAGTGACACGTGTAAAGAGGCCCAAATCATGATAGGTGGAATAGTTATTGGTGGTCTACTGGGCCACAGAACATCAGCCCCAAAACTTCCATTACAAGCCGTCACCTCCCCGACTTACTTAAAACCAGAAGAAGAATCAAGGGCGGTGCCTGCACAGAGTCCAAACCACAGAGACCCACGACACCGACCCTAAATCACCCAATCGAGGTGTGAATGAAAACGGCCCGACCAAGAAGCAATTACCACATTCCCGCGAACAGGCAAACGAAAACTGTGGCAGGACGACCCCAACAAAACCACTGGTGAAGAAACTCATACACTTCACTAGAACTTGAAAACCTTCGTTACATAGAAACAGTACTCAACTTCCCACCCTCCACCCCAGCACCGGGAATACATCGCACTTCCAAATGCTCGTCAGAGCCAACCGCTGCCAGTGGTTTCAACGGCCGATAAGAAGACATATAGTCCCACGCGTTGATCTCCTGCACCATGGCTTCTAAACTTCATAAGCCACATACATGTGGGTAAGACAGACTTAGCCCCTGACAGCCAAGAGGTCGGCCAAAGCGAGCAGTTCACGACCCCCAACAGCAAGGCCCCACTCGCGTCACCACCTCTCTCGGTCACCGCCCAGTACGTTACTCCTCGACCGTCACACGACCATACACTTGCTCCACCTCCCGCCAAAGGGCGGTAGCGATCCAAACAGCGCGCCAAAGCGAAAGCGCCACCGCAAACACTAGACGCGAAGCGAAAGCACTCCGCCTGGCGCGCTTTTCGAAGAGCCGGACAAAACTGTGGCTCACTGGCAAATTTCAAGTCTGCGCACTATCATTTGAGGAATCAGCATCTGGCGTACCCACTGTGCACAGATCTCCCGATAGCCAAGCAAAGCAATAATTTGACCCACACGCTCTTGTGAAATGGCAATTGTGCTTGCAGTTTCTGAGAGATACAACAATCGTCGTAAATCAGTATGTCAACATTTTGCTTGTGAAACTTGGTGGTTGCTGTCACAGGACATCCAATTCTTTGTTTCTCACGCATGTCAGATGTTCCCACCTCAACATCTTTATACTTACTCGCCCAGCGATGCACAGTACTCACATCAACGCAATCACCATAAACTACTTTCATTCTCTGATGAATCTCCTTCGGGGTGACACATTCTTCTGTCAAGAATTCAATGACTGCCTGTTGCTTAAATCGCATTGACCGACTGTCTGCGCAGGGTTCCATACTTTACACTGTAACAACACAACCGTTCAATGGTAAGGCTTCCCGCCAATTGGAGCTGTAGAGAAGAGGCTACGGACCAAGGCAATACCTGCCGCATACCAATGCTGCCAGCTGTTGACGATTTACGAAGGTGGAGACATTATGTTTCACTCAACCCTCGTATTACAGTGCATGGTTTAGGTTTACATAAGTTTATGTAAATTCTGTAATGTAGTATCAGATATTTAGAGACGTCTGAATCGCAGTTTTCGTTAAATGTCCTCCCATTCTGCTACTTTACAGCATGTTACGACATCACTCATCCACTCGCAACAGCTCCCTTGTCAAACACTACTGATGTGAGTCTCACTGCGATTGTAGTGGTGCTTCAGCAGACACTTCTGATGTGAGTCTCACTGCGATTGTAGTGGTGCTTCAGCAGACAGTAGTAGATGAAAAACCACCATTAAGTTACTTCTGCCAGACCCTGACTCCCAGTCACCTTATGATGAAGAACTGCTCACCATATACGAAGCTGTTGTGGTATTTCAAAGATGATATTGAGAGGAGATGACTTACTATTTGTGTTGACCAAATGTCACTGACGGATTCTATACATTATCCAGTAAAAGACTGTTCTCTGCCCATTTCAGTAAACTTGATTACATCACACAATTTACAATTGATGTCAGCATCTCAAATAGGTGGACAACACCATCGCTGACTTGACTACTTCACACAAGTATACCGACTTTCAGTTAATGTAAATTACGACGATTTCGCCAAGGTGCAACATGATGGACAAACATAATGAGTTTCAAATGTAAAAAGTGCACTTCTTTCGATTCTTCCGCAGAAGGCTGGTGTGATGTTTTGCAAAATCGCCTATTTACGCTGGTCCCACTCAATATGCCGTAAATATATTTTTTGTAGCTTGTATGGGCTGTCAGACATGGTATTATGCCCCGTATCTATACTAGACCCTGACCATTTCATTAGGCCGAATGACTCTAGATTGTGAACGCAAACTTACATGGTTTACCAAAGTTGTATGGTTGGATGACAAGCACAGTCACTACTTGGTCAATAAGAAATACCTAAAGGTCATTTCCAACATGTTCATCTTGATTTTTTGACCCCCTCCCAGAGTCGTAGGACTTACGATACATTCTCCCCGCTATTGATCGTGTCACCCATCGGATCAGTGCCACACCCCTGTCAGACATTATGGTGGAGACAAAGGTAAGAGCTTTTGTCAACTTAGAGATCTTACGTTTTCACTGCCTGATCGCTAACAATGAGAAATGAAACACTTCATTTCTAATAAATTGTCTGCCTATCCAGAAAAGATTTTAAAAAACCAAACTTTCTTAGCAAACTGACAAAAATAAATTCATTGTTCTGCAACAGGATTAGCAGTCGATTGCCAATAACATGGAAATAAAATAAAATCAGAAAAATGAAAACAATAACATATTACAGTCTTCCATAATTATGTGAATGTATTGTAATTCATTTGACATCTCCCACCCACAGAAATTTGTTTTGTTTTCACTGCACATGAGAGCTGTAAATGAAGAGAGAACAGCAAAATCACGAAATGTAAATGTGAGTGACGCTGAGACTACTCCTCACTACAATTATGATTGCATTGTGCATGCATGAATCTGACACCTTGGACACACCAGAAAAATTTTCGTTGGTAGCTCTATGCATTTTCACGAGCCCACTGGCATCTGCTCAAACAAACATAATTTAAAATGTGATGACACCATGCTCATCAAAAGCAGCTTGTTGTTACTAAGTATTGCTGTCTTCATCCTAAACCCCTTGACACATTTTGCTTTTGGGGGTGTGGGCACCATGTTTTATTGTTGCAAATGGTGCATTTTCGTTGCAACTTAAGTTTCATAGTGGTATTTCAATCTCGTTTATGTTTTATTGCTGCAGTATTACTCTGCAGCAGCAGGCTACAGTAAAATTCTTTGTCAGGGTATCATTTCCTACCAGTCAAAATTACAATAACTTAACTCAAAACTAAAACAATGAAAAATTCCTTGAATTTTAAAAAGTTCCAAGATAATTCCCAGCTTTCTCACGAATGAAAAAACTCCCAGGTTTTTCCCAGATTTCCTGGTTAACCTGGGCTGTATACACTCTGTATGATAATTGAAGCCCTTATTTCCCCATTTCTTGGATCATAGCGACACAGCTTACGCATTCCTTTCTTGACTCTTTTGACTCTTGGTTGGTAGTGCATGAAAGATTTCAGGATTCTCTTATGTGACGGGAGCAAATTTGAGCAACAATTTTGTCTATATTGTATTATGGTATCTATCAACAATTTGACATTCGTCTCTGTGAATGTCTTCACTTCTAATATACTCGGTTCTTGTACATCCCTTGATGGCTCTTCAAGACTGCATTTCAATAGGTATATATTTTGCAACATTTTATGATGAATCAAATAATGGAATGTCTTGGATAGAACAATAACAATATGGAAAGAACAAGATTACTACTCACCACACAAAAAAAGCATTGAGTCACAAACAGGCACAATCAAAAACTCTGCCGACGAGGATGGCCAGTTTGAATCTGCACTATTCTCCGAATCATGTAAGCTTTGCAGTGTCCAGCATTACGGCACTGCCACTAATCCTTTCCAAAGTAATGGCTTAGTTGAAAGTTGGCACTGGATGCTTAATGCAGCATTTGTGTCACTTGAGTGCTAGTGGCACTGCCACTAATCCTTTCCAAAGTAATGGCTTAGTTGAAAGTTGGCACTGGATGCTTAATGCAGCATTTGTGTCACTTGAGTGCTGGTGGGAATATGCTCCATGTACAAAGATGATCTCTGTTCCTCTTTATGTTAAACCACTCAACCTGACGGCGGACTTTGTTTCCCCAGTGTAACCCCCAGAGGCTAAGAAGCTCCCTGCTCTCATTAAGAGAGTGAAACAATATGTTGCATGGCTCAGAACACCTACACTACAGCCACAAAGCTCGTCAAAAAATTTTATACACAAAACCTTCGCTGAATGTGATATCATCATGTTGTGGATGACTTGATCTGACCTGCGATGTAGCAACCATACTCAAGTCCTTACAAAGTTCTCAAATGAGGAGCTGATGCCTTCGATAATTTGCTGCTGGTACATAGAAACCTTGCATTGTATCACTGAACCATCATAAACCTGCATCCATTTTTGTAATACCTCCAGCACAGCTGACACAGAGGCTACACGGACGAATGCGAAGTTTTACATCCCCCCGTAGAATGACAGAGCATCAGGTACGTCGAACTTTGGCAACATGTTAGTAATCAGACTTGATGTGCACTAATTCAGTTGTTCGATATTCAAGGGAAAATGTTGATCGAATTTATTGTGGTTGAAGGACAACATGAGGAACGCCAAGTAAAAATGAGTTTATTTCTGGGTAATTCACTCACAGTTACAAACTTCCCAGTGATTTTGGTTACACCAAGATTATAAGCTTAAGGGTTCCATACAATCACAGGTCCTAGGTTTCAACTATCGCCATTTAGCATTCAAGCAGAGCCTGATGTTACTGCACCTACTACCCCACCACTTGAGCAGTCCAACATCACACTAACACAAATCAACAATCCCACTGTGGGTACACTCATTGACCTCCACTGTACCCCAGCCAATATCATGTGTATTGAAATGAAGCAAGGAGCACATCGCCATGTTTTTTCCCTTTTTGTGCCAAGAAATGGTCAAGCCATGCAATGCATATTAGTCGACGTGGCTGAAGTGTATGAAGAGGACCATGGCAGTTGCAACTTCCTCTCACCCCAGTTCTCTGCTCTCTAAGTTGCTAAGTTGGGAGGGGGGGAGGTCTCTGTGTGGTTCTCACCATGGATAGGTAGATAATACGACCCTTTGGTCAGCAGTTGAGCTCCACAAGACTGTCTTCGGCATTTTTAGTTCACAGTGAACACTTTCTAGTGCACACGTGTTCAAGTTATAGTTCCATGTTGTAATAAATCATATTATAACGTCCTAAATCTGCTTCCTGTGTTTCGCTGTAAGCATTTCACATAGGAAATTCCACACACAATATATTGTGCAGCCTTCAGATAAACTCTAGTGTCAGATTCCACTCATTGGCTTTGAGCAACGACGTCATACCTAAGGCCAAGCCGCTACATATAGGCAATCTATGAAAGCAAAGGATCATACTCGCCAACAAACGAATGTAGTATAAGATTAAATTACGATTACACTCAGGCAGTTATTTACTTAGTTATGAATTATATCGAAACGAACTGAAAATAAAGAAAATAATTAAGAACAAGAATTAAAAACAAATTTTCATGTCTGGTAAAAAGTATTCTCGTAATTTGTGCGACTAGAAAAGCACAGGAATCTTTAAATTGCATGATAGTAAAGCGCTTGGTGAAGTCATAATGTCATAAAATTGCGTTAATTTTATATTAATTATTGAATCTAACAGGAAAAGTGCAGGAAAGTGGGAGTTTTTGGCGGAGAGAAGCTAAAATGAATCAGAAAAAACGGAAAATTAAATGAATGACAACAAATACGAAATATCAGCATAAAAGTGGAGAAACCGACACACTAAATACTAAAAGAAAAGCCAGTACACGACAAACAGATATCTACAAAAAATAAAGAAATTAGAATCGATAACTAGAATTAACATATGTAGATAAATCCCAGTTACAAATTCCAACCATTCCATGATTCATATGTAAATTATTTTAGCAGTTGTAAGCATTGAAATGTAATACCATTTCTACATTTATAATTGCTCTCTGAAACTACTGCAGTGTATAACAAAAATTAGAATCGGTAAATATAACTGACCTTCTATACAGGGTGTTACAAAAAGGTACGGCCAAACTTTCAGGAAACATTCCTCACACACAAATAAAGAAAAGATGTTATGTGGACATGTGTCCAGAAACGCTTAATTTCCATGTTAGAGCACATTTTGGTTTCGTCAGTATGTACTGTACTTCCTCGATTCACCGCCAGTTGGCCCAATTGAAGGAAGGTAATGTTGACTTCGGTGCTCATGTTGACATGCGACTCATTGCTCTACAGTACTAGCATCAAGCACATCAGTACGTAGCATCAACAGGTTAGTGTTCATCACGAATGTGGTTTTGCAGTCAGTGCAATGTTTACAAATGCGGAGTTGGCAGATGCCCATTTGATGTATGGATTAGCACGGGGCAATAGCCGTGGCGCGGTACGTTTGTATCGAGACAGATTTCCAGAATGAAGGTGTCCCGACAGGAAGACGTTCGAAGCCATTGATCGGCGTCTTAGGGAGCACAGAACATTCCAGCCTATGACTCGCGACTGGGGAAGACCTAGAACGACGAGGCCACCTGCAATGGACGAGGCAATTCTTCGTCCAGTTGACGATAACCCTAATTTCAGCGTCAGAGAAGTTGCTGCTGTACAAGATAACGTTGACCACGTCACTGTATGGAGAGTGCTACGGGAGAACCAGTTGTTTCTATACCATGTACAGCGTGTGCAGGCACTATCAGCAGCTGATTGGCCTCCATGGGTACACTTCTGTGAATGGTTCATCCAACAATGTGTCAATCCTCATTTCAGTGCAAATGTTCTCTTTACAGATGAGGCTTCATTCCAAGGTGATCAAATTGTAAATTTTCACAATCAACATGTGTGGGCTGAAGAGAATTGGTACGCAATTGTGCAATCACGTCATCAGCACAGATTTTCTGTGAACGTTTGGGCAGGCATTGTTGGTGATGTCTTGATTGGGCCCCATGTTCTTCCACCTACGCTCAATGGAGCATGTTATCATGATTTCATAAGGGATACTCTACCTGTGCTGCTAGAACATGGGCCTTTACAAGTACGACACAACACGTGGTTCATGCACGATGGAGCTTCTGCACATTTCACTCAAGTGTTTGTACGCTTCTCAGCGCATCAGGGATTCCATGCGACGGAGGGTGGATGGTTGGTTGGTTTTTTGGGGAAGAGACCAAACAGTGAGGTCATTGGTCTCATCGGATTAGGGAAGGAAGTCGGCCGTGTCCTTTCATAGGAACAATCCTGGCATTTGCCTGGAGCGATTTAGGGAAATCACAGAAAACCTAAATCAGGATGGCCGGACGCGGGATTGAACCGTCGTCCTCCCGAATGCGAGTCCAGTGTGCTAACCACTACGGAGGATGGATGCATATATCCTTGCTAACGGAGGACTTTTTGAACATTTCCTGTAACAAAGTGTTTGAAGTCACGCTGGTGCGTTCTGTTGCTGTATGTTTCCATTCCATGATTAATTTGATTTGAAGAGAAGTAATAAAATGAGCTCTAACATGGGAAGAAAGCATTTCCGGACACATGTCCACATAACATATTTCCTTTCTTTGCGTGTGAGGAATGTTTCCTGAAAGTTTGGCCGTACCTTTTTGTAACACCCTATATAGGCCAATTCTAGGTGCTGATTCCAATATTAGTAATTTTTTGGAGTAGTTCAAAGAGCAATTACAAATGCAGAAATCATATTAGCCTACATTTTATTCCACACACGTGCTGAAAAAATGATCGAATTAATGAATCATCCAATGACTGGAAATGGTAACTAGAATTGACCTATATAGGTCAGTTCAAGTTACCGATTAAAGTATTTGTTACATCCTACTTTTTGTCAATTTTCGTTACTTTTACTCTCGTCCCATTAGAATCAATAATTAGTATTAAAAGTTAAAGTTGACTTATAATGTTATGACTTCACCATGACCCATACTGCACTGGATTTAAAGGTTCTCTGCACTTTTGTTACTCGCGTAAATTACGATAATAATTTATGTTGGACATGTATACTGTTGTTATTGAACTTGAAATAAACATGTGGTTACGGTTTGAAAGTGATCATAAATGCTTCTATAAACATGCAGAGAACGATTGTAACCCAAGGGTAGGCAAAACACAACCATATTAATAGGAACGTCTATAAAAGTGTCCGTAGCAACTGTGGCAAAGATAAATATGAAGCAGAGGCATCGATTCTAAATTCCAACACCCCCACTAGAAGCTATGCCTCTCAGTACATCATTCTCAGAGTCTAAAGTCCTGTGTTAGTTGCTGATGTCTGGTTCTTGGCAGTGGCTTTGTCATCATATCTGCAAGCATTCCATTTGTGGAAATTTGCTCCCATGTGATTTCTCCTGTATCTATCCTTTCCCTGTTGAAATGATGCCTGGTGTCAATTTGTTTAGTGCGATCTTTGTATCCAATTGTCTTTGAAAGATCAATTGCACCTTTGTTGTTGCAAAACAATCTTATTGGACCCTCTTTTGGGAAAGGGTATATCTCTCTTTGCAGAGGTTGCAGCCAAATTACTTCCTGACCATGCAGACATTAAAGCCATATATTCTTCTTCTGTCATCTAGAGAGCTACTGTTGGTTGTTTTTCACTATTCCATGAAATTGCTGCACCTTGTGACATAAATAAAAAAAAACAGTGGTTGATTTTGTATCTCCTATGTTCCCAGTCCAGTCAGCATCAGTGTAACCTGCGAGTCATGCCGGCCGGTGTGGTCGAGTGGCTCTAGGTGCTTCAGTCTGGAACCGCGCGACCGCTACAGTCGCAGGTTCGAATACTGCCTCGGGCATGGATGTGTGTAATATCCTTGGGTTAGTTAGGTTTAAGTAGTTCTAAGTTCTAGGGGGCTGATGACCTCAGATGTTAAGATCCATAGTGCTCAGAGCCATTTGAACCATTTGTGATGTCATGATTTTCTTTGGAAAATTGTAGCTTGAAATCTTTAGTTACCTTTATACATCTTAGGATTCGCTTTACAGTTTTACAGTGGGATATTCCAAGGTTATTATTAAACCGACCCACAACTCCAATTGCGTATGCTAGTTCTGGTCTAGTACCTTGTTGTGCATACTTTAAGCTACCTATGGCTTCTTTATATGGGACTTTCTTCATGGTACCTCTTTCTCTCTCTGTTTTTGGGCTCATTTCATGAGTTAATATTTGGTTATTGTCAAGCGGAGTGGATACTGGATTACAGTCTACCATGTTATACTTTCGTAAAATCTGTTTTACATAATGAGTCTGATCCAACTATAAAAGTCCAAGCTTACGATCTCTTGTCACTCGGATCCATAGACAAATGGATACTACTCCAAGGCCCTTTAGTTTAAATTGTTTCTTTAGCTGTTCTTTAAATGCAATTTTCTGTTGCATATTGTTACAAAATATCATCATGTCATCTACGTAAACAGCTACAATTAATATATCACTTCCTTGGTTTCTGTAATAAACACATGGATCAGCAGGGAACCTGCTGAAATTTAAGCTTAGTAGAACTTTGTCCAGTTTGATATTCCAAAAGCGACTTCCTTGTTTAAGACCATACACTGCTTTCTTGAGTCTTTTAATACCTTCATATTTGACTGTTTTTGTCACTTAGTCAGCTGTGGGAATTTTATCATAAATTTCTTCTTTCAAATCACCTTGCAAAATCGCTGTCACCATATCACAATGATAGTCGTATTTTACAGCTAAACTAAACAAATATCTGAGTGAATTGTATCACTGGTGAGTATGTTTCTTCATAGTCTAAACCTTTAATTTGTGAACATCCCTTAAATACAAGTCGAGCTTTATGGCGAATTGTCTGTCCTTGTAACTCTCTTTTTTCTTGAAGACACACTTAGCATCAATCGCTTTTTTGGCTTGGGCCAGAATAGCTGATTCCCAAGTTTTATTTTTCGCATGTGACTTCAATTCTTCTTCTATTGCTTGAAACCATTTCTCTGAATCCTTGGACTGAAAAGTTTCTTCCAAAGTTGATGCCTCTGAATCTTCTTTAGTTTAGTAGGTCTCATAATCGTCCATCTTCTTTGGTATGGGTAATAATAATAATAATAGCTTTATTCAACATCAAATGGAACACTGCACATGTACAAAGAAACTGTAATGATTAAAGTTATTTGTACAATACACGAGACACATTCTTCTGAATACATCATTAATTTACAACAAAATTACAATAAGATGTTTGCTTATTTCTTTTAAATAATTTCACAAAGCATTTGTTGTTCTTCATATAAGTATGGTACTCTTCTAATGGGTTGAAAGGGTGTTTTACTAAAAATTTCTTAAGCTGATGTTTCATTTTAATTGCAGGAAAAGCCATGACTGGACTAGGCAGTGCATTAGCAAATTTTGTACCTGTGTACTGAGGCCCCTTTTCGTAAAGTGCTGTTCTGTGGCTGGCAATGTAGAATCTTTCTTTATTTCTAGTATTGTACTGGTGGAAATCTGAATAAATGTTTGGATGCAGTCTTTTCACAAGCAATATGGCTTTTAGAATGTATGTGTTTATAACAGTTAACACCTCTGTTTTTGGAAACAAGTTGCGAGAAAATTTCCTATATTTTGCTCCACATATTATTCTCACACCCCTTTTTTGAAGAATGAGTAGCTTATCTAGATTGGCTTTGGTTGTTGCCCCCTAATTTCAATACCGTAGTTCAAGTGATAGAAGAAAAGAGGATGGTATGCAATCTTTAGGACTACAGTGTCTCTACAGAACTTACTAATAGTACTGATTGCAAATATATGTTTTGACAACTTAGTTGCTAGGGAGTCAATATGTGTGTCTCATTTCAGGTTGCTTTGGATTGTTACGCCAAGGAATTTTACACTAGACTCTTTATTTACCAATTCGTTGCCAATTTATAATTTAATTTCATTATTCAAACTACTTTTGTTAAACTCCATCAAACATGTTTTACGCGTGCTTACATTTAAGTGACTTTCATTAAAAAACT
The DNA here is from genome assembly GCF_021461385.2 of Schistocerca piceifrons. Taxonomy (NCBI): domain Eukaryota; kingdom Metazoa; phylum Arthropoda; class Insecta; order Orthoptera; family Acrididae; genus Schistocerca; species Schistocerca piceifrons. Next base: position 493,993,889 of record NC_060140.1, on the reverse strand, counting down.
GAACAATTTCTTTTGTCACATTATTACACTTGGCCTCTAGTTCATTACATGTTTCCTTTTTACACACAATGGGCGTGACATCAGCATACAGAACAATTTTGGAATTTATTGTACAGTATTTAATATCATTTACATAGATTAAGAACAGAAGGGGGCCCAACAGCGAACCCTGGGGCACTGCATATTTTACGCAAGTGATCTCTGGTTTGTAGACACCACTTTCCGTTTTAAGTAGAACAAACTGTTTTCTATTGCTCATATAACACTTTGTTAGGTCATAAGCAGCGCCTCTAATGCCCATGTTCCATAGCTTGTCTAATAGGATGTCAACATTCACACAATCAAAGGATTTTTCCAGGTCTAGGTATACACCTGCCACATGTTCCTTGCTTTCGATACCCCCTAACACCTCAATTAGTTGAGCAGCTGCAGTGCTAGTCGATTTACCTTTTAGGAATCCATTTTGATTTTCGAACATCAGGTTGTGTTTGTTTAGAAAGTTTATAATCATGTTGTATATAACTTTCTCAACTATTTTGGAATAGACAGGAAAGATTGAGACTGGTCTGTAGTTTTCTATTTTGTTGTTGTCACCTTTCTTAAAAATGGGTGTTACCTGTATTCTGGAAGATCTTCTGAGCACTTCTTGTTGAGGCGGTCCAGATTCTTCTTCTATTTCGACTGAGCCTGTTTCTTCTGAAATGCTGTTATCTGATCTGTTGTTCCTTGAGTCATCTTGAATAGTAACGCTCTCCTCCTTATTTGTGAACTGAATATATATCTGATTTAGTTCCAGCAAATGATCACATGTTCCTGGCTTGTTATTATTCTCTTGAATTATGTCTTCTCTAAATATCACATCTCTGGATTTAATGATTCTTTGTTGAACCAGATGGAACAACCGGTATGCCTTGCTGACTTCACAGTATCCGACGAGTATGCACTGAACACATTTCTTGTCCCATTTGCACCTAATGGTTTTTGGTATGTGGACAAATGCCTTACTGCCGAATAATCTTAGATGTCGGAGATCAGGATTCTTTCATGAGAAAGCTTCCTCTGGCGTTATGTTGTTCAAAACTTTTGTCTGTGAACTGTTAATGAGGTAAACTGCGGTGGAGACTTCTTCTCCCCAAAATTTCGTAGGTAATTTCTCTTCAAATAACATACATCTTGCCTTTTCCACGATTGTTCTGTTGTACCTTTCTGCAACACCAATGTGTTCTGTAGTGTAGGGAACAGTGGTTTTACGTTTTACCCCATCTTCCCTTAAAAATTTCGTCAGTCTTTCGTTCAAAAATTCTTTTCCTCTATCAGTTCGCAAGATACAAAACCTTTCGCCTGTCTGATTCTCTATGAACATTTTAAAGTTGCGTATAGTGTCAGGTACTTGGTATTTATTGCTGACAGTATACAAAAAATTTTCCTAGAGAAATCGTCAGTCAGATGTGGTTTGCATTGGACCACACAAATCTGAATGCACTAACTCCAAAATTCTTTTAGCTCTAGAAGTGAAGTGAGGAAAGGAAAATCTAGTTTGCTTACCCTCTAGGCACATAACGCACAGAGTGTCGAGGGCTCCTTTATATTTGATGCCATTAGCCTAACCGTTCTGTAATTCTTTCATCGCATCTGAGTGTAGGTGGCCTAATCTTCTGTGCCTTAGATTTGCATCAATAAACAAGGATGCATACTTTGTTTCTGCATTGCAATCACTTGGGTGATCCAGCCTATACATTCCGTTAATTAACGATGCTGTTGGTATCAATTTCTTCTCTGTATCTCGAACGCGACAGCCTCTATTGTCAAAATGACTGAGTGACCCTGTTGCACTATTTTGCTTATGGAAAGTAAATTTGTACTCAGCTGAGGAACATAAAGTACATCCGTCACCTTAATATTTCTCTCGGCCTGCCACAGCATTAATATGCTTGCAGCCTGTTCCTTTAACGAGTAAATTTTCGTTGTTGGCCACGACCACTTGTGAACTGGGATGGTTTGACATGTGAGCTGACGCATCAGAATCTGCAAACCATTATTTGGGTATATCTTTATGTTCACTTTTCTTTTTCTGTTCTTATTTATTGTCGTTGCCTTTAATTCTTTGTCGGTATAATTTCTGAATATGATCAGTTGCTTTCAAAGATTGCCTCTATGTAGCGTCTCTGCCTTAAGTATGACGTCGAGAAGTGGAATCGGACACTAGAATTGACCCCAACCTACAATCGGGACTAGTGTAGCAGGGGATACAACCCGTCGGCTTTGGACAATGACGTCACAAGTCGCCAAACGAGAAGCGATTCTTCTTAGTGTTGTAGCTCCCTTCAGTAGCTGATAAGTGTTTTTTGGCTTTTTTTAAAAAAATCTCACGAGATAGAATAAACAGATCCACTTTATTAAGCAATCAGTAAAAAAACGAAACTGAAACATAACAGCAAAAGCGAAAATGGTATACTGCTCTCTGGCGACTTGTGACGTCATTGTCCAAAGCCGACGGGTTGTATCCCCTGCTACAGTAGACCCCTACAATCTTATATCCAGAAGATGAATCACATTGTTTATTGTGAATTATTGCACAGTAGTACCGAAGTCTACAGCCGCTTTAGTAACTGCCATGAAGTCACATCACAACTGCTTGTTTTAGAGGGGGGCGTGGTGAGTTGAATCCGACGCAATGTAAGTTGGCGACAATAATTTGACACTCCATAGATATTCCTACTATATGATTATATCCAATGTTGTTCCATTCTTAGTTACTACAGGTAATGTCTTTGACAAAATACCGCGCAAATTTGTGTTATGATGTCGGTTTGTTTGTGGCTGTGGGCGATTAATTAACCGTTAACATGAAATAACGGCCGATAAATGTTACAAGAGTATTATTTAAAATACATATAGTTTTCATAAGTGCTGTTCTGTACGAACGTAATTTATTAGATGAAATTAATTTGTAGTCGTTACCAAATAGCCATCATAAGCACTGATTGCGATACGTGCATATAGTCACCTCAGTTTGGAGTAATGTGGTATTCTCAGTGTGAGTAGCTTGTCAAATAGTTTGTTACAATTTTTTTACTAATGATAATTGCATTATTGTGTTCTTTGTGGCAGATAATGGTGTGTTTCACGTATCTGATCAGGAAAAGTTTGAAAGAAGTATTTAGTGATATAAATTGATGGAGCAATGTGTGGTGTTATATTGATTTTCACCTGGCATCCTTGGTAACGTTAAGATAGAGCGATATCACATTTACCGAGATGTGAGCATTATCATTATATTATGCAGATACTTTTTGGTGTCTCACATTTGATATATGTATTTCAGCCGCAAAGCCAATTCAAATGCCATTTCATCTTGTAATAGGAGCCGATTTTTAGAAATGGTTTTGTCAGATTACGTGACCCCTCCAGTACACTGTCAACTAACTGCACTTGAATAGTAACAGAGTTTTGTTATTGCTAATTAGTACAGTGTGGTGAAGTATTTGTAATTGTTATACAGAACTCATATTTGTCATTTATCACCTATACTTTATAATTTCGGGTTTTACCTGTTTTAAGTGAATGCGTACGTACACTTCACAGCTTGAATTCGTTGACACTATTTTCGTTTCACAATACCTGTAGTCGTTTGTACTCTTACGTAGTATCTTGCCTCCTATTTATAGCGTAAGAATCTTAAATGTTAAATTGATCCTGCACACAATATTTCACCAAAGAAATTGGTTGTTACGGAATTCATCTGTTGAATAGTAGGAATTAATCGAGTAGGCTGGTTTTTAATATGTTTTTAAAATTTTCTGTTTTGTTTACAAACTCCTATAACTCACTGAGTAGCTGGTCAAATTGCACCTTGAAAAATAGATGGTGTGACTAATTTTAAGTTAACGAATGCTGCTGTTCAGTTTATGACTGTCAGTGATATGCCTCATTAAGAAATAAATGCCTGTGTAGAGGTTATGTATTGGATCCGCCTTGCATTTCTCAACATGATGCAGATGTAAACATTAAACTTCACTACCTTTCGCATTTGTTGGCTTCGCCAACTCACAAACCAATTGTCACTTTCCAATCTTTTATAGACATTGTGCTGCAGTACAGATCAGTCTGCCACAACCGTCAGGATGTCTAGATTAGATTCAAAAGAGGTAATTAGGTTTGAGTTGAAGACATCAATAAATTTGAATGCACAATAAAGTTTGTGGTGAGATTTCGATCTGCAATTTTGGTTGATGTCTATTTTCTCACCATATAAAACAACTTTCTGCAGTAAAAAGTGAGAGTTGAAGGGAGATTAAAAAAAAAAAAACTATATTAGTAGGTAATACTTTGAGTGTTTTGATGCACACATATTGTATATACACCAGTGCAAAAGATGCAATGGAAGACACTGTTGTTGTTGTTTTTATTTTTTTCAATTAATATGATGTTGATAGTTTCATTGCTTGTTACCGTCACGATTTTCATGCTTTTATCATTTCCTACTCCCTTTAATTCTGCTAACACTGTCACAACACAGATGAAAGAATCTTAGCAGGTGATAGGGCTTATTAGAACTGTAGTAGGACCAATTTTTACATCCTTGTTACTCTGTCATTTCACTCATTTTAACATTGTGACTTAACAAGTTTACTGCCTTACTTGATCTCTAGTTTTAATTATTATCAAGAAAGTAATGCCAAACTATTTACAGATTTATATTTTTTTCTCCTTTTTTTCATTATTTCCATTTTAAAGATGATAGCAATTGTTGTGCTGTTTTTTTACGGTACACTTAAAAAAAAGTTCCACAATAGAAAACTATGAGATATTTAGTGATTCATGGAATATACAACGAAATGACAGATGTCATGGGAAGGAGAGTGTCCACTGCAGTTGGCAAAAAACCTTGTCTACTGAGGGTGAATGCAGCTTGGCTCAAGAGGAGACAGATAACCGGAGTCCTCTGCGATAAAAAGTTACCTCAATATCTAAAGGCAAAACTATGAGGGTAATCCCAAAAGTAAGGTCTCCTATTTTTTTAAAAAAAGTACATAGACCTCTTTATTTCTACAATGGCTTACATCAGTTTACAGCTTGAACATTTAGCTATTTTTCGACACTATCACCATTTATGTCGATGCATTTTTTGTAGACACTGTGGCAGTTTCTGTATGCCCATGTCATACTAGCTTGCCGCCCTGCTGTTCAGAAAGTTATGAACCTCTTCTTGCACCTCGTCTTCGGAGCTGAATCACTTTCTGGCCAAATGTTTGTTTAACCTAGGGAACAGGTGATAGTCACTGGGGGCAAAGTCAGGACTATAGGGTGGCTGGGTGATCATGTTCCACTGAAACTGTTGCATGAGAGCAACGGTTTGCCGAGCGATGTGTGGGCGAGCGTAGTAATGGAGAATGTGTACACCCTTGCTTGACATTCCTCTTCTCCAGTTCTGAATGTTGCATGAGAGCAACGGTTTGCCGAGCGATGTGTGGGCGAGCGTAGTAATGGAGAATGTGTACACCCTTGCTTGACATTCCTCTTCTCCAGTTCTGAATTGCCCGTTTGAGTTTTATCAGAGTCTCAAAGTACCTGTCAGTGTTAATTGTGGTCCCAGTGATTCAGCTCCGACGACAAGGTGAAAGAAGAGGTCCATAACTTTCTGAACAGCATGGCGGTGAGCTGGTATGACATGGGCATACAAAATCTGCCACAGCGTCTACAAAAATGCATTGACAGAAATGGTGATTATGTTGAAAAATAGCTAAATGTCCAAGCTGTAAACTGATGTAAACCATTGTAGAAGTAAACAGGTCTATGTACTTATAAAAATATAGGAGACCTTGCTTTTGGGATTACCCTCGTATATAAGACCATGGTACACCCAGTGGGAATACAGGGGACTGAGTGTCGCTCTTACGACGAAACAACAGGAGCAAATGTTACACACCATGTGGAGATAAAGATGCTTTCATGGTCCATGGGGCTGACATTGAGTAAACCCGTAAAAAATGCAGACATCCGGAAAAGATTTTGTGTTGTGCCAATCACCGACAAAGTGAGGGAAGTCCGTCTCCGATGGTATGGGCACTTCATGATAAAGCAAGACAACTCAGTCTCATAAACAGCGCTCCACATCAACCCAGGAGGAACAAGACCATGAGCAAAACCGGCAAAGAGATGGACTGACAACATCAGGGGAGACATGCACGTTGTTGGCTTATGACCAGAAGATGTTAACGACAGGAAGTAATGGAGGAGATGTAGCAAAACAGAAGACAGCGCAAGTCGGGATTAATGCTTGGGAAGAGAGAGATAGATAGTGACGTTATCGGCTCACATGTAACAGTCTTGGTGAAATTAAGTTAATTGTTGAATTTTTTTAGCAGACATTCAATTTCGCTGTAACAATTTTATATTCATTCGAAGGAAATCTATGGTCAGTAGTCTGAAAATACATAGATCATGCAATATTAGTTTGGAGGTGACTTTAACCTACAAAGTATAGACTGGGATGTCTATGAACTAATTGCAGGGAGCATAGACAGTCTTCTGAAGTACTTTTAAGTACGTTTTCCGAAAACTGTGTTGAGTGGATAGTTTTACAGCCCACAACCAGTAGAAATATCTTAGGCCTTTCAGCAACAAATGGGCCAGACCTCATTGACAGTGTCAGTAAAGAGACAGGGATTAGTGACCACGATGTCATCATAGCGACTATGGTTCTCAAAAGTTAATAAATCAAGAATGCTAGGAGAGTATTTCTGCTAGCAAGAGCAGATAAGCAGTTGTTAACACCCCACTTTGACAGTGAATTGACATCATTTATTTCCAGTATGTTGGATTTAGAGAAATTAGGGGCAAAGTTTAAGTGGATTGTAAATCATGGTCTGGAGAAGTATGTGCTGAGTAAGTGGATTAGGGACATAAATGACCCACCATGATTTAACAGTGAAATCTGAAAAATGCTGAGAAAGCAAAGCCCATTGCACTCAGTTGAAAAGAGGACATGCTAATGACAACAGGCAAAAGTTAATAGCAAATGGTGCAGCTGTTGAAAGATCGATGCCCCAAACATACAGCTGCTATCACCATGATACCCTATCAGAAGATCTTGCTGAGAACCTGAGAAAATTCTGGTACTATGTAAAATTGCTAAGCAGATCTAAGACATATCCATTCTCTCACTGACCATTCTGGTGTGAAAGTAGAAGATAGCGAACAGAAAGCCAAAGCACCTCGTCTCCTACCTTCCAAACTTTACAGAAGCTCTCCTGCAAACCTTTCAGAACTAGCACTCCTGAAAGACAGGATGTTGTGGAGACATGGCTTAGCCACAGCCTGGGGGGTGTTTCCAGAATGAGATTTTCACTCTGCAGTGGAGTGTGCACTGATAGCAGCTTAAAACTGTGTGCCGGACCGGGACCTTTGCCTTTCATGGGCAAGTGCTGTACCAGCTGAGGTTCACAGGAGAGCTTCTGTAAAGTTTGGAAGGTAGGAGACGAGGTACTGGCAGAAGTAAAGCTGTGAGGACGGGGCGTGAGTCGTGCTTGGGTAGCTCAGTTGGTAGAGCACTTGCCCGCGAAAGGCAAAGGTCCCAAGTTCGAGTTTCGGTCCGGCACACAGTTTTAATCTGCCAGGTAGTTTCATAACAGCGCACATTCCGCTGCAGAGTGAAAATCTCATTCTGGAAGAAAGCCAAAATCCTAAATTCTGCATTTAAGAAATTGTTCATGCCAGAGAATCATATAAACATTCCGTCATAGACCATCACACAGTTCTGTATGGAGAACATCATAATACACATTTCTGACGTTAAGAAGCAACTGAAAGAGTTGAAAACAAGTCATCAGGTCCCTTACTTAGCTTTCATTTATTGTGAATGTGTTGAATGGCAGATAGCTCAAAATGTAGAAAAAATAAATGAATGCCGATGAATGGGAAAAACAAACTAATGTTGTTTGAGTACATCATTAGTAATGTGGTCCTGGATGCAGTCATATTGATTAAATGTCTAACTGTAACATTGCAAAGCAATATGAAATGGAATGAGCATGTAAGGATCATAGTAGGGAAGACAAATGGTTACTTTCGGTTTATTGATAGAATTTTAGGAAAGTGTGGTTCATTTCTAAAGGAGACTGCATCTAGGGCACTAATGCAACTCATTATTGTGTACTGCTGAAGTGTTTGGAATCCTCACTAGGTCGGTTTCAAGGAAGACATTGAAGCAATTCAGAAGTGAGCCTATATTTGATACCAGTAAGTTCCAACAACATGCAAGTATTACAGAGATACTTCGGGAACTTTCCCTGGAGGGAAAGGAACGATCTTTTTAAGGAACACTAATGAGACAATTTAGAGAAACGGCATTTTGACAACTGAACAGTTCTGCTGCCAATGTACATTTTGTGCAAGGACCACTAAGAGAAGAGAAATTAGGGCTTGTATGGTGGCATATAGACAGTAGTTTTTCCTTCGCTCTGTTTCCAAGTGGAACAGGAAAGGAAATGAATAGTAGTGGTACAGGGTACCCTCCGCCATGCTCCGTATGGTGGCTTGCAGAGTGTGTATATGTGGATGTAGATCTCAGTTATGATCCATGGAGAAAGCAGTTAATAAGTTAGTTGTTTTTTCAGCTTGTTTTCCATCCATGCCACCTTTTTTATTTGTCGTTGGTATTTACTCGTGTGTGTGGTTCCCAGTGAGCTGATATGGTATTGTACAATAAGTGATGTGACTCGCAACATGACTCAGAACATCTCACACTGGTGGAGCCCACAGAAAAGTCATTGAAGCAACTAACAGCAATACAACGCCGATATGTATCTCTATCTTGCTGCCCAGCACAGTGTGGAGTGCTGACTACGCTACGCAGTTGTGTGGTGCGAAACACAGGAAGAGGAAAAAGAATTGTTTAATGTATATATGAAGCAAAGCTACATTAGTCTCTCTGTACTTAGTTTCTCAGTAAAGTTTTGCCTAAAAATTAAGAACTATCACATGTGTTCTCCACTATCCAGTGTTTTCATTTTAATATAAGGGAACTGTTCAGTCTTTTCCCACATGACAGCTTGTACTGAACTGCTTTTGTTTTCACTATTGCCTATAGGTAGGACGCTTCAAAATTAAGTAAACCATCTTGGATATTTTGAAAAGTTTACAATAAAGAATGTAGTCACTGATTCAAAATTGTTTTTAAGAATGGAAGGAGAGCCATTTCTCTTTCCAGGCCTGAGTAAATTGATACACTTTTATGTTCATTTGCAATGAGTCACACTCAACGCTATGGCCATGCACTATGCAGAGCTGCATCATGTTTCTGTTTTTCGAATGCTGTCAATATAAGCCAAAGCATTCACTTACGCGTACTTTCAAACTTTAAATATGTTTTGTCCTGTGCTTTCTTTCTGTGCTGCTGTAGTCAACATACCATTCACACGGGTGGACTATTTGCCGATCTTTTTCATCCAGCTTCTTGGGGGGGGGGGGGGGGGGGGCGACACCTTTATGTATTGCATTACACAAGGAAACTGTTTTCCAGGGGCAAATGTGACTGACTTGGTGTAGAGAAAGATAACAAAGGAAATGAAAGAAATAGGTAAGAACTTGCTGTGGAATTTGCACCATCGTTTCTAACCACTTATTTTCGTTGTTGAGGTTTCTAGTAAAAGTATCACACACGAGTTTGGTCCGTGATTGTAAAATATTAATGAAAATGTTAATCATATTCTCAAATTACTTAATTCAAGACTGAAATGGCGGAACCTCCAAAATAGTTCAAATGGCTCTGAGCACTACGGGACTTAACATCTGAGGTCATCAGTCCACTAGACTTAGAACTAGGTAAACCTAACTAACCTAAGGACATCACACACTTCCATGCCTGAGGCAGGATTCAAACCTGTGACCGTAGCAGGTGTGTGGTTCTGGACTGAAATGTCTAGAACCACTTGACCACAGCGGCCGGCGCAGAATCTCCAATTAAGACTGAAAACATGAATTTGTGGTATAAAAATTGAGCAAGGCCCAGTTTCAGTACAGTTAAACATGCAGCATCAAATGAAATCTGTCTACTGTTGCTTCAATGATCAGATGAGGCCACAGTTAATTTTTAATTATTGGATGGCACAAATGTATAAAAATTATGATAAAGTTCTATGGCAGAAGAGATGTAAAAGCAAAATTCCTGTTGCTTTTGAATGAGCAGCTGGACTAAACTTAGGAGACATCAGGATTGGCTTCATTATCATGAATCTCTTCCATTTCAAGCACAATGTCTACCCCTCCACAGAATTCACCATCCACTGCTACTACATCGATGGCGACTGATCTGAATTCAAATCCAGCAATGTCTCTAATACATACAAAGCTGAATCATAGTCTACCATAAAATTTTGGGTAGCTGTAGCTTCATAACTTGGAACCATTATTTGTATATGCCTTTCACTAAATAAAGTATCAGAATATGTGGTCTTTTCATCATGGCATATTTAACATCATTCAACCTCTTCTCTAACTTACCTAATTGTAATGGGTAGTTTGTCAGCAGTACAAATTGCACATCAAAGGTTTGTGTCCTGTCTTGTTGGAGTAGCTGATATTAGATGCTCCAAAAAGTGGAATCTGTGTGGACTCATTTGGTAGAATTTGAGTTTTTGTTGGGAGAGCTCACAAGAAACCACAGCCGAATTGTATTTGATATTTATACCTCTGTCCCTGATGTTATTCAATCTGTATATTGAGCAAGCAGTAAAGGAAACTAAAGAAAAGTTCAGAGTAGGTATTAAAATCCACGGAGAAGAAATAAAAACTTCGAGGTTCGCCGATGACATTGTAATTCTGTCAGAAACAGCAAAGGACTTGGAAGAGCAGTTGAACGGAATGGACAGTGTCTTGACAGGAGGGTGTAAGATGAATATCAACAAAAGCAAAACGAGGATAATGGAATGTAGTCGAATTAAATCAGGTGATGCTGAGGGAATTAGATTAGGAAATGAGACACTTAAAGTAGTAAAGGAGTTTTGCTATTTGGGGAGCAAAATAACTGATGATGGTCGATGTAGAGAGGATATAAAATGTATACTGGCAATGGCAAGGAAAGCGTTTCTGAAGAAGAGAAATTTGTTAACATCAAGTATAGATTTAAGTGTCAGAAAGTCGTTTCTGAAAGTATTTGTATGGAGTGTAGCCATGTATGGAAGTGAAACGTGGACGATAAATAGTTTAGACAAGAAGAGAATAGAAGCTTTTGAAATGTGGTGCTACAGAAGAATGCTGAAGATTAGATGGGTAGATCACATAACTAATGAGGAGGTATTAAATAGAATTGGGGAGAAGAGGAGTTTGTGGCACAACTTGACTAGAAGAAGGGCTCGGTTGGTGGGACATGTTCTGAGGCATCAAGGGATCACCAATTTAGTACTGGAGGGCAGCGTGGAGGGTAAAAATCGTAGAGGGAGACCAAGAGATGAATACACTAAGCAGATTCAGAAGGATGTAGGCTGCAGTAGGTACTGGGAGATGAAGAAGCTTGCACAGGATAGAGTAGCATGGAGAGCTACATCAACCAGTCTCAGGACTGAAGACCACATCAACAACAACAACCTCTGTATGGATGCACCAAGTACTTTCTTTTCCTTTACAGTTTCTGATCTTTAAATAATGAGAAGACGCAATAACATCTTCTTCAGAAGAGCTCATGATTGCAATGGAGGCCAAACGTGATTTGTGCTGTAGTATGTTGCTTGTGTCATGCAGTGGGAACAGGAGTGTCGTAGGGAAAAGTGCATCATTGTTTGTCCCTTATTGTGATCAGTCGCAAATCATATCATCTCAGTGGGAACTGCCCCTTAAAATATCCTAATGATAATTCATTGGATGTTTGTAAATGCCCTTTTTAATGAGGCATTAGATAATAAATGCAAGGTGCATTCCAAGCAAATAGTGCAGTATTTCTACTGATCAATTACATTTTATAGTTTGAAATGAATAAAGGAGGAAGCCATTCTGTTCTGCTCTCTGAGCTTCATTTTGAAGGAACAGGCCGTTTTCAGTGAATATGAGTCTACAGTTTTAATATTCTTAGTAACCATTTCTCAGATCATCGACTTTTAGAACTTCTGGTTATGTAGTAGCTCGTTTTTGTTATTTCTCCTGTTATTTCAGAATAACAAGGACATGGAAATTAAGAGAGAAATTTCTGGTTACATTTTCTTTATTGTTATTTTCTGACAAGCTCCCTCCTGTTTTCCCTCGTTAGAACAGTATTTCACAGTATGATTTGGCCGGTTGCATTTAGAGCATTTAATAATGTGTTTTGCATGACCTGTAAATTTCCTCAGCATACTGTTTACTCATGCGCTCATGGAAGACGCTCAGTGTGTTGGCTGATAGGAGTAGCAGAATCAACAATTAAGATGTAAGATGATTTGGACCACTATTCTCTTGTTTTGGGTTCCTACTAGCCATAAGCCTGTTTATAATAGAATGTACACTGGAATTGTTGCCTCTTTGACATCCTCATTGTGCTGAGGTTGTTTTGTTAACATGACGTGTCATGTCTCACTTCGCATCCAAAAGCAAATGAAATTTTGAACTCAGTGTTGTGTGATGAAGATCGGTTAGGCTGGCAAGAAGATACAGTTACACTACTGGCCATTAAAATTGCTGTACCTCGAAGATGACGTACTACAGACACAAAATTTAACCGACAGGAAGAAGATGCTGTGGTATGCGAATGATTAGCTTTTCAGAGCATTCACACAAGGTTGGCGCCGGTGGCGACACCTACAACGTGCTGACATGAGGAAAGTTTCCAACCGATTTCTCGTACACAAACAGCAGTTGACTGATGTTGCCTGGAGAAATGTTGTGATGCCTCGTGTAAGGAGGAGAAATGCGTTCCATCACGTTTCCAACTTTGATAAAGGTCGGATTGTAGCCTATCGCGATTGCGGTTTGTCGTATCGCGACATTGCTGCTCGCATTGGTCGAGATCCAATGACTGTTAGCAGAATATGGAATTGGTGGGTTCAGGAGGGTAATACGGAACACTGTGCTGGATCCCAACAGCCTCGTATCACTAGCAGTCGAGATGACACGCATCTTATCTGCATGGCTGTAACGGATTGTGCAGCCACATCTCGATCCCTGAGTCAACAGATGGAGACATTTGCGAGACAGCAACCATCTGCACGAACAGTTCGATGACGTTTGCAGCAGCATGGACTATCAGCTTGGAGACCATGGCTGCGGTTACCCTTGACGCTGCATCACAGACAGGAGCGCCTGCGATGGTTTACTCAACGATGAACCAGGGTGCACGAAGGGCAAAATGCAATTTTTTTGGATGAATCTAGGTTTGCTTACAGCATCATGATGGTTGCATCCGTGTTTGGTGACATCGCAATGAATGCACATTGGAAACGTGTATTCATCATTGCCATACTGTCGTATCACCTGGCGTGACGGTATGGGGTGCCTTACACATCTCGGTCACCTCTTGTTCGCATTGATGGCACTTTGAACACTGGATGTTACATTTCAGTTGTGTTATGACCCGTTGCTCTACCCTTCATTTGATCCCTGCGAAACCCTACATTTCAGCAGGTTAATGCACGACTGCATGTTGCAGGTCCTGTACGGGCCTTTCTGGATACAGAAAATGTTCGACTGCTGCCCTGGCCAGCACATTCTCCAGTTATCTCACCAATTGAAAACGTCTGGTCAATGGTGGCCGAGCAACTGGCTCTTCACAATACGCCAGTCACTACTCTCGATGAACTGTGGTATCGTGTTGAAGCTGCATGGGTAGCTGTACCTGTAGACGCCAACCAATCTCTGTTTGACTCAATGCCTAGGCATATCAAGGCCATTATCACAGCCAGAGGTTGTTGTTCGGGGTACTGATTTCTCAGGATCTATGCACCCAAATTGCGTGAAAATGTAATCACATGTCAATTCTAGTATAATATATTTGTCCAATGAATACCCGTTTAACATCTGCATTTCTTCTTGGCGTAGCAATTTTGATGGCCAATAGTGTATTAGTACTGTGCAAGAACCTTCAATTTATATTGATGCAGCTAGTCCCCATCAGCCACTGCGGTGCCCTCAAGGTGGATGCGAACAGTATTCTGATTAACGGTACTTTCAGTTGACACTCCGTGCATTGAAACTTAGCTCACTGATCAGAGCTGGCCACAACAATTGTGGGTCTGGTTGCTTGTTGTTGCCAAAGTGCCACAATAAACCTCTGTTCAGTGCAGTTTCAAAGTAATTGTGTATGCATTCTTAATTTGTTATAGGGTGCTACTGGCAACTCATTTGACTGATAGGTTGCATTGGGCAAAAACTCATCCTGCCCCTGTTATCTTAACTGCACTGCAGCTGACTGCTAATGTTGCAGTGCTGTAGCACTATGTGACAAGTGTCAAATAACAAATTGTTTTAATCAGAGTAACATATAGTTTTCCACTGCGTTCATTCACATATCACTGTAGTTCTTCTTATTAAAGTAAAGCTACTGCAAGAAGTCAAACCTGAATGTGTACTTGGAAATGGAAATGCAAAAACTGGGTCAAACAAAACACAGTATTCAATGCTGTAAGTGCAACAGGCCACATCATATTGTGAAATATTGTTCTAGAAGGGAGGAAGCATGTCAGAAAATAACAGTAAAGGAAATGTAACTAGAAAATGGAACAAAAAAAAAGCTTTTCTTGCAGCAAATTCTCAACGCTCATGAAAGGGAGGTGTATTTAGTTTCTTCTGCCTCCTCACATCACCAGTGATGGAGGGAAACTTTATAATGCCAAGCTGTGTGATAGCTTAGTGATCAGCATGTGTGTAATCGGACCATGATCAAATTTACTGCCACATGATGGAGCTGCACCAGTAATGGAGTAGTTGTCATTTTTCTGTGACAATAATATAGTGTGGTTCATGGTGTGGGTTCCTGTAGTCATGTCCTAGTTCATGAACCACGGGCAACGTATGAGTGGCCAAGTAAGTGGTCCCGGCAGTCGGGATACCAGTTACTTTGGAATAAGGCTGGGCATCTCGGACATATTCTGAGTCGTGGTCACCTTTGTGCTCATACGGCAAAGACTACCAAATCCACCGGTTAGTCCCTCAGTCGTTAGGGGTAAAACCCAATGGGACTCGGGGCAAGTAAGGCTAGCAACCTGCTTCCATGGTACTTTAAATATGATGCTGGCAACAATCAGAGCAAAATGCCTCGGACCTTTGGAGGTGACGGAGTCCCACCTCTAACTGACAAACCACGGACTCCTCTAAGATACGACTTGGAAAACAAATGGTAATGAGATGGGGAGCTATTAATATCAGTGGGGGCTACTCTTGGAAGAAGGTAGAGCTGGCAGAGGCTGCAAGTAAGATGGGGCTGGACGTTTTAGCTGTTAGTGACATTCAGGTAAGGGGTGAGAAAGAAGAAGTGGGAGATTACAAGGTCTACTTGTCAGGAGTCAAAGCAGGAATAGCACAATGGGGTGTAGGGCTTTACATCAGGAAAGAAATGGAACCCAGTGTAGTTGCAATAAGGTATGTAAACGAACTACTGATGTGGATAGATTTGACAGTGTGTAGCAAGAAAATTAGGATTGTGTCAGTATATTCGCATTGTGAAGGGACTGATCAAGATAAGATGGATAGCTTTTATGAGGCACTCAGTGATATAGTTGTTAGAGTAAAGGACAAGGACAGTGTTCTGCTCATGGGTGATTTTAACGCCAGGATTGGAAATCGAACAGAAGGGTACGAAAAGGTTATGGGTAAATTTGGAGAGGATATGGAGGCCAACAGGAACGGGCAGCAACTCTTTGATATCTGTGCCAGTATGGGCTTAGTAATCACAAACTCCTTTTTTAAACATAAGAACATTCACCGGTATACTTGGGAAAGCAGGGGAACCAGATCTGTCATTGACTATATAATAACAGATCAGGAATTCAGGAAGGCTGTGAGGGACACACGTGTATTCAGGGGATTCTTTGATGACACTGATCATTATTTAATCTGCAGTGAAATTGGGATTGCGAGGCCGAAAGTGCAGGAGGTCAGGTCCATATGTAGGAGGACAAGAGTGGAGAAACTTCAGGATAAGGAAATCAGGCACAAGTACATAACAGCGATCTCAGAAAGGTACCAGTAAGTTGAATGTAGTCAATTACAGTCATTGGAAAAGGAATGGACAAGGTACAGGGACACAGTACTAGAAGTGGCTAAAGAATGTCTTGGAACAGTAGTGTGTAAAAGTAGGAGGAAGCAAACAGCTTGGTGGAATGACACAGTCAAGGCAGCCTGTAAAAGGAAAAAGAAGGCGTATAAAAAATGGCTACATACTAGAACTCAGGTAGACAGAGAAAGTTATGTTGAAGAAAGAAACAAAGCCAAACAGATAATTGCAGCATCCAAGAAGAAATCTTGGGAAGACTTTGGAAACAGGTTGGAGACATTGGGTCAAGCTGCTGGAAAACCATTCTGGAGTGTAATTAGCAGTCTTCGAAAGGGAGGTAAGAAGGAAATGACAAGTATTTTGGACAGGTCAGGAAAACTGCTGGTGAATCCTGTGGATGCCTTGGGCAGATGGAGGGAATATTTTGAAGAGTTGCTCAATGTAGGTGAAAATACGATCAGTAATGTTTCAGATTTCGAGGTAGAATGGGATAGGAATGATGATGGAAATAGGATCACGTTTGAGGAAGTGGAGAAAATGGTCAATAGATTGCAGTGCAATAAAGCAGCTGGGGTGGATGAAATTAAGTCGTAACTCATCAAGTACAGTGGAATGTCAGGTCTTAAATGGCTACACAGGATAATTGAAATGGCCTGGGAGTCGGGACAGGTTCCATCAGACTGGACAAAAGCAGTAATCACACCAATCTTTAAACATGGAAACAGAAAAGATTGTAACAACTACAGAGGTATCTCTTTAATCAGCGTTGTGGGTAAAATCTTCTCAGGTATTGTTGAAAGGAAAGTGCGAGTATTAGTTGAGGAGCAATTGGATGAAAATCAGTGTGGGTTTAGGCCTCTTAGAGGTTGTCAGGACCAGATCTTTAGCTTACGACAAATAATGGAGAAGTGTTATGAGTGGAACAGGGAATTGTATCTATGCTTTATAGATCTAGAAAAGGCATATGACCGGGTTCCTAGGAGGAAGTTATTGTCTGTTCTACGAGATTATGGAATAGGAGGCAAACTTTTGCAAGCAATTAAAGGTCTTTACATGGATAGTCAGGCAGCAGTTAGAGTTGACGGTAAACTGAGTTCATGGTTCAGAGTAGTTTCAGGGGTAAGACAAGGCTGCAACCTGTCTCCACTGTTGTTCATATTATTTATGGATCATATGTTGAAAACAATAGACTGGCTGGGTGAGATTAAGATATGTGAACACAAAATAAGCAGTCTTGCATATGCGGATGACTTAGTTGTGATGGCAGATTCGATTGAAAGTTTGCAGAGTAATATTTCAGAGCTAGATTAGCATCTCCAAAACGAAAGTAATGTCAGTGGGAAAGAAATATAAACGGATTGAGTGCCAAATAGGAGGAACAAAGTTAGAACAGGTGGACGGTTTCAAGTACTTAGGATGCATATTCTCACAGGATGGCAACATAGTGAAAGAACTGGAAGCGAGGTGTAGCAAAGCTCAGCTACGATCTAATCTCTTCTGCAAGAAGGAAGTCATACCAAGACTAAGTTATCTTTGCAACGTTCAATCTTTCGACCAACTTTGCTGTATGGGAGCGAAAGCTGGGTGGATTCAGGTTACCTTATCAACAAGCTTGATGTCACGGATATGAAAGTAGCTAGGATGATTGCAGGTACTAGTAGATGGGAACAATGGCAGGAGGGTGTCCACAATGAGGAAATCAAAGAAAAACTGGGAATGAACTCTATAGATGTAGCAGTCAGGGCGAACAGGCTTAGATGGTGGGGTCATGTTACACGCATGGGAGAAGCAAGGTTACCCAAGAGACTCATGGGTTCAGCAGTGGAGGGTAGGAGGAGTCGGGGCAGACCAAGGAGAAGGTACCTGGATTCGGTTAAGAATGATTTTGAAGTAATAGGTTTAACATCAGAAGAGGCACCAATGTTAGCACTGAATAGGGGATCATGGAGGAATTTTATAATGGGGGCTATGCTCCAGACTGAACGCTGAAAGGCATAATCAATCTTAAATGATGTTGATGATGATGATGATGAATAATATAGTTGTATTATTATTAATTGCTGTAATTGGAGAGACTTCTCGTAGTGTTCATCTGACCTCCTGTATCGGTGATGAAACAGTACAAGTGTTTGGCATCATTCACATTCTAAACTAAGTCCTGAATGTGCTCTCAGATAAGAAAAGTGTAAGCAAAGATCATAGTGACTTTTAACAAGAATGGTGGACTCATATATGATTAATGAGGTAAACTGCCAGAACATTACTTAAGAATAGTTCCTATTATTCGAATACAAGTGGAATGAAACAGTGCTACTACATTAACAGGTCTACTAAAGAGACCGTTCACGCCACATTTGTCCGTCCTATTCTGGAGTATTGCTGTGCGGTGTGGGATCCGCATCAGGTGGGACTGACGGATGACATTGAAAAAGTACAAAGAAGGGCAGCTCTTTTTGTATTATCGCGAAATAGGGGAGATAGTGTCACAGGTATGGTATGTGAATTGGAGTGGCAATCATTAAAACAAAGGCGTTTTTCGTTGCGACGGGATCTTCTCATGAAATTTCAATCACTAGTTTTCTCCTCTGACTGCAAAAACATTCTGTTGGCACCCACCTACATAGGAAGAAATGATCATCACGATAAAATAAGAGAAATCAGGGCTTGCACAGAAAAATTTAAGTGCTTGTTTTTCCCGTGTGCCGTTTTATAGTGGAACGGTAGAGAGACTGCTTGAAGGTGGTTCATTGAACCCTCTGCCAGGCACTTTATTGTGAACAGCAGAGTAATCACGTAGATGTAGTAGATTCCTACGGCAACTATATAAATATGCTGAATTTGGCAAAAGTTTCAATGGGACTGCATCTACATCTACATAATACCCTTCAAGCCACCAAGTGGTGTTGGTGGAGGGTACTTTCGTACCACTACCTGATCCCTCCAACATTGTTCCACTTGCGAATAGTGCATGGGAAGAATGATTGTCGGTAAGCCTCTGTATTGGCTCTAATTTCTCAAATTTTCTCCTCGTGATCAATACGTGAGATGTATGGGGGGGGGGGAGGGGGGGGGGTGGGGGGGGGGGGAAGTAATGTTTTGTCTGACTCCTCCTGAAAAGTGCTATCCTGAAATTTCAATAGTAAGTCTCTCTGAGATGCACAACATCTCCCTTGTAACGTCTGCCAGTGGAGTTCGTTTAGCAACTCCGAAACGATCTCTTGCCAGCTAAATGATCCCGTGACGAAACATGCCTCTGTTCGTTGGATCTTCTGTGTCTCCTCTATCAGTCCTACCTGATAGGCATCCCAGATAGATGAACAATACAACAGAATCGGGCGAACAAGTGCCTTATAAGTCACGTCTTTCGTGGATGAGCTATATTTCCTTAAGATTCTTCTGAAGAATCTGAGTTTTGTGTCTGCTTTTCCCACTATCTGTTTTATATGGTCATTCCACGTTAGGTCACTCTGGATAGTTACGCCTAGATATTCTACGGCAGATGCTGTCTCCATCTGTTTGTCATCAATAGTGTAGCTGTACAGTAGTGGTTTTCTTTTTCTATGTATGCGCAATATGTTACATTTATTTACATTCAGGGTCAACTGCCAGAGTCTGCACCAGTCATCAATCCTCTGCAGGTCGTTCCCCAAATTCTTACTATCTTCTGGCATTGCTACTTTGGTATAAACAACTGCATCGTCTGCGAATAGCCTTAAGGAGCATCCGATGCTTTCTACTAGATCATTTATGTATAACATGAACAGCAGTGTTCCTATCACACTTCCCTGTGGTACTTCGAATATTACCTTTACCTCTCTCGATTTAGTTCCGTTAAGAGAGATGTGTTGAGTTCTACCTGCAAGAGAGCTTTGAATCCAATTGCAGGTCTGCTCCGATACTCTGTAAGCTTCTGTTTTTTTCATTAAACGACAATGCGGGATGGTGTCAAATGCCTTACTAAAATCAAGGAACACAGCATCAGCCTGAGCATCGTTGTCCACTGCGCTGTGGATCTCACGGAGGAACAGAGCGAGCTGAGTTTTGCAGGATGTCTGTTTGCAGAATCCATTTTGATTTTTATAGAGGAGCTGTTCATTTTCTAAAAACGTCATAATTCTTGAGCATAAAACGTATTCCGTAATTCTACAACAGATTGACGTCAATAGTGTAGGTCTATAATTGTGCGGATCTGTCTTACGGTCTTTCATAAAAACAGGCATAACCTGTGCTTTTTTCCAGTCGTTAGGCATCTTTCATTGCTCAAGCGATCTATGATAAATTACTGCTAGAAAGGGAGCAAGTTCTTCCGCATAATCTTTATACAATCTTATAGATATATCATCTGGTCCTGAAGACTTTTCACTCTTAAGTGATTGCAGCTGCTTTTCAATTCTGTGATCTGTTATCTCAATGTCTGCCGTTTCGGCGATTGAAAGGACGGACAGTGTTACAATCTTCCGCGGTGAAACAACTTCGGAGGACCAAATTCAGTATTTTGGCCTTCTCTGTTATCTTCCGTTTTGGTGCTAGTGTGGTCACTGAGAGAATGAATAGATGATTTTGACCCACTTACTGATGTTACATACGACCAAAATCTCTTAGGATTTTTACTCAAGTGGGTTCACAACGTCTTACGAAATCATTGAAAGCTTCTCTCATTGCTCTCCTTACGCTCATTTTCGCTTTGTTCAGCTTTTGTTTGTCAGCTAGGTTTTCACTTCTCTTGAATCTGAGGTGATGTGCTCTTTGTTTGCGTGGTGCTTTTCTAACACTGCTATTAAACCGTGATGGATTTTTCCCATCCCTTAAAACCTTACTAGGAACGTACTTTTCGTGGGCTTATTGAACGGTGCCTTTGAATTTTTTCCATTTGTTCTTCACATCTTCGTCCTCATCACCGAATATTTGATGCTGACTGCTGAGATATTCTGAAATTTGTTTCTTGTCATCCTTACTGAGCAAATATATCTTGCTATCTTTCTTGGCATTCCTTGTAGGACCCATTGTCATAGATGCTGTCAAAGCCTTATGATCACTGATACCTTCCTCTACGTTAACTGATTCGATAAGTTAAGGTCTGTTTGTTGCCAGGAGGTCTAAGACGTTACCCTCACGAGGTGGTTCTCCATCTGCTCAAGGTAATTTTCGGACAATAGCATCGAATCATCATTTTTGACTATTCTTTGATATGCTATTTCACCCAGATTAACACTAGAACCGCTGATATTTGGACATACCTAGAACCGCGGCTGCGTCATTAATGACCAGCGATCTTTTCCTTTATTTCCCCTATGTCAATGGGTTATTGTTACTGCCAATGAATCTATTGTTAGGAGCAATTGGAAATTTAGAATGAAATTAACAAAAGTAAACAAGGTTTACACAAATTATAATTTTATATTTTAAAACTTACATGTATTTGCTGAGTGCTTTTACTGGCTATCATTACATAATTAACACAAATAATAGTCTTTTGATGTACATTTGTTGCACACAGTCTTCTTGCAAATGTGACACTTTACAAATGATTTGTTTCCTTCACAGTTAGTATTTACAAGGCAATGTGTTCGCTATTTTTGTCTGTCAGGAGCATCTTCAGGTCTGACAGGGACTCTAGTCTTTCTAGTCCCTGCGTACTTCTCAGCAAGCTCCTCCCCCAGCTGCAGGATGAAATCCCTGCTTGTCAATTTTTTGTCATTTAGAGAACCGAACAATACCCACGCATTTATCCCAGCAAAATCCAGCAAGTTGTAAAATGTGTGAACAGGCCAACGTCTTGATGGTGCTTTGACAGAGTATTTGCGAGCCATTTGGTTGGCCAAGTCCACTCCATATTTAGAGCAGTTATAAAACGTAACTGTATTTGGCTTCTTTTCTATACCATCCTCAGTCGTCACATAAGGATGCATAGTGCTCAGAATCAGGACATTCTTGTGCTCTTATCCTGATAAACAGTCAGTGTGGTATCATCTTTTTTCAACAGTACTGTGCTCTATAACTGTTCTCTTGCCTTCTTGATACAGACTGGTATTTCCCTGTGAGATCGATTTATTGTGCCCACAAGACTTGTATAATTAGCTTTCAGTGTCTCAGAGAGCACTAAGGAGGTGAAAAAATTGTCACATGTGACATTTATTCCTTTGTTGAGGCAAGGTTGCATCAATTTTTTTACAACGAAGTCACCAAGACGCTCATCACTCCGCATAGTGTCATACTTTCCTAGATAAGGGATAGCATTCGCAATATATTTTGAGTCTTTATCTACCGCCATCCAATACTTTTACCCGTATTTGTCCGGTTTTGAGACCATAAACGGCATGAATCTGCAACGGCACTTTGAAGGAAAAAGGTGTTCGTCGATTATTATATATGGATCCGGTATGCAGCTAGACTGTGCATTCGCAATGAACTCATTCCAGATTTCTGATACCAAAGCAAACTTGTCTTCTCTTAGTCGTTTTGATCTTGTGGATCTAATGTCAAATCTGAGATAACACGTTATCTCTCTGAATCTGTCACGAGCCATTGTTGATTTTACAAAATTATTTCCCCACTTCACTGACCACAATGTTCTAGTTCTAAGCTCTTAGCTCCAATAGCACCACGGACGTACAATATAGCTATAAAAGTTTCCAGTTCTTCAATTTTTATAGTCCACTCATCTGAGCTCAGTACACGACGTGCTTGTTTCTGTACATTTTACAATATTTTTCAAAATTTTGTCCGTTAATATTAGATGCCATGCACTCTAACAGGTCTCACTCACGTTTCGTTTTGCATGCGGAGATGGTCTTGTCCTATCTTTGAAAACATTCTGTTATCCGTATCTTCCAGCTGAACAGTCACCTATTACTCCAACTTTCCAGATTGTTCCATCGGGTGCTACAATATGTAGTCCAGAACCCTGGGCATTTTGTTGTCCACGCTGACCTTCAGAACGTCCGCTTCCTCGAGTTGGCTTTGTCTTTGTGGCAGCTGTTCCTGTAATAGTAGTTATATGTATTAGAACATGATTTAATATTGAATATATTGTGTAATATTAGAACAAAAAAACACCTTCATAAATGTAATATATAACTAGTAAAAATTAAACATGAAACAAAGTATAAACATAAGTGTTGCAATTGAAATTAGTGTCTACATAACATATACATAAACAAAAATTATTATAAAACAAACACATAAACAAGCATACCTTTCTCATCAGCATTCAGTAGAACCTTCTCAGGAGTAACATCGCCTTCTGATGAAGAATCTGGAACTATTGGCGATGGAAATTCTTCCTCAGATAAAGACTCCAGCAGTTCAACCTCAGATTCATTATCTAAAATCTCATTTAGAGCATTTATAATGTCCTCTTCTGTGCGTAGAAATTTGGCCATAATATATTCGTAAGTTACAAGCACTATCTACACAGACAGAATACACTACTAAACCCATTTTTGTGGTGCAAAATGCTGGGTGTGCAATATCTGCATACAAGGTCAGACTTGTTTGAACCTCTTTCCCTCTCGTCCCTTGCTGAAAACTGGAACGTCAGCCGGAAGTGAAGTAAAAACGAGTTTTGCGTTTGTTGACCAAACACACACTAACAATAGGCATGAAGCTACATGAAAAATGCGATTGTTATAGTGACTGCGCCGGGCGGGTCAGAACTGACCCTTCCGCAGTTTTAGGTGAATCTTCATATTTCTCTTTTATGTTTTTGCCATAAAATGTGAAATGAAGTATAATCACTAATTACCTTATTTCATAAAAGGTCACAGACATGTAACACTCTAGGCAATAATACAAAAGAGTGACAAACAAAAGAATTATCAAGTGGGTCACGCAGTTCTAGTGTTAATTCACATTCGGAATCCGTGATAATCTTGCCAGATTTTATCGAATTTTTTACTGCAATAAACACGCTACCACCATTAGCGACTAATCTATCCTTATGATAAACATTCCAGCCTGAACTTAGGATTTAGTTGTCATTGATGTCTGGCTTCAACCAGCTTTTTGTTCCCAATATTATCTGTGCATTATAACTTTCAATAAGCAATACTTATTCTGGGACCTTTCCTTGGATACTCCTGCAGTTTACTAAAATCATATTAATCTTTTCTATTTCTGATCTGTGAGGACCAGGATTCCCTGAGGTCGCTGTGACTGATGTAACTGACAAATTGTGTTTGCTCCCTAGGGAGGGGTTCTCTAACCTAAAAAAGCCCCATGTGCATGCCACATGTACTCCGCTACCCTAGTAGCTGCTTCCTGCGTGTAGTGCACGCCTGACCTATTAAGGGGAACCCTACAATTCTGCACCCAATAATGGAGGTCGAGAAATTCGCATCAGATACTGTTGCAGAGCCGTCTGAGCCTCTGGTTTAGACCTTACACTCTGCTCCAAACCAGAGGACCGTGATCAACCCTGGGTACAATGCTACAAATAGACAGCTTAGCATGCACCCTGCGTGTGTTGCTAGTTGCCTTCAGCAAATAAGCCATCCGTCAAAAGGAGCTAAGGGTGGCCTCAGAACACAAGCAGCAGGCATCATTCATGCCGGCATGTGCCACTACATGCAGCCGATTGTACCCAGTGCACTAGATAGCCGCCGGCAGGGCCTCCTCCACATCACAGATGAGACCACCCGGCAAACATACCGAATGCACACCGGAATTCTTTCTTGCCTTGCCTGTTATCTCCCTGAGGGGCTCCATCACCCGCCTAACATTGAAGCTCCCAATGACTAGCATACTCACACTCTGTACTTGTCTGGACTGTGTAGGAAAATTGACTGCTGGCCCAACAGGAGAGGCATCCTGTGCTGGCTCAGAGCTATCAACAACACTGGGAAGCACCTCGTACCTGTTGCTAAGGTGTAGGGAGCCAGCCGCATGCCCTGCTCCCTCTTTTGCCTTCAACCCAGTGACATGTAAACCCACCACTGTCTGCCACCCGCTCTGGAGAGAGGACGAGCTGGTCGGATGTTGCTTATCGGAAGCCGCAGTGACATCTGGGTCACTGGGGGTTTCCAATGACACCAAAGGACATTATGGTAAAGGTTCCATGTGAGTTGTGCGTCATGGGAAAACAGTCATGTCTTTGATTCAAGATTAGGAAATGACGTTCTAAAAATGTTCGGATTTAGTACAGTCTGATACGTGAGGACCAGTGGCAACAGGCTCTTTTGATGGAATCTTCATTTTCTCACATTTATTGGTGATTTTTCAATATATAAGTCCATCTGTTTTTGGAGAAAAAAGTACTGCTGGATTAAACTATACCGCTCACTAAAAAGAAAGAGAACTTGGTAACTATCAGAGTTATTGTGTGACAAGTAAAGTAAAACACACACACACACACACACACACACACACACACACACACACACACATATATCCCTGAACAGGCTGCATTTTTATCACTATCCTCACCCTCATAGTGCAACTGATCCATAAATGAGATAGCTCAAAATTCTTAAAACACTATTTGGGTCATTAGTCAAAGTATTTCCCAAAAAAATCATTGAGATATTTATGATATTTTGCTACTGACAGCAATATTTATAATAGCATAAAAAATGGAACACTATTTCACTGCGGTATCATTTTCTTTGGAACCACTGACTGCACAGCTTGGGAAAAGGGTCAGAGTACAGACAACATTCACATAACTGTTTTATGCCTCCAGTTTTCTTCCCTGATACTGATCTGTGAAAAAGACAAGTAATTTATTTTACTACAACAAAAATATTTAAAAATGTAGCTCAAATATCACCGACATCACCATCATGTTACAAATTTTTCAGGAAATAGTAGGCAAGGGAGATAGAGGAGGTTATTTTAAATATCTGCACCAGTTTTTGTGAGTTTAACTTCAGTCATTTAGGAGAAAAGTGTACTTGAATGATGAAAATTCAAGTTTTTGGTAAATCACAAAAGAAGATTTACAGATTTATTAACTTACCACTAAGCTTGTTTAGAACATTCCAGCTGCATACTCCAGTTGTCGTCCTGTTTCCTTATCCTCCTTACTCTTTTCTCTTTAGCTTTTCTTTATCCTTGACTCCTTGGTAGCAGCTTCTGCAGCTGTCTGTGCTTTGGTTGCCGTTCGCTTCTCAATAGCAGTTAAGAGGTGAAGCAATATTCTTTCCCGTCTGTATGTTCAATTTCTTCATAACATTGATCCTTGAAATTGCACCATCATTGAATGTTATTATTGCATCCATTACACCAATCTTCAGTACTGTCAGCCCAACAAATACAGTTTTGGGTATTCTCCCCCGTATACAACTGTTGAAGCTTTCATTTGCATTCTGAGAGAGACCATGCATACATTCCTAAAGTAGATTTTATTTGCCAGATCCCTGTATATAGGCCTGATTGCCTCAATTACAGCAAGTGGTAAGGAATGCTTGTTGGTATATTGTATGCCTGTAGCATTGCTCAGTCAGGACTTGCACCACGAATCTTCCCCTTTTGGACACAAACCATGCTGTGGGGGTTCATCTGTTGACACTCTGTTGCCCAAACAGCTTGTCTCATGTTCTCCAAATCTCCTACATTTCTTCTTATTGCTAGTCCATAATGTTGGGTCAAAGAATCAATTTCACTTTTGTAAGACGACCTGGACCACCTATTTGTTTTCTGTCTGGCAGTTTTTTTCAGTGAAGTCTTTATTTAAATTTCTCGGCCGAGCTCCCATTCTTTTTTGTACATACCCAAATCATTCAAGCTTTTCTGTCAGAGTGTCCCCATATGGTCTGTCATTAACAACAGTAGTGTGTTCTTTATGGTCTCCATCCCAAAGGTAGCCTACATACCTCACCACGACTGATCTCTGATCTTCTAAAAATGTTCAGAACTCCTTTTGTTTCCATGTTTCCACTTGGGCCATCGAAGTTCTTTACACAAACATGGATGACAATAAATTTACTTGAACAATCCTCTCAGTGCTTTGTTAGACATTCATAATCTAGTATCTTACCAGGAGAAAGAAAACTGGCGTTCTACGGATCGGAGCGTGGAATGTCAGATCCCTTAATAGGGCAGGTAGGTTAGAAAATTTAAAAAGGGAAATGGATAGGTTGAAGTTAGATATAGTGGGAATTAGTGAAGTTCGGTGGCAGGAGGAACAAGACTTCTGGTCAGGTGACTACAGGGTTATAAACACAAAATCAAATAGGGGTAATGCAGGAGTAGGTTTAATAATGAATAGGAAAATAGGAATGCGGGTAAGCTACTACAAACAGCATAGTGAACGCATTATTGTGGCCAAGATGGATACGAAGCCCACACCTACTACAGTAGTACAAGTTTATATGCCAACTAGCTCTGCAGATGACGAAGAAATTGAAGAAATGTATGATGAAATAAAAGAAATTATTCAGATTGTGAAGGGAGACGAAAATTTAATAGTCATGGGTGACTGGAATTCGAGTGTAGGAAAAGGGAGAGAAGGAAACATAGTAGGTGAATATGGATTGGGGGACAGAAATGAAAGAGGAAGCCGCCTGGTAGAATTTTGCACAGAGCACAACATAATCATAACTAACACTTGGTTTAAGAATCATGAAAGAAGGTTGTATACATGGAAGAACCCTGGAGATACTAAAAGGTATCAGATAGATTATATAATGGTAAGACAGAGATTTAGGAACCAGGTTTTAAATTGTAAGACATTTCCAGGGGCAGATGTGGACTCTGACCACAATCTATTGGTTATGACCTGTAGATTAAAACTGAAGAAACTGCAAAAAGGTGGGAATTTAAGGAGATGGGACCTGGACAAACTAAAAGAACCAGAGGTTGTACAGAGATTCAGGGAGAGCATAAGGGAGCAATTGACAGGAATGGGGGAAATAAATACAGTAGAAGAAGAATGGGTAGCTTTGAGGGATGAAGTAGTGAAGGCAGCAGAGGATCAAGTAGGTAAAAAGACGAGGGCTAGTAGAAATCCTTGGGTAACAGAAGAAATATTGAATTTAATTGATGAAAGGAGAAAATATAAAAATGCAGTAAGTGAAACAGGCAAAAAGGAATACAAACGTCTCAAAAATGAGATTGACAGGAAGTGCAAAATGGCTAAGCAGGGATGGCTAGAGGACAAATGTAAGGATGTAGAGGCCTATCTCACTAGAGGTAAGATAGATACCGCCTACAGGAAAATTAAAGAGACCTTTGGAGATAAGAGAACGACTTGTATGAATATCAAGAGCTCAGATGGAAACCCGGTTCTAAGCAAAGAAGGGAAAGCAGAAAGGTGGAAGGAGTATATAGAGGGTCTATACAAGGGCGATGTACTTGAGGACAATATTATGGAAATGGAAGAGGATGTAGATGAAGATGAAATGGGAGATATGATACTGCGTGAAGAGTTTGACAGAGCACTGAAAGACCTGAGTCGAAACAAGGCCCCCGGAGTAGACATTATTCCATTGGAACTACTGACGGCCGTGGGAGAGCCAGTCCTGGCAAAACTCTACCATCTGGTGAGCAAGATGTATGAAACAGGCGAAATACCCTCAGACTTCGAGAAGAATATAATAATTCCAATCCCAAAGAAAGCAGGTGTTGACAGATGTGAAAATTACCGAACTATCAGTTTAATAAGTCACAGCTGCAAAATACTAACACGAATTCTTTACAGACGAATGGAAAAACTAGTAGAAGCCAACCTCGGGGAAGATCAGTTTGGATTCCGTAGAAACACTGGAACACGTGAGGCAATACTGACCTTACGACTTATCTTAGAAGAAAGATTAAGGAAAGGCAAACCTACGTTTCTAGCATTTGTAGACTTAGAGAAAGCTTTTGACAATGTTGACTGGAATACTCTCTTTCAAACTCTAAAGGTGGCAGGGGTAAAATACAGGGAGCGAAAGGCTATTTACAATTTGTACAGAAACCAGATGGCAGTTATAAGAGTCGAGGGACATGAAAGGGAAGCAGTGGTTGGGAAGGGAGTAAGACAGGGTTGTAGCCTCTCCCCGATGTTGTTCAATCTGTATATTGAGCAAGCAGTAAAGGAAACAAAAGAAAAATTCGGAGTAGGTATTAAAATTCATGGAGAAGAAATAAAAACTTTGAGGTTCGCCGATGACATTGTAATTCTGTCAGAGACAGCAAAGGACTTGGAAGAGCAGTTGAATGGAATGGACAGTGTCTTGAAAGGAGGATATAAGATGAACATCAACAAAAGCAAAACAAGGATAATGGAATGTAGTCTAATTAAGTCGGGTGATGCTGAGGGAATTAGATTAGGAAATGAGACACTTAAAGTAGTAAAGGAGTTTTGCTATTTGGGGAGCAAAATAACTGATGATGGTCGAAGTAGAGAGGATATAAAATGTAGACTGGCAATGGCAAGGAAAGCGTTTCTGAAGAAGAGAAATTTGTTAACATCGAGTATAGATTTAAGTGTCAGGAAGTCCTTTCTGAAAGTGTTTGTATGGAGTGTAGCCATGTATGGAAGTGAAACATGGACGATAAATAGTTTGGACAAGAAGAGAATAGAAGCTTTCGAAATGTGGTGCTACAGAAGAATGCTGAAGATTAGATGGGTAGAACACATAACTAATGAGGAAGTATTGAATAGGATTGGGGAG
Source organism: Schistocerca piceifrons (assembly GCF_021461385.2). Lineage (NCBI taxonomy): Eukaryota > Metazoa > Arthropoda > Insecta > Orthoptera > Acrididae > Schistocerca > Schistocerca piceifrons. The sequence goes on along the minus strand of NC_060140.1, from coordinate 493,964,117 downwards.
AAGAGAAGTTTGTGGCACAATTTGACCAGAAGAAGGGATCGGTTGGTAGGACATTTTCTGAGGCATCAAGGGATCACCAATTTAGTATTGGAGTGCAGCGTGGAGGGTAAAAATCGTAGAGGGAGACCAAGAGATGAATACACTAAGCAGATTCAGAAGGATGTAGGTTGCAGTAGGTACTGGGAGATGAAAAAGCTTGCACAGGATAGAGTAGCATGGAGAGCTGCATCAAACCAGTCTCAGGACTGAAGACCACAACAACAAACAACCAGTTTCAATAAATGTGGCAGGTACAATCCCATTCAGAGAAGTATGACCTCTCTTCTGCCAAGGTCCATCAAATGCTGCTACAAAGTCTGTATTCTCAGACAAGGCTACTGCTTCTTTTGCTGCCCTTTTCATTGAATGTTCACTTACACCACATAAAGCATTATGTATTAATTTATTGTATCTGTCAAACCTCAGTGGAGGTGGAGGCAAATCCATAACATCACAAAAAGTCTGGGCAGCTCTCCTATCCTTCCAATACATTGCATGAGCAAGCTGAATATTTAGCCTTTAATGTCGACTATCAGGTACTGGTGATGTCATAGATCACTGTGCATCTTACGCGAGTTACAGGCAACCACTGACTGACTTGAAAGATCCTTCCTTGCTGAAATGTCCTCAGAAACATCACTACTACTATCTTCACAATTGCAGTACTTAACATTTCACAGCACTCTTCAAAAGTCTTGTCAGCATATTTAGGTTCACAGTAAGATTTCGATTGTTATTGGTGCTCACAATACTACTAGGCTTGTTCTTATTACATTCAGAAAGCGAAAGTTTACGTTTAGAAGCAGTGCCTTTAGACACAGTTTCTGCAGGTGACTTTTGAAGCAACTGATGTATATTATTCGGTTGTTTTTGGAACTGGTTGCTGCAAAACTTTTGTTTGGGGGCTAAATTTCTTTACTCTCGGCATTTGTAGCACAAGAAACACACACACAGAAACAAAACAACACACTATAACTACAAAACCACATGCATATGAAATTCTGAAATCATATATTCTCATATCTTTGTTTACATTTGAGCCATAGCCATCTAGACATGCCTGTACTTTGGTTCCGGAAGTCAGTGTTAACTGTGTTAATGATCCGTAACTAACTACAGAAAAAGCAGAACAACAAAATAATGCATCACCTACTCTGATGCACTTCAAACTGACAGATGGGTATGGCCCCTGTGCAATGTTATGTTCAACCTCAGTTTTAGAATGAACGGAAAATGATAATGCCCATAAACTATACATTTTAAAATCAGCATGAAATGCTATTTTCTAAAAAAAAAAAAAAAAAAAAAAAAAAAAAAAAAAAAAAAAAAAATATTCAAATTTTTTGTCATTTTCATGAGCCTGTCCCCTTAATCCAAAAGTATTTACATTCAATAAGAACTTTCCTGCAACATGTTTAAGAAAAAACAATCTGGGTCATGCAGACATTTAAAAATTTAGTTCTCATATTGGAAAAGCAAATAGGCAGAAATATCAAGTTGCAGTCCCACAATGCAAAGAAATTTGATATGTTTTCTTTATCGTAAGTAGCAATCTGTCTTTTTGTATCCTCTTTATGGTAAGTGTTAATCTGCCTTTTCCTACATTGTTAATGCAAAGGACTTTGTCGACTATGAACTAAGATGATTTCTGGCTTCTGATGGTATCATCTACCAGCTTACTTTATGATACAGACTACAGCAAAAAGGTGTTTCTGTGGGAGCTAATCGTACATTTGTTGAAAAAACTGTGATGGTCAGTGGCAACATACGAAAGGAGTACTGAGCTGAAGCTGTGCCCACTGCTGCATACCTATCAAATTACTCTCTGTCCACCACACTTGCTAAATGCTATATGAAATTCACTCCATGGTGCAGCCTTCTTTATCACACTAATGGATTTTTGACTGCAGTGCAATGGTTCACATTCCAAAATGGCATCATAAGAAATGGGATAAGATGTCATGGAGTTTGACAGTCATAGGCTACTGACAGGTATCCAAAGGCAATATTTGTTGATCGAGAGACTTGCTACATGAATGTGAACAGAGATGAAAATATCCTGCAGAATGAGAATTTTCTAAGTTCAAAGGTGGAGAAACCTAAGGTCACAGTCTTATGATTGGAACAAAAAGCAGTTTTCCATGACATCAGTACTTCGCAGACTGAAAAAGAAATTTAATCAGTAGACAGTGATTATGGACTCTTTCATGGTTTTCACTGTTGTCCAATGGAAACTGAAGCTCAACATGAGACTCAAAAAACTGATCGAATAGCTCAAGGAGGGATTACAACTCAAAAGATCAAGCAGATAACCAAAGCCCAACTAAATGCATTACTTTTAATGTACTACTTGGGAAAAGGACTTCCAAATGATGACTTCATGTCAAAGAGAATTTGGCAGGGTAAATAAGCTAGAATGGATAAAAGCAAGGAAGAAAGAATTCTCATCTCTGCATCATAACAACACATTCAGAGAGGTAAGGCACATCTTGTGGTAAAAGAGTACTATCAAGTTCAAGGTGTTAATTACAAAGAAATCTTCGTACCGTTGGTCAAGCATGTGCCCATTTGTTGTTTAATATCTGTGGCAGCTCGATTGACAATGTTGATGTCACCACTACCAATCGCTATGGAGACCTAATTAAAGTAATTTATCTCATTCCACCAGCAAATTTTGCAGCTCTTGGGAAGGTATGAAGGATTAACAAACAGGTTAGGTGGAATTGGACTCAAAAAACTGATAAGGTGTCAAGAAAACTGCAATTGACCAGGTCAAACAGTGATCCGTATAACTATTGCAACTATTTTCACACAGATGGTGCCAAAGAAATAGCCTTAACTTTGTGATTGACAGCTTGGTATGTTACTATTCTAAAATTATCAAAGTGTTTTGAATCACATAAATTTTCAAAGAGATTTTTTGAGATAAGACAAGTGAGCCAATGTGTAGCTTTGAAATTGTGTGAAATCATAAAAAAGAAAACATTTGTACCCCCCAGGAACCCTATGCAAGAAAAGTTTTGGAGAAATTTCAAATGTGTGAAGCCAAGCAGGGTGTTGACACCACTCGAACTCGGTTCGGACTTTCAGGCAGTTGAATCAACGATATCAAGATACCACAATGGGTTGAAGTTGACCGATTTTGGACTTTAAACTTAAATATTTCAGAAACAGTGAAGTTAATGTATTTTTTCTTCCTTCAGAGCATGGTTGTAAATTTGACCAATTATCTTTTATGTTATAATTGTGGATAGTTTGACTCTAGGGTGACTTTTTGTTCTGAAACTTTATCAGTAACCTGAAAAAATGAACCTGGCATAATAATTAAATTTTAATGCCAATTTTGAGTAATGTGCAAAGTTGAAGGCCAAAAAATAAAAAGCTTCACAAATTTGCTTTATAAAATTTTGAAGAAACACATGCAACTGTAAGTAAATTCAAAATTACAGCATTTTCTACCTATTTGGATCTGGCAAATTTTTTACTTCTGAAACCTGTATTGTGCCAGTGTCATCAATTACAGGCCACACCAATCTACTTGCTTCTACGAAGGATTGTGACATCTAATTATCTGTGGCATTTCCTGAGTAGTTTCCCCACACAGTCTTTCACTCTTTTTCTTGGAGCCAGAATGCAAACGCATACCTTCGCTACATATTGAAGATCCATGTCAGAAAACAGAAGTCCTCCAGTTTGCACACTCTAGAAGTCACATCAGTGTAGACTCCTCTTCTCTAGAAATTGTTTTGACAACCATGAATCCTGTTCATACACTTGGTTAGCCTTATTAATGCCTATTTTTCAGTTTAAAATTTGTATGAGATGCAATTTGAAAACATTCAGGCCATATTTCTTCAATTGATCTGATTTATATTTGTACACATGCCGCATTTTCACATTGACAGTTGCTAAAATCCCAACTGTACGCTGCAACAAGCTGAACTTCTTAACTATGTAACAAATTCATAAGTTAATATACAGACACTTGCTCACTGTGCTGTTGCTGCATTCATTAGATCACAGTCTTATCGCATTCACGAATGTTGATTCGTGGAAGAACCACTCAAGAAACAATGGTAAACTTCACACCAGTTTTCTCGGGTGGTCAACTTCACCCTGGTTCCATAAAGAATGGGCAAAGTTTTATTTGTGTGTCTATAATTAGGTAAGTATAATTAACTTAAATTGTTGCTCTAGTTGTCACTGTGGAGGGCCAATACACGATACATGATTTGTCTCATGCCAGTTAGATGAATGAAAGTTCTAGTTCATTAAAAAAAAGTAATAAAGTCCTGAAAATGATTAGTTTTAGATCAAAGTTTGGAATACTATATGTTTAACCATTGCCACGAATTAAGAATTTTTGCCACCAGAGTCCGGTTATTAAATGTTTTTTTGAATTTTTCGATCAACTTTGCCCCATTTAATGGTCCCTCATCAGAAGGTAATAGGAAATCTAGGTCTGTCCCAAATCTTCAGACGTGACACACACATCAACAAAAGTTTTGCATCACCCCGATATGTTGTGCAGATGTGTTGCTATTGTGACCATTCCTGTACTGATCGGAAGGTCACCCCTGACATTGTAAACATACACAGAATCAGCAAGAGCACAACCCACGGGTAGAATGCCACAATCAAATCAATTGCAGCATTCCGCTTCAAAATAAAACACCATTAGGGCGCATAGATGTTTCTGTGGAACTGTAGAGTGAACATCCATCATGCCATGAAGGACAGTCACGACCAGTGATCACATCTGCATCGGCATGTTAATGCCCACATGGCTTGTCCACAACAGAAGTTGCTAGACGTGTGTGCAATGTAGTCAAAGATGTGGTGCAGACACGCAGTTGTATTCAATTGACAGTTGGTGGTGTGCAGTTACACTACACAGGCTGTCCATGTTGGACAGGGGCACAGGATGATCAACAATATCAACAATTATGACCTCTGAGTCAAAGGAATCATGGACTGAGTGCTCCAGAACTGAATTTGGCATTCGAAGAGGCTGCAGGATGTTGCATATTGCATCAGACTGCTAAGAGACGAATACATGATGCAAATCTCCATTCTCGACAGTCGTGGTGAACACCACGTCATGCACCACAACACCATAGACTCTGTTACAGATGGTCAAGAAATCATTCAGAAAGGACAGGAGTGGCGTTGGGTGTAGTTTATGGACAAAACTTGGAGACAACCCAGTAATGTTGAACGCCTACAACAGTCTGTCCTATATGTGCGATAAGGTGGTAGAGGGTTGATGGTCCAGGGTGGTATTCATGGGGCCACTGTAAACATCCTGTGGTTGTTGAGGGCAATATCACTGTTCTGCAGAACGGGGATGAGACTCTGCAACAAACAGTGGGACCGTAATGCCAACATTTTGCTGGCAGTTTAATCTTCATTGGTAACATCTTGCATGCTCATTGTGGTGTTCTGGCGAACATGTGCCAACTGTTGCCCAGTTATGCAATCACCATCTATTAATTTCCTTATCATCTGACTTACTATGGGGGGGGGGGGGGGGGGGGGGGGAGATTACCCTTTGGAAAGTACCTTGAGGCTGTTTTCGGAGACAACTGCCAAACCTGCTTTGAATGTGCTTCCCAACTCCCTCATTCCACCCCCCCCCCCCCTTCCCTTTCCCCCCTCTGGTTAGCACCCACATCACAGATTAGGACCAATCTATTTCAATGTCCTATAGTTCGCCACCTCAACAACATTTTAGGTCTGTTCCTTTCAGTTCTGCTGGATTATCATGGTGCTTCCGTCATTTACACTGATGGCTCTAAAACCACGGACAGAATGGGATTGCTTTTACATCTTGTGATGGTGAGGAACAAAATTTGTTGCCAGAAATATTTAGTGTTTTTGTTGCTGATCCGATAGCCATTGACAGAGCTCTATGCTTTATTAAACAAACCTCCCTCGACTGTGTGTTAATTTCTAGTTTCTCAGTGAGCAGTCTTTAGGCCACTGATCAATGTTTTCTTTCACTCTGTGATTTCTACTGTTCATGATGTTTCTCTTTGCTCTTAGTCGTACTGCTTGCTCATGTCTTTCTCTGGGTCCCAAGTCATCTGGGTATGTCAGCAATAGAAGTGGCCATCTTTTAAGAGAAGTGATTACTCGTGAGACTTTTGCTTGGATAATATCCCAGTTACGTATTACTTCGTACAGATGAGACCTCTCCTCTCTCGGACATTGAACGTCATCTGATTGACTCCTACGCATTCCAATAAACTGCAATATCAAGGAGACTACTGCTACATGATGTTCCATCTTCTGTTCTCTGTGCAAGGCATCAACCATTTTATGTCAGCTTGGCATCAGTCATACCAGATTAACCCACAGTTTTATTTGATATAATGAGCCACTTCCACATTGTGGTTGCAGAGCCTTACAGACCATAGCTCATATACTTGTGGAATGCCCCCTCCTCCTGGGTCTACATGCTAAGCATGGTCTTCTGGATTCTTCGCCTTTAATAGTGACAGATTACTTGTGTACAGTTGAACTGGCTTTCTGTTTTCCATGTGAGAGTGCTTTTTATTCTCAGATATAACATTTTAAAATCCCTTTGTGGTGATCGGCGTCTCCTGCTACATGCCATGTTGGGGAAACCATTGACCCATCATCTTTGCCAATTTGCCAGCTGCCTCTGTCATCCTCTTTTTCTGTTTTAATTGCTCTTTTAGATGTAGTTTGCAACTTTTTCTGCTGCACGCTATTTTCCTTTTTGAGGGTTGACTAGTGATTGCTGTTCCTCTCTTCAATGCCTTGATTATAGTGGATTGGGGGTGAAAGATACTGCTTCAGTCGCATGTGGCATCCCAGGGGACACTCACTTGACCTCATGAATGTGCTGCTTTGATTCTCTCTCACCTTGTTTTAATGTTGATTGTGCAACTGATGTCTGTTAAGCTTTTAACCCTCTGACGTTTACTGTTCCGAATCTTCCAACTATAATCTATTCTTCACTCTGTAACTGTCTTTGTTCTTAATCTGGTTGATGTGGAGTCAGATACAATTGGGGGTTTCTCTTGCCACAAAACCTAGGGAGACCTCTCACCTACTCTGAGCTGAGTATGATACATATACTTTCATTTCCACTTAAATTATTTCTCAGCTCGGGCATGAATGTTACATTCAATGCCTCGATTTTACCATTCCTCCATACATTTGATCACTATTGAAAGCATGCTGTAATGAAATGAACAAGGTCTTATGTATTCAGTACCTTGCAGCACAAAGGAGAGAATACAGAGATAATGAAGTATGCTGTAGTCAGACCACTTTTCAAATGTGGAGATGGAACAAGTGTTCCAAACATATCACCCTATCTACTCTGACAAGAAAAAATTGCAATGCCATAAAATAATTAATGTAGATTAATGAAATTTTGGAAATGCATTTGTCTAGGTAATATAGTTAAGTGATTAACATTGCAAGAGCACAGATTAATGTAAACAGGAGAAAAGCCATTGCAAATGTGAAATGCTGGTAAATTAATAACTGGTGTAATTGCCAGAATGCTGAGTGCAAGCATGTGGATGTGTGTGTATTATGTTGTACGGGGTGCTGGATGTCAGTTTGTGGGATGGAATTCCATGCCTGTTGCATTTGGTCAGTCAATACAGGAACAGTTAATGCTGTTTGTGGATGAACCTGTTGTCCAGTGATGTTCCATATATGCTTGATTGAAGACAGATATGGTGATCGAGCAGACCAAGGCAACATATTGGTTAGGTGTAGATGTAGATTTGCACTCTGCATAGCATGTTGGGTTAACAACAGCAGTATGTGGGCAAGTGTTATAGTAGGAAAACAGCCCCTGGAATGCTGTTCACAAATGGCAGCTCAACAGGTCGAAGCTCTAGATTGAAGTACAGATTTGTGGTCAGGATGCATGGGAAACCACAAGAGTGTTCCTGCTGTCATACAAAATCACACCCCAGACCATAATTCCAGGTGTAGGTCCAAGTGAGTCTAGCCCGCAGACATGTTGGTTGTGGGTCCTCAACTGGCCTCCTCCTAACCAATAAAAAGCCGTCACAGACATTGAGGCTAAACCAGCTTTCATCAAAAATACAACAGACATCCAGCCTGCTCTCCAATGAGCTCTCACATGACACCACTGAAGTCACAAAAGGCGGTAGTTTGGGGTCAGTAGAATGCATGCTACAAGGCGCCTAGTGCGGAGCTGTCTTTGAAGTAGGGCCATACTCTGGACACGATGATCTTTCCTCTCGGTATTGCCATGTCGACATGTGGAACCCGGTCTTCTTCCGACATTCTCATGACCGCTCCAGCCAGCAGTCATGCACTGCGGCTACATTTCTGCCGAGTATTTCTGCAATATCGCAGAATGAACTTCCAGCATCTCGTAGCTCTATTGCATGGCTTTGTTCAAACTCAGTGAGGTATTGATAATGGCATCTTTGTCGCCTTAAAGGCATTCTTGACTAACGTCAACTCACTATGTCCAATCTCAAAGGTAACAAAGGCTCATGACCGTTACGGCATGCATTTGAAGCAAATCTGATTGGCAACCTCATAGTGGCACTACTAGCACTACTCTTTATGTGAATGGTGCAAAATTTGAATAGACATTATCTTTCAGATGTAGGAACACGGCTACCAACTTTTGTTTATGTTGCACAACTCCTTGATGTTGCAATTTTTTCCCCATCATTGTATTTCCAAATGAAACAGGATGTGTAGCATCTTTTGAACGTGAACATCATTAACGAAAGATAGTTTGGCTGTCAGGAAGGTGTCTATGTATGAAACCATTTTCCCATTTGTCTATGTATGAAACCATTTTCCCATTTGTCTATGTATAAAACCATTTTACCATTCACAGGTGTTGTCTTGAAGTAACTAAACAATACGGGGTTGTCAGTTGGAATCTGCTATTGTCTGATAAAGATCTCTAGATCCTAGAGATTCATAGAGAAACCCCACAATTATGGAATCTGGTATCAATAAGTAATGTGTTCAAATCAATCTGGAAGATAGAATGTGGTCCTTAGGGCAGTATGGAGTTCCTCAGGGAACTGTCCTACAGCCCTTGGCGAATCTTATGTATATGAATCAAGTAACTCTGTCAATATGCAAAAGTGCAATTTTACTATATTTGCTGATGACACAAGTGTTGTGATGGATAATGTGTCAACTGAAAGAAATTTTGGCGTGGTTCACAGCCAACTCTCATCCAGACAACCATATGAATCCAAAAGAAATTAATGCTAGTCCTGAAAACCAGTTATTAAAGAAAGTTGTCATCGTTGTCGTCTAAGTCTATAGAATGGTTTGAGCCAACTCTCCACATTAGTTTATCCTGTGCAAGTCACTTGATCTCTGCATATGTACTGCACTATATATCCATTTGAACTCGCATACTGTAGCCAAACCTTGGTCTTCCTCTACAATTTTACCCTATGCACTTCCTCCGTTAGCAAATAAATGATTCCTTGATGCCTCAAGATGTATCCTATCAACCAATCCCTTCTTTTAGTCAGGTTCTGACATAATTTTGTCTTTTCCCCAATTCAGTTCATTGTATCTCTACATTGGTTATTCAATCTTCCCATCCAATATTCAACATTCTTCTACAGCAACGCACATAAGAAACTACTATTATGTTCATGTGTGAACTGTTTGATGTCCATCCGTCAATATGCTCTCTTCAAGACACACCCATTCCATTCAAGTGATATTCTAAGTCCCTTGCCATCTCTGGGAGAACTAGTAAAGCGCAAGGTTTTTATTTCTTCTTCATGGACTTAAGTTGCTTTTCCAAATTCGTCTTTGATTTCCTTTATTACTTGCTCAGTTTACACTATGATTAACGTGGAGGATAGGATACAATACTGTCTATCCCTTTCTCATCAAATGCCTCTCTTCAGTCTTCTACAAAAGTGGTCCGTTTGCTGTACAAGCTATGGAAAACCTTTTGCTTCCTGTATTTATCATTGCTATCTTCAGAATTTAAAGGTGTTTATTCCAGTCAGCATTATTAAAAACTTCCTCTAAATATTCGGAGGCTAGAAACATAGGTTTGCACTTCTATAATCTATTGCCCGGCTAGAAACATAGGTTTGCACTTCTATAATCTATTGCCCAAGATAAGTCAGAGGATGATCACATTTCTCTGGATGTCTGATTTATGCTGAGGTCAGCCTCTACCAGTTTTCCGATTCTTTAGACTAGACGGAATAGTTTTATTGTGGTTGCCTCCCTGAAGGATGTCAATAATTTTGGGGGACTGTCACCTACTGCAGAGACCTTGTACTCCTCTAACTTTGTGGATTTTCACATAGATTGTAAGCTGAATTGAAAAAATCGCATTCTCCAGACAATATAAAAATCAGCAGCAGGAACATTGGTCTTAAGAGTTATGTCTCATCATGGTGATAAAAATGTATCTAAATTAACAATTAGCATTATTTTGCTGTTTCCATTTTCTAATGTGTTGTATAATTTTCTGGGATAGCATGTAAATTTTGAAGAATATCGGCAGTGAAAATCATACACTGTGTACATCCAAGAACATCATGTTACACCCCTTTGAGACAGCATGAAATTATGACTGCAGTTTCACAATACGTACACTGATCAGCCAAAACATTGTGATCACTGTCCACTGCAGTGTTGGATGCCGCCTAGTGACAATGCGGGCATGTGATGTGGTAACGAAAGTATGTAAGCAGAGCAGACATTGACATGGGTCACCATAGCGAAGAAATAGGCTCTTAAGTCGGGAGATCCATTGAGATAAATGACTTCAACAAAGGACAGATTATTATTATGCAGAGCTTGTGAGTGAGTATCTCATAAACGGCAAAGCTGGTCGAATGTACACGTGCTAATGTCATGAGCAGCTGTGGGAAGAGGTAGGAGGACAGAGAAACTATCGTTATGCACTAAATCATTGGACATCCATGACTCTTCACAAAACGTGGGGTCAGAGGCTTGTCTACTCTGTAAAATAGAATAGATGGTCTGTAAAGTAGAATAGATCTGTGGCATCTCTGCCAAAAGAGCACAATGCTGGTACACGCACATGTGTTTCAGAGCACAAGGTTCATCATAAATTGTTGAACAGACCACCCCTACGTGTTCATATGTTGATCCAATGACATCATCAATTAAGGCTGCAGTGGGCACAGGACCATTGGGATTCAACTGTTGATCAGTGGAAATGTCACTCTTCAGCTCAATCACATTTTTGCTACACCAAGTCAGTGGTCGTCTCCACAAACGCCGTCATTGAGGTGAATACCAGCTCAAAATGTGCAGCGTGCCATGGACGCAGGCTGGTGGGAGCAGTATTATGCTATGGGAGACGTTCTTCTATGCTTGCATGGGACCTGTGGTGGTAATCGAAGACACACTGACATCTGCGAACCACCTGCATCCCTTCATGCTTGATGTCTTTCCCAACGGCAATGTCATCTTTCAGCAGTATAATTGTCCGTGTTTCACAGCCAGAATCATGCTATAGTTGTTTGAGGAGCATTATAGTGAACTCCCGTTGACATCTCGGCGACCAAATTCGCCAGATGTAAATCCTACGGAACCCATCTGGGTCGCTATTGGTCACCATCACCAAATCAACAGCCCATTATTTAGGCGAATTACATGACCTTGTGTGTTGACATCTAATGCCACATATGTCCACAAACCTACCAACAAACTCAGATCCCTGATGCACAGAATCAGTGATGAATTTTGTTCCCAAGATAGACAAACAAACTGTTAAGCAGGTGGTCAAATTGTTTTGGCGTATCAGTGTATATTCTCTTGTGTGTTTTGTAGAGGTGCATTCACGTTGACCGTTACACTGACTGTGTTTCAGGATGATCACTTTTGCTCACAGAATGGCATGTGCAGGTGCCTGTGGGGATGGGATCTTATAGAACCGTGGTGAGTCCAGAGTGAAGGAAGCTGACGGAATGAAACATAGTTTATTATTTGGTGGCTTTGTACAGTATGTTGACTGCTTCGGCCCAAATGTTTACCACGGCTAGCAGCAGTGAGTTCAGTGAGGCAGCAGACTGTTGAGACAGGGTATCTGTGGCTGGCAGTGCCAGTGCCTTCCTGACACAAGATGGGTGTCTGCTCTGCAGCACAGCATGCTTATGGAGGGCTTGGCTTTCTCTATCCACAGCCTAAAACTGTTTACAGGGGTGTGCAGATACCCTAAATTTAACCCAGGACCCTCAAAGGTTGGCATCCTGTGAGAGGCCTCACTTAGGTGTTACCAGTTTGAATCCGATACTATAAGCACTACCTGACAGCTCATAGACCAGTGGCTCTGCCTAGTTGACAGTGGTACTAGATGATGATGTAGCTGCTTGGTTGTACATCCGATAGGTGTCTAGCATGGAAAATGTGCCAGACAAATGTGTGGTGTCAATGGAATTAAGCTACTGGCTGAATTGAGGCATATATACCTGCCCTGGCCATGTGTGATACGATAGGAGGTCAAGTAGCTAGTTGTAAAGTGTTGCAGTATGTTACAGCATTTAGCAATGCAACCCACCAGTACGGTAGACTGATGTGTTGCAGAATGTTGTGCCAGCATTGCAGTGCCCAACTGCAAAATTGTGTAGGTGGTTGGCCAGCATATGCCTTGCCTTGCTGAAGTTGGCTGCCTGAAACTAATTCCCCAACAGTTTTGTTGTAAATGACTCCTTTAACTAAGAAAGAAATAGTGTATATAGTGACCTAAAAACAAGACAAATGGATTACCTCCACTGTTAGCTAATGTGTGTGCCATTAACCCTTCTGCAAAATCAAACTGTGGAAACTCCAGGTAGGAATATCAGCAGTGAAGGAAGAGATGGATTTGCTACTTACTGTAAAGAAGAATGTTAAGTTGCAGCCACAATTAAGACATTTACACAAAGCTTTCGACCACAGCATTCATCAACAAAAGAAACACACACCATTCATACACACAAGCAACCACACCTCATGCACATACAACCACCAACTCTGGCAGCTCAGGCCAAAATGCAACTATCACATAGGACACTAGCAGCAATCTGGAAGGGAAGAGAAGGGAAAGGAAAGGCGAAGGAATAGTGGTGTACGGGTGAGGAGAGAGATGAACACTGTATACCAGAGCGTTGTCGTTGTGGCAAAGAGCTGGGGTTGCGAGTTGCATAGGGATGGACTGGGATGTTGTGGAGGTTGTGTGGGCGACGGAACACCGCTTGAGAAGAAGTGGGAAGGATCCCGGGTCGGATGTTCCTCATTTCAGGACATGATAGGTAATCAAAGCCCTGGGGGATGTAATTCAGTTGTTCCAGTCCAGGATCATACTGGGTGGTGAAGGGAGCACCCTTTTTTTTGGCTGCCTCCAGGTGTTATGATAGGTAATCAAAGCCCTGCCAAAGGATGTGGTTCGGTTGTTCCAGTCTGGGGTCATACTGGATGTCTAAGGGAGCACCCTTTTTTGTGTCTTGTCTCCTCAGGGTGGTGGGAGGATTGGACGTGTGTGGGGAAATGGCACGGGAGATCTGTTTGTGGGATATATCTATGGTATAGTGCCTGTCTGTGAAGACCTTGGTGAGATCCTCAGCATACTGAGCAAGGGAGTTCTTATTACTGAAGGTGCATCATCCTCCCCCCCCCCTCCCCCCTGCGGGCCCAGGGGTTAGAATAGGCCCGAGGTATTCCTGCCTATTGTAAGAGGTGACTAAAAGGAGTCTCACACCTTTCAGCCCTTATATGATGGTCTCCTATAGGGTTTGACCTCCATATGGTGCATCGTGTCCATTGTGCATTGAGATCGGTAGCCCACTTTCTCATCATGGCATTGCAGTCCTGCTCATCCTCCATCTTTTGAGTGAGGACACCTTCCTGGGTGCGTTTTCCTCCACCCACTATGCAGTGTCATTTTCTGCACTGATGAGGACCATGGAATTCTTTGCACCTCGTATCCAGCATGGTAGCCAGTCCGTTGTGATGGGGCCGTCATGTACGCTGTTGGGTGTAGCCCCGAGTACACAGGGATCGCTCCATTGATACCTCCACCGTTAACCCCCCACGTATGCCAGGGAGTAGATGCCCGCCATCCTGGGGCATCGGGACTCCTGGCAATGGCCATCCTGGCAGGTGGTGAGGGCCCCTGGTTGGAGTGGGTGGCATCAGGGGGTATAATGCGTGATGAAGTGTACCTCGTCATCACTTGCTGGTGATCAAATGCCAGCAGTCTCTAAGTGTTCAAAGTCTCTGTACAATGGAAGGAAGTATGATCCTAAATTGTTCCCCTCCCTGGCCTCACCAAGGAAGGAATGCCAGGCTAAGGATGGCAGCGAACCTTATTCGCCCCGGTACCTTGTATGCACAAGAGCTGATGGGGACTCCTTTGTCTCGATGAAGCCTCAGTTTTTTGTAGAACTGTAGAAAGCTCATCATCTAATAAAGTTAATGACATAGTGCCAAAATGTTTCTAAGTAATTGTTATTGTCTGTTCAATATCGAGATAATTTTTACTAGTACATAAACCTTCATTTATACTAATATCCTTTGTAATACTGGAGCTGATTTGTCCTACATTAGAATGAAAAACTCACATTGGGGATCCGTGAAATGTGTGTACATAAATAAATGCCTTCTGGGCTAGCTGGTAAGTGCAGCCAGTCTGTAGACTCTGGGCGGTCTTCAGTAACAACCATTAGATGTAATGGCAACATATTGTGTTTTGTGATAATTGAGGATCGCAAGAATGCTACAGAGTTCTGTCCAAAGAATCTCAAACTCAAGACAATCCACATATTACTGGGAAGGGTGGTTGTTGGAGTGAAACAGTATTATAGGACACATGCTGCACACCATTTGTGTCAGCCTTGCTCAGATGTTAGGTGCTCTTCCTAGGTACATGTGTAAGCCACTAGTGTACTTACTTCTAACACACCTTGTGGTATTAGTGGACTTCCAGGGAATATTAACACCTAACAGACCTAAATTAAATTTCATGTATACCCCTTGTAGCAGGATAAACCACACTTGCTCATCCTTTATTCACACCTGGATGGACTTGGATGTCCTAATGGTTTCGGCGACCGCTCACAAGAAGCAGAAAATCCAGGTTAGATTCCCACTCAGTCATGAAATTTCAATTGCAACTTAATATTCAAATGAAATAGCTTGAGAGTGGACCTTCTCCGGTCAGCCCTAAAAAATAATGTGAAATATTTAGGTACCATTGCATCAAAATCAGATACTTTCCTTCTGAAAGAATAGTCCTTAAAAGGAGCCTGCCAAAGTGGATACTCTGCGGAGCAAACTGGATATTATTGGTTGCATTTTACTGTCTCATCTAAATTTCCTGTCATTCATACATGCTAGAGTTGTTACTGACCATTTTTGTGCAGCTAACACATGGCCATCATCTAATTATAGTTTCTTTGACATTATTCTTCCTAATGAGGTGATGTGGAAATGCTCTAAGGAACTAGACTTGTGATTCAGAAACATCCTGTTTAAAATCTGTCCCATTCCTCAGCAGCTTAAAATATTGAGCAGTTGCTGTAGTATTACCACACTACATTCTCCAACAATTTCATCGTTGATTTGATATTTGTACTTGTCAGAACTAAAAATGCAAGGACAACAGTGATTGTGATACATTAATACTATGATTATTTCCTAATCTGTTTGGCCTGTTGTGGATATAGCTGCATAGGTATGGACTTCATTTTATAAAATACTACTATTTACAGACACAAAATGTGTTTTTGCCATGGTTGGCGTAATCTGGTGTCAATGTAGACAGTTGTTATTGAATTCCTAATCATTTTTGAAGTTACTACTGAACAACAGAGGGAACAGCAGTGACTGGATACAATTTAAACACTGCCTATATATCCTCACAATAAGTGCAAGAGACTATATTCTGATATTAAAATCAGCTAAGTGAATGGTTTTGCCATATGAAGTTCTATTTGGGCCATGCAAGTAGTAGCACCAGCAATTAAGAAAGTTCATTTGTGCAGTTGTGGACTTGTGTGTAGCTGTTGTTTCTTGTATGCATAAATGTGAGCACTCCTACCTACTTAAGTGATGAACATGTAATTTCATCTGGCCATTCTCCTTCAGTATACCAATGAGTGGTGAAATGCTTATATCCGTTGTGATCTATCAGGTTTTTTTCTGCATGCTTGATTAATAATATGCTTCTGGGTGTTCAACCAAGTTGTTTTTCCATTTTGTGTACAATATTTGGACAATTGACCTGATGGTTTTGAGTCCAGTGTTGCAATGGCACAACTCACAGCTTCTGAAGACGATGGCTGGACTTGTTTAAATATCATGCCTAAAATGGAAACAGCAACTCTCCTGAAGAATTGGAAGTAAGCCATTGATTACATCCATTGCAGCTAAATTCTCCTAGCTGCTCTCTCTCTCTCTCTCTCTCTCTCTCTCTCTCTCTCTCTCTCTCCCCCCCTCTCCCAACCACCTGACTTTCAACGCACTATGCTGCATCCGTCACGCATGTGCTGTTTGCAGATGTAAGCAATAGCCTTCCGCAGCTAAAAATTCTCTATTTTTATCCTTCACACAAAATTAAAATTACCCAGTTTTTGTACACAGGTAATGGATTTTTTCATGTTATACCAAAATGTAGTAATACTCTCACCAAATAAAACAAACAATTAAGCTTTGTTTCAGTTGGATTTTATTAAATCTTTGTGTATTGGTTTTGAACTTTGATAGATACATTACCTCGTATTGAACAAGATGATGCCACATGGAACTAGAATCTGATATTAAATTTTTACAGCTTTGCTTTCTTACTAAAAGAATGTTTTCTATAATTTCTAATGTGAAAATATTGGGAATCTGTTTCAGGTATGTGCATCCCAAATACTAACAAAGAAGAAAAAAGTGCTCTACTTAAGATGTTCTGCCTTTTGCCCATCGTAATAAGCCAGCTATAAACATAACAAGGTACTGTCAGATAAAATAGTACAATATTTGTAATTATATATTTTATAATGTTTGTCCGCTAAGTAGTCAAGTTGCCAGTGTGAATGACACTCGTGCAAAGGACCCAGGTCCAGTTCCCAGTATTTCGAGGGATTTTTCCTTCCTGGAAGGATCTGAAAGGGGCCTACATGCCTTGTGATCTCAGCTGAACAGCTACTTGAATGAGTGACTCCAAGATATGGATATCGACAGTGACCAGATGTGTGGTGTGCTGACTTCGTGCCTCTCCATACGGCATCTGCATGATGCCATACAGCAGAGCATAACACACAACTGGTTGTCATCATCTGATCCTTAGGGCCTGATAATGGAGTTTAGTTTTAGTTTTAAGAAAACATTTCCTTTTTATACATCCAATATTTTGCTATCCACCTCCATAGCCAAAATTCCCAACACACACACCTGTGTATTGGCGCTTGACATGGAGGTAGTAAATTTCTGTTGCTAATATGTGGACATCAAGAAGAGAAGAGGTGGTGGCATACAGTTCCTGATCAAAAGACTTTGCACCAATGTCCTGAGTTAAATTGCATACATCCCTGCAATGCCTCATGAAGTGAGGGCATGTGACTCTGTCAGTGATGGTCAGCCCATTGGAAGGACCAAGAGACACTAAACTACAACCACCCCTTGCTGCTATTAAAGATGAGTAGGCTATGTTCAGACATTGCATTTCACCCAGTTCCTTCCAATTGTGTAACAACACAACATTATGCTGGACAAGCATTCATCAGAGTCATGCGAATGACGCAGATGCACACCTAACCTATGTAAAAGATTGGGGAATGCAACAGCAAATCACTTTTGCTAAGACCTTGCGCAGGACTACAGTGCGGGAGTGTGGCATCAGCGTAATGTGTATTCCCTGAGTATGTGGCTGGCTTTAACTTATTATTATGATTCTGTTATACAATTAAAATTGTCACACTAACTGTTGTGTGGGTTACCCATTCAGTTCAAGGATTGTATAGTAAGTAAATAAATAAATAATAAATAAATAAAAAGAAAAAAAATGATTGAAGGTTTTGCACTCTTAATGGACAAATGTCATTTCTAATTTTGAGAAATTGCACCAACAAGTTATAGAACATTGTTTTTGCAGCTTTTGATTGACCAAGCCATTTTAAATTGTCTTAATTTAGTAATGGCATTGGCTGCTTATGGATATGGTGTCGCAAGAATGTGTAAATATGTAGATTGTAACCAAGTTGTGATAGTAGATAAGATGGAGATGCGAGAACTTAACTTCAAACGGTCATGTAGAATCACATGTTCTGGCAGACACCACTTTTACTTTAGCAAGAGCAGGTCAGTTATGACAACTCTGAGATTCTGGTCAGTGGTAACTGAAGCTAAAAGAGCTTGTAAAGGAGTGCAACCTCCGGGATTTGTTACGTCTGCACCGACCCTTACAAAGCCACTCATTAAAAAAGTGATGCCTCCACACAAAGCCAGACTTCAGAATCAAGTACAAATACATGCACTTATCAATGCACCTGCAGGGGAAAAGCTGTATGTGACACTGAAACCATTCGGAAGTCGTCTGCAAAGGATTTGGAACCTCAGCCACATACCAGTGCACAACAGCAGAGGTCCAATAAGCTGTCCCCTTTACCTATGCAGCCAAAGGATACTGATATCCATATGGAGGAACCAGAGCCAGGCTCCATCTAATATTACCCCGACTGCTTGGATAAATCACCACCGCTGAGAGTAATGCAGTGATCAGCCGCTCCCATAGGGACTCCTATGCTGCAGTGGAACTTAAATGGTTTCCAGTCACATTTGGAAGAATTGCTCTTGGCCCACGAGAGACCATTCTGTATCTGCTTACAAGAAATTCATTTTAGAGTCACTAACATGCCAATGTTAAGAGACTACCACCCCTTCGAGGAGGACAGTCTTACCGAAGAAAGAGCTAAGGATGAGCTGGTTGTTTTTGTCAATGACAGGTACCATCCTCTCCAGTTCCCCTTCCCACTGACTTACAAGCAGTTGCAGATTATATTCTCACAGTTGCAGAGATTGCAGTGTGTTCTTTGTACCGTGCATCATATGATTTGCTCCATGCAAATGTATCGACAGAGCTTTTCTAGGCACCCGCCCCCTCTCCCCTATCTGCCCATTACTCCTAATGAGTGACTTTCAGGGCACACAACATGCTGTAGGGCTCAGCTACCAGATGCCCCTGGGGTCAAATCATTGAGCGACTTACCCATTTAGACGGTATATCCCTTTTGTACACCAGTCAGATCACACATTTTTCTATTGCTACAGGGTTGTCTTCTACAATTGACTTTTGCTTCTGTTCTCTAGCTCTTACAGACTGCAGTGGGAAGTGGGCACAGATTTGTACTTGAACAACCAGTTTCCATTGTCGATCCACTTGGTGAATAGGTCAGTGATAGACAGAAGACCACAAAAGGTGGATGCTTCAGAAGGCAAATTGGATACGATACAGTTGGAATGCCGTCTTTGAACAACAGGAAAGTGCCCAGGGGGTGGACCATATTACACATGTAATCCACCAAAGTGCTGCCAAATCCATTCCGTAGTCTAGCAACCACCTCAGATGATGACGTGTCTCTTGGTCGAATGAAGAATGCCACTCAGCAATCAGAGCCAGGCATGCAACTTTGCGGAAGTTCAAACATTGTCCAGCAACAGAAAACCTTCATGTTTTCTGGATTGTGGGAACAACAACAACAACAAGGCAAGTGATAAAAGAACGGAAGAGGAAATCCTGGAAGCAATTTGTGACATCCATTAATCGGTCCACTTTGACTACACACATTTGGGAATCAGTGAGAAGGATTTCAGGCAATGAAGGTACTGTCCCTTAGAACCTTTTTGAGGAATGGCATCTTGATGGACTTGCCCAAAGACATGGCTCAAATTTAGCTGAACATTTTTTAACGTAACTTCGTCATTCAGACAAACTCATCAGATTCAGATGTTCTGTAGAATTGTGAAGATGAGGAGGCTCTGTCTTTTCTCGTGCTATGAAGAGCTCTACGATCTTCTGTTCTCCATGTGGGAAATGAAATCAGCTCTCACAGCAGCCAAAGACATACTCCAGGACCAGATCAGATTCATTATACCACGCTACATCAAACTCTGCAGCCAAAGACCAGTTCCTTTCTTGTTAGATCTGTTTTCTTGCGTGTTGTGTGTGTTGATGTGACTTACCAAACGAAAGCGCTGGCATGTCGATAGACACACAAACAAACACAAATATACACACAAAATTCAAGCTTTCGCAACCAACGGTTGCTTCGTCAGGAAAGAGGGAAGGAGAGGGAAAGACGAAAGGATGTGGGTTTTAAGGGAGAGGGTAAGGAGTCATTCCAATCCCGGGAGCGGAAAGACTTAACTTAGGGTGAAAAAAGGACAGGTATACACTCGCGCATGCGCGCGCGCTCACACACACACACACACACACACACACACACACACACACACACAGACACAAGCAGTCTGCTGGTGTCTGTGTATGTGTGGGTGGATATGAGTGTGGGTGCGCGCGAGTGTATACCTGTCCTTTTTTCCCCCTAAGGTGAGTCTTTCCGCTCCCGGGATTGGAATGACTCCTTACCCTCTCGCTTAAAACCCACATCCTTTCATCTTTCCCTCTCCTTCCCTCTTTCCTGACGAAGCAACCGTTGGTTGCGAAAGCTTGAATTTTGTGCGTATATTTGTGTTTGTTTGTGTGTCTATCGACATGCCAGCGCTTTCGTTTGGTAAGTCACATCATCTTTGTTTTTATATGCCTTGAGAAGGTGTATGACACAGCTTGGACATACGACTTCCTTTACTACCTTCATGAATGGCAACTACATGAATATCTGCTACTTCTTATTCGGTCCTTCCTCAGGGAAAAATGCTTTCGCTATCAGTTTGATGATGTCTTGTCTGACTGCTTTGTTGAGAATTAGATCCCCAAGGAGACCATTTGGCTAAACACATTTTTGTTGTTTTTCATATTTGTGGTACATGAAGTTCAGATCTCGAATATCACTTAACCAAAGGAGATTCAAGCAATCGTGAATAATTCCCAAGAAAATCTCTCGTGAAGATTTTGATGGATTTTAACTCAATAAAATTCAGGTGAATGTCATGACCGGCTGCATAGCACATTGGGCAGTGTTGGAGATCGGTAATTGAGTGATCGTTAGAGCACTGGTTCGGATCTTATTATGGTCTTCTACGTCCTGGTCGAATATCTACATCATTTAAATATAATAGTAATGAAATATATGTTAATTAACACATATAATGATTTTTTTAATGAAAAATGTGCTGCCTCTTGTTTGTAATTACATATTGCTTAGATTGCAAATATAAATTCTTAATCATTGATATTTTATCAGATTGTTAATAATTTAAACAATCTTTATTAATAAATCTTTTATAAAATATTGATAATTCAGAATTTGTGTTTGCTGTGCGTGTGATTTGTAATTAAAAACAGGAAGTAGTGTATTTTTGAGAAAATATGATTATTTATATACGATAATTAACACACATGTTAATTATCATATATTTCATGAATTGTATATTTAAATGATGTAGGTATTCGAAATAAACAAAAAAATGGAATGAAATGAAAGACCATAGCAAAAGTCAAACCAGCCATCCATTGAATGCCTGATTACCATCTACCAATATTGCTGAGTGAGTCATGCAGCCCATGGTGAAAGTTACTTTAATTTTAGTGAACTGAAGATCCTTGGAAATCTTTAAAGTCTGTTTTCTCGAGAATTTTTGATAGTTGCATCGAACAGCTTTCACTGATTGATATTAAAGTTCTGAACTTCACATACCAGAAATAAAAAAATTATGAAAATCTGATTGACTGAAGGTCTGGTCTCCTTGTCAGTGCTCCACTGTTCACAATAGCTATCAATGGCGTCTCCTCTGCAGTCAAAAGCCCTGTTAGAAGTTCTTTGTATGTGACTTTGTGATCTTCTATTCTTCTTCCAGTCACTGACAATGAGGCAACTACAGTTGACCATCAGGAGGCCAGAAATTTGTGTCAATAACACAGGTTTAGGTTCTCACCAGAGAAGTCTTGTTGAAGTTTTAACCAACCAGAGCTCATGATGGGGGACCAATGTTTTTGATCTTAAGGACAGTGTGCATCTTTTGGGCAAACAAAGAGCGTCATATCATTGAATATTTTCAATTACCATGGCGGAAAGCTATGGGGAGCTGTCGGGTCCCATCTTCTGTATTTTTCAGAGCATGATTAGATTATGACAGTGTGGTTTATCAATCAGTAAATGCCTCCTACCTCAAGATATTAGATGCTGTCCACCATGAGGACATTCAGATATTGACAGGAGCCTATCAGGCCAACTCAGTTTGTTCTGTGTGTAGAGGCTGGTCAACCCCCATTCAGAATTTGGTGGCACATCTTCCTGGCTTGATAGTCCCTGGAAATCTTTGCATTGTCCAAGTTATTGCCATTTAGTGTAGACTCCCACATTGTTCAGGAATTGGCTACATGCCATCAAGCCATTCAGGATTCATGCTTCCAACTGTCTCACAGATCTGAACATGTGAAACATCCGAAAGGCATGAAAGGCACTGCCACTTTGGTGTCGTCAGAGGCCCAAAGTCATTTTAAACTTGACACGATAGAAGAAAACTTATACTGTAGATTAAGTTTTTTTACAAATCTGTTTTCTTCAGCTAAAAGTATGTGCTACAGTTTTATCATTACATGTACAGGTGGTTCCCAGCAAGGGAAGGCACTAAGTTGTTCCACTGGTGCCGCTGATAGGATTGTTTGATCACTCCATCCAGAACAATTTACAGATTATGATTCGCAGTTGTGTGAAGTTCGGCAGCATTAGAGCGGATGCAGAGGTATCAAAGAACAAAGTGCCTCATCTGTTCTGACTTCCTCAGTGCACTACAGGCAGTACACCAAATGTTTCCAGTAGTAGACAAGATGATTCAGATCATCCATGACACCTTAAAGTGGATCCAACACACAGGCAAGGAGTTGGTCTTTCACTGGGTACCATGTCATATCAGGATACAGGGAAATTATACAACTGACAAAAGAAGTCTGTAGGTATGTTGTACTTCTATGTGTTATCCCCGTGCACACTGTCATCTCATTGTCTGAAAGAGGTCATTGCTCCGTAACACACGGTTTCTTCCTCCAGTGGGAACATCAACCAGTCCATGAAGTTTGTAGTGTACCACTTCCGGTCCAGCATGTTTTAGCTGTATGTGTTCTATATACTGACAGAAGACAACTGCCACTAAAATTTCATGGTGGGTCTGTGTACAGTTTAAATGTTCTGCCCACAAGAATCATACTCTCTTACATAATTCAGCTTTGAAGTATGTTTCCAGTTGCCAGGCAGTTTTAATCGCACACTGTAATGCACCTGTTACCTGTACCGTAGCAGAACTGCGTCTGCCAGAAACCTAGAGCATGTACCCTCTTCTGGCAATGCTTGTTGCATAGCACAGGATGACAAGTGTAAGTTACTTTCTGAAGTTCTAAGTAAGTTGATTGTAATGGGCTACATGCAATAAAACAACACTGTCTTCAAATGAAGGTAATATTACGAGGGCTGTGCCGAAAGTTTTTAGCAGAATATGTGAAAAAACATTTATTTGCAAAAAAATGTTTACAACTTTTCAAAATACTCTCCATTAGCATGTATACATTTTTCCATTCTCAGAAACCACTTAGAAAATGTCAGTCCAAGATTCTTTTGGGATGTCACTTAGTGCACTCTCGTACACTGTAATGGCCTCTTCATCTGGTGAAAACCGCTGCCCTCGAATTTTTTCCTTAGTCGGAGGGAACAGAAAGAAGTCACAGGGGGGCCAGGTCAGGTGAGTAGGGGGGATGGGGTAACACTCGCACTTTTTCTGTCTCCAGGAAGTCCATCGTTCTGGCAGCCCTCTGCGCAGGTGCATTGTCATGATGCAGCAGAAGGTGCCCACTCTTGGACTTTGGATGCTGTGACTTCCATGTGGCGATAACTTTTGGAAGACGATCGTTCACGTGCCATTCAGCATTGACTGTACGGCGTGTGTCCAAGGTCACAGAGGGGAGATGCCCGATCTTTGTGAAAAAAGTTGTCACCATCTCTTTTCCAGAGCTCCGACTTCGTCGAACTTTTGTGGGTGGTTCCTCCCCTGGGCAGCACCACACAGAAGATTGTCTCTTCGTTTCAGGGTGATAATGGTTGACCCACATTTCATCACCTGTGACGATATTGTAGGTGTCTTGGGACTTCCCTCCATTGAATTTTTTGAACATGAAACGACACCAGTCCACTCTTGCCTCCTTTTGGCTTTGTGTCAGGGAATATGGCACCCAATGGGCACATCTCTTAGTAAGGCCTAAGTGACTATGAACGATGGTCTGTGCTGCTGTTGATCCAATATTTAGGGTCCCTTCAGTGTCGCAAAATGTAAGATCCACAATCTTCTTTCATCATTTTTCTCACAGCATCAATGTTTTCAGGAGTCACAGCTGTTGCTGGCCGACTGGGACGAGGTTCATACTGATAACATAGTATTGTCACGTGTAACGATTTTTTGCAGAAAGGAACTGTCCGGGTTTTTAATTTCAGTCAAGTCAAGGCAGGCGTCTGTGCATTGCTGTTTTTGTGTGGGAGTCAAGCTGTGCGCTGCAAACTTTGCGCACACATTTGTATTTTTTTAAACATTCTGGAGATGTCTTGAATACTTGGCTTAGAGTTGTTGCTCCATTGTAATAAGTGACATGACAATGTTGACACATTATTGCTGCGTGGCCACTACTTAATGTTACCTGCTCACAACTGATTCGTTGAATGCACGTCTGTTGGATACAGCTGCCGCTGTAGTATAGTATGTGTCACTTATACATAAGGAATAAAATAAGTTTTGAATCTTTTTGGACAGATGGTGTATTCAGTTGTTTGTTTGATAACACACATGCGTATGTTTAATTGAAATAATAGTATCTTAATTTTGATTTCAGGATGAAGAGCATAGCTGATTATTTCCACATTTCAGAGAAGATCTGTGCTAACAGCTTTGAAGTCACAGACAGCATGGAGACTAGTAGTAGTAAAAATAGTCATATTTTTGTACAGAAAGTTAAATTGAACATCCAATTAAAAGAATCCTCTGAAACTTGTACATTAACTTCTCCGGTGGTAAAAAAAGCATCATCAGAGAAAAATCAGAGGGTAAATGTAGAAGATAATGTCTGCAAGGATAGCACCTCTCAGGAAAAGGATGCTGATGCAACAGCCAACAATTTATTGAAAGGCAAAGATGACAATGTTGCTCATGAAATGAGGATGAAGAATATTGGTAGAAGGAAGAGAGTGGCAGCACTTGAGAAGCCAGCGTCAAAGCAAATTAAAAGACTGAAACATTCATATGTCATTGTAGAATCAGATAGTGTGGATGATGATGACGATGATAATATTATTGAAGATGATGATGATGACGACGACAATTGTGGTGGTGGTGGTGATGTTAAAAGAAAAGGAAAGAGAGCTACTAAAAAGGCGTTTAAAGAATCTCGAAGTTCCAGTCAAAAACAGAAAAAGAAACGAAAGGCAGATATGGGGGACTCTGCCAGAGCAGAAGGAAGAAGTGGTGCCAAGCGGTTAAGAGTGTCTCCTAAAGCTTTAAGACAACTTAAAGATCGCAATTCTGACAAAAGAGTTCTGCCAACAGTAAAACATGAAATCAAGTCTACAGACTGTGGAAATCTGCTAGAAGAAAATCCTGTGTTGCCTGATGAAAATACTTTGAAGAAAAATAACATGTTTGGAAAACTTGATATTACCATTACAAAGTCAGACCGTATTGTTAACAACGTAAAAGTATCTACAGCAGAGAGTGAAAGTGAAATCAATTGTGATGAGATGTCTACAGATAACAAAATTGAAATTACTGTTTCAAGTAGCTTATCTGATTGTGAACAGAAAAAGAAAAAACAAAATAATTGTCACAACAATGTATCCCCAGATGAAGAGACAAGAAGGCAAAGCAATCTTTTTAATTATTTTGGTAAGGTTTCAAAGCAAGATATTAAATCTAAACCAGACAGAATTGAAGTACAGGCCATAGTGCATACTCCTGTTTCTTCTTTTAGAGGGAAGAACACTAACTCAAAACTTAGAATCAAAAAGCCAAAAAAAGGAAAAGCTTCATCACATGCAGCTGAAGCTGCAGATGAGATTGAAGTGTTAGGAAGTGAAGATTTATCTGTAAATCAAGATGAAGGCACTAATGCAAGAAACGCTGAAGCAATAACAGTTGCTGAGAACAGTCAGTTAAATACTTCAGTTTCATCAATAGTCAATGAAGATATTAAAGAGAAACTTTCTTCCCCCGGAAAAGGTTGGAAACTAAGAATACGTCTTAGAGATGCTACTGCTGATGGAAATGAAGAATTGTCAAGTACAGGTTTGTTGATTTTTCTGCTTACTGCTTGATAGTGTTGTTTTGAGAATTGTTTAATTTTTAAGATCTTGAGAGAGAGAGAGAGAGAGAGAGAGAGAGAATTTCAATACGTTTATTGTATGTTTGTCACTTGTTCTACCCTAAAATTTGTGTTGTTGCATGTAGGTCATTTGGAAGTAAGGATTGTATAGAGAACCAAGTAGTGAAAGTCTTAGAATAATCCATTAATAGTGCTTGGTATATTTTAAAAGCTCCTCAACACAGCTTCATAAAAGGGTGAACCCACCAGAGGAAGAATTTAATAGTATTAATCGGAGTTGAAGTAGGCAGGCCTCAAAAATGGGAGGGGGGGGGGGGGGGGGAGGCGCAACCGAAAGTAAAAAGAGTGTGCCATAGGACATGGGGAGCTACTCTCAGGCTGTGTCGAACTAGTGCATTGGATACTAATTTGTGCCCTCACAATGAGTAAAATGTATCAGAAAGAAAGTAATGAAGTAAAAAGAGTTGTTTACTTAGTTTAAGCATGGGACAGTAATTTAGTGTCATGGTCAAGTTCAGTTTTTTCTGTCCTGCCCACAGTCTGTTCTTGGATCTCCCATGGTGTTGGCATTTCATGTTGAGGTATTTTGCCGACAAGGCATTCTGACAGTGTTGTCTAGCAACATGGTGCCCACATGAATTGCAGCAATACATCAACAACATTACTGGCCACTACTGCCCAGCAACACATTTCTGGGCCAGAAGCTTTTACGCAGGACTACATTATTGTCACAAAATGGATGAACACGAGCTAGTGGGGGTGAGTGCAGCTCTGCTGCTTTTATGCCACCGAAGGAATAAAGTTAGAAAGAACAAGAGAAATCCGGATTTTTTACTTTTTTTAAGTGAGCAGAATGATTCAGAAATTTTATCTCATAAACTGGTGCTGGATACATACCTTTTCAGATTTTACCAGAATGTTAATAAGATTTTGAATATTTTGTACAAGCAATTGGTCTAAAAATAATTAAAACCGATATAAATATTGGAGTGTGTAAGCCAGTTACAACCCAGTTGGTTATTCTCCTGTTGTTTTTAGCTACTGATGATATGTACGGAAATTTAATGTACTTCCTTAAAGTGCACCATACATCAAGAAGTGACTTGGTAATTGAAATATGCAGTGCTTTGGTAGAACAGCGTGAGGAGTCATTAAGGCAAGTCTGAAAATGAGAAAACAATTGTTGTTTACGTTTTCTTTTTGTTCACCGGCACACTCCACTGTTTACGCTGTCAACTCCTACTTACGGCATGTCTCGAGATAACATGAAACTCGTGACATCAAATGCGTACCATGCAGACAAAGAACCACCTGTACTTCCACTCTTCCTATGCTATATTTTTGCCTTGAATTTGTCAAGCTTCTTTTTTGATCAGATATTTGAGTGTAGTGAAAACATATTTCACTATAGCTCACACAACTGGTTTTTGTCTGAACATTGGTAGCAAACTGGAGATTGGAGAATTGACAAATGAAGTATCAAATTGACCAATGTGAGGCCTAGCTTTCAAAAATAAATATTTAATTGCTTTTTTTCTTGTCAGAATTTTCGTACCCAAAGAGTGGGAGATGGGCAAATGGGGTATCAGACTGACCAGTGTGAGGTGTAGTTTTGCAAGAAACTGGTAAAATCCTGGAAAGAGAACAGGGTAATTAAGAAAGAAAATAACGGTTTGACGAAAGATGGAAATATTTTACGAATAGTTGCTGCTACATATGTAAAAGAAGTGCCAAAAAGTTCATCTCTTAAAGGACTAGTCGGGAGTCTTGAATCTGGTCAAACTTTTATGTTGGTGTGTCAGCTATTACTAGGACATCCATAGTTTTAGCTCATTCCACAATCTTTCCCCTCAACCTTTTTGGCTTAATTACTGGTGATCTCCTTTTAGGGTTTGGCCTCCACTTTTATAAATTTCACAGAATTATGAGCAGTTTGGGGAAGGACACCTTATGTGGTGTATAATCAATGCAACTTTTGCATAGATCTTCTACGCCTACTATTAGAGTGGGTTTATCTTTGTACCTGAAATCCAGTGCCATATCCAATCATTTCATGGAGAGGCCATCACATACCCTCAAGATTGTCACCCACTGACAATGCAGGGATCTCTCTGCTGATGTCTGAATTGTAACCTCCTCATGTATACAGAGGAATAGGTACCTGTCCAATCAGGGGACAGTGGGATTCCAGGCAACAGATAGCCTTTACTGTGGTGCTCGTGGCGAGAGCCTCCTATCAAAGTGTGCAGCATAAGGGAAAAGTGTGCAGCATAAGGGCAGACAATACGCAGTGAAATGGGTCAAACTCACCTGTACTAATGGCTATGCCGACATGGCCATCTTGGTAGGCAGAAAGCAAAATTTTAATGCAGAGGCCGACAAACCCATGGTGTTTCCATTTTTGACTATGCCATTGGATGAGTCGGAGAGTCAGGCAAGAAGAAATGGAGGTAGGCAGTGCTCATTTCTTCGTAGTTTCAAATACGATGGAGAATGTTTTGCAGAAGTCAAACTACTGTTTTTTTGTGGAAAATATTGAAATTGGTTATTAAGAATTTGTTGCACTAGAGAGAATGAAAGATTGATCTCTGTTGATCAAACCTTTGAATGTTGCCCAATCACAGACACTTTCAGCTTTTGGCAAACTCGGGGATGTGCCAGTTACCATCTCTTGTCAAAATAAACTTAACAGAATTCGAGATGTCATCTTCCATCGAAGCCTAATATTACAAAGAGATGAAGAACTGTGTAATAACCTCGAACGGCATGGAGTAAGTTTTGTTCATCACATTCAGAGATAATGTAAGTATAATAGGGTAAACACTGAAGCTTTCATCCTAGCCTTGGATGGGTATGTTTCACCAGAGAAAGATAAGATCCTGGTTTGTAGATGTGATGTCAGGCCCTATTTTCCTCCTCGTATGAGATGTTTTAGGTATGAGAAGTTTGGAAACGTCCTCCCAAACTACTAATGAGGTTACTTGGGGGATGTGCAGAAGGACAACCCATGAGGATAATCCATGCAGAGGACCCCCTACATTTGTTAATGCCCAGGAAATCACCATTCTTGTGTGGCGACATGTTGAGTTTTCGAGAGGGAAAAGAAAATCCTGGCAAAAAAATTCTTGACTGCTTTTCTTACCAAGATGGTAAGAAAGGATTTGAACGGCTCCACCCAATTGATATGATGTCCAACTTTGCAAACATTGTGTCAAAATCCACACCAAGTGAGATGATGGGCTCTCGGACAGCAACTCTTGGCACTAGCCACATGTCTGTCTGTTATTCATTTGGGAGGGGGGGACATCAGCTCCCTGGATCCTTAAAGCTAGAGCGCCAGTGGTAGTCACTCCATCGCTGCAGCTGGAGTTAGCTTCTCTTTCTTAGACTTTATCATGCAAGATGCCTAGAAAAGAATGGTCCTTTTCTGGCCCACAAGCCGTGACAGGAAATTACTCTCACAAACCGAAACTGTTGAGGGACAAGGACAAACTGAAAGATAAACAGAGTTCTGTTGCTCCAGTTGATCCAGGTGTCGTCCCCCCCTCCCCCCCCCCCCCTCCACCTCACACCTACCCCCACCATCTTTCCCCTCCTCAGCCGACAAGGTCGAGTGTATGAATTACTGGTAAAGAATCACACATTCAGGTGGTGCGTGGCTCAGCAGCAAAGTAATTTGTACTCCTGTTTCTTTTTTGCTGCTTTCTCTGATTTCAATCCAACATCCCTTCAGTGGAACTGTAATGGCTACCATTGCCACCTGGCCGAACTCTGCCAGTCAATGACAAGTTACTCTGCAGGTAACATGGCATGAGAGGAGACGTGGTTTTCAGAAACCCAACTCCCTGCTAGTAAAAATTACGCACATACTGTAAAAAGTGTGTTACGCCAAGAACCCTCTTGGCATGTGAGGAGTCTCCAAGTTCATACGCTCTTGACACTTTCAGTGAACAGATTCCACTAACTATTGTGTTAGAACATGTGATTGTTAATGTCTTATCTGTCTGTTAGGCCATTTACCCCCAGAGAGATAGATCTATATTATCATATCATATGAGCTAGTGGAATAGCTGCCTCCACCCTTCCTCCTATTGGTGGACTTCAGTGCCCATAACCACCTGTGAAGTAGGAAAAATACAACTATCAGGAGCTGACAACTAATATTGCAGGGAGTGTACACTTTGGGACGACTGGGGAATACGGGAAAAACGTGGGACTTTTTTCATTCAGGAAAAACCAAAGAATTTTTTAGAATTTTTCATTGTTCTAGTTTTTAGTTAAATTTCTATAATTTTGACTGGTCAGAATTAATGATCTAACAAAAAATTTCACTTCAGCCGACTACTGCAGAATAATACTGCAATTAAAAAACATAAAAAAAGAATAACATCAAAATAAAACTTCGGTTGCAAAGAAAATGCGGCATTTACAAAAACAAAACACAGTGCACACACAAGCATGTGTCGACAGCAAAATGTGACAAAGGCTTTAGGATGAAGACTATGCAACACTTCATACCAACAAACTGTTTTCAATGAGTGTGATGTAACAACTGTTTACATTACTAACACATCGCAGGAAAACATTGTAAATGTTGGTTTGAGAAGTGTTACTTCCAAAGTAAATTTCCATGTACCCAAGATGAATCATGTTATGTGTGAGAATGTGCAATGAATTTCTTAAATCTCAGGGTGTTTGACGGTCCAGAAGACCAGCCGTTTATCCTGGAACATTTGTGTTTGCCATATCTTAAAGGGTAACACATGGTAAAAAGATCAAGCTTCAGTGTTAGTATTTCATGTTTATTATAGTTCTTCGGTAGACTAAAAATTATGCTACAACAATGGCAAAAAATACAATTACGTTTCAGAAAAAAGTTTGTGAGGTGCGTTTTTGAGCAATTTCTCATTTAATTGGCTGTTTTAAGAAAAAATCAAAGTGCTCAACCTTCTGAAGAAATAACTACAGCTATCGGATAGCACTGAAGGACGCTTCAACAATACAAAGACCATCCTTTGATGGACATTTAATAACATTCAAGAGACTTTTAGCAAAGGCATGGTTTTTAATAAAAAAGAGAAAGCAGAAATGTTGGGAACAGTATGAATCATCTGTCAGAATTCACATCCCATCATCTCAAGTATGAACTAAACTCCACCACATTTGTGGCCATGAAATGCCCACAGTGGTTCCTGGAATATCTGGACTTTTTCTGAGGTCATGACTAGATGTGCCAACATTTCCTGACGTGGAAATGCCTGACAAATCAAAACTACTTATCCTTCCACGCCACAAGGCCTTGAATTGCACAGTGTTACATTTGTTGCATGGGGGTTCCACAGTATTTCAGCACAGGCTCAAGTTACAGCCCCTAGACCCAGTTGTTGTTGTGGTCTTCAGTCCAGAGGCTGGTTTGATGCAGCTCTCCATACTACTCTCTCCTGCACAAGCTGCTTCATCTCCAAGTAACTATTGCAACCTACAACCTTCTGAATCTGCTTAGTGTATTCATCTCTTGGTCTACCTCTTCGATTTTTTACCCTCCACTCTGCCCCCAAATACTAAATTGGTGATCCCTTGATGCCTCAGAACTTGTGCTATCAACCGATTCCTTCTTCTAGTCAAGTTGTGCCACAGATTCCTCTTCTCCCCAATTTTATTCAGTACTTCGTCATTAGTTACGTGATCTACCCATCTAATCTTCAGCATTCTTCTGTAGCATCACATTTCAAAAGCTTCTATTCTCTTCTTGTCTAAACTAGTTATCGTCCATGTTTCACTTCCGTACATGGCTACACTCCATACAAATACTTTCAGAAAAGACTTCCTGACACTTAAATCTATACTTGATGTTAGCAAATTTCTCCTCTTCAAAAACACTTTCCTTTGCTTCACAATTTCAAAGGAGCTTTTGAGCATTCCAGTCCACCACAGATCAACTGATTTATCTGGAATGAGCAGTGTGCAATGCTTTAGCACATTGACAATACCTCACTGCTGTGTTATTTGCTGTGTGGAATGCATATGATACCATTTGGCACCATCACATATTGTCCACATTGCGTTAGTGAGGCTTCTGGGGCTGCTTACCCATTTTTATTCAGTACTTGTTATCCCTTTCTGTTCAGGGTCAGGGTAGGCTCACCCCTCAGCAATGTATATATACAGGAAACCGGTTCCGAGTGTAATCCTTTTTGCCATCGTAGTCAATGGTATCATGACTGAAGTGGGACCTATGGTCTCACTTGCATGGTATGTGGATGATATTTGCCTATATTACAGCCCTACATCATTGTGTACCGCAGAATGCCAATTTCAAGGAGCTATACAGCAAGTACATAACTGGGCCCTGACTCATTCTCCCACGTATTCTCTGCCATGCACTTTTGTTGACTCAGAACTGGTTGTCCACACCCAGAGCTTTAGCCTCAGTAATCAATTACTTCAAGTCATTGTAACATTTTTAGGTCTTTTATATGACAATAAGTTAACAAAGTTACCACATGTATGCCAGCTCAAGGCAGATTGCACAAGGAAAATTAATGCCCTCAGATTTTTCAGTGGCACCTGAAGCGCATAGTGCACAGCGCTTCTATGATCGTACAAGGCTTTGATCCCCCCCCCAGATGACTATTGATGTGTTGCCTGCAGGTCTGCAGCACCATCAGTACTGAGCTCGTTAGACCCTGTCCACCACAGTGGTGTATGGTTGCTAACTGGAGCCTTGTGTGTGAACCCCATATACAGCCTCCTTGCAGAAGCTGGTATCCCATCACTGAGGGTTGGATGCCAGTAACTTTTGGCAAATTATGCAGTGACAATTTGTCAGAGGCCTGCCCTTCCATGTTACTTGACCATTTTTCACAATTAACAGTTCAGGCTGCTTACAAATTGCCCTAAAATGAGTAGTTCAGCCGGCAGGAGTGGCCGTGTGGTTCTAGGCACTACAGTCTGGAGCCGAGCGACCGCTACGGTCGCAGGTTCGAATCCTGCCTCGGGCATGGATCTGTGTGATGTCCTTAGGTTTAATTAGTTCTAAGTTCTAGGCGACTGATGACCTCAGACATTAAGTCGCATAGTGCTCAGAGCCATTTGAACCTGAGTAGTTCAGTTGAGATATGAATGGAGGCTCAATGTGAGGACCCCCATGGTGCCACTCATTCACAAAAACCACTTCTGTGGCCCATAAAGGAACTGCAGATACCCCCATTTAGTTCTTCACATCTACTCAACTGGCTGGTATGTACACAGAGGACCTGAAAGTCAATGACAGGGTGGGATAGTTAAGCTTTTACATAAAAAAGGGGGCTATATTCTGTGCCAAGTGTATGCAGTGTGTACACTGCAGAGTTTGTCGCTATGTCGTGGGCACTGCAATACATTGAAGCTCTTGCAGCAAATAACTTCCTGGTTTGTAGTGACTCCTTGAGCTGCTTATAAGCCATATGTCCGTGTTACCCCACGAACTTTTCCATTGCCAGCATCCTACACCTATTAGTTGACTTCCACATGTCTGAAGCCACTGTAACGTTCATGGGTATTCTAGGAAATGAACTCACTGGAAAATCAGCTAAAGACACAACCACAAGAGACAAAGTTGAACTCAGAGTACTGGTCACAAACCTATAATTGCAACTGAAGCATACAATTTTGATAATTTGGGATATGGAATGGCAGGCTACTAGAACTACTAGAACTCTTCACAAGCTGAAGACAGTCAAAGTTACTACCGAGGTATGGCATATTTGTCTCTCCAAGCCTCTCATAAAGATGCTGTAGAACTGTGGCAACTATGTAGCAGCCACACTAGACTTATCCATGAATTTCTTTTACATCAAGAGGACACCCCTCAAAGCAGCTGTGGACGTCATCTCACGGTAGCCTATATTCTCACACTGTGTGGCGTGCTGGCTGATCTGAGATGAGTCATTAACCTGTCTACCTCCATGCCGCATATACTTGCAGACAATAGTTTTTTGAGTCATCAGTCCATCAGTCTTGACTGGTTTGATGTGACCTGCCACAAATTCCTCTCATGTGCCAAACTTTTCATCTCAGAATTGCATTTACAACCTCATTTATTTGCTGGTTGTATTCCGATCTGTGACTTCATCTACAGATTTTACTGTGTACAGCTCTGTCTAATAGTATCATGATGTCTTAACAGATGTCCTACCATCTTGTCCCTTCTCCTTGTTAGTGTTTTCCATGTATTCATTTCCTCGTTGATTCTCTGGGGAACCACGTCATTTCTACGTTTTCAATCCACCTAATTTTCAACATTCTTCTGTTGCACCACATCTCAGACGCTTAGATTCTCTTGTGTTCCAGATACCCTGCTGTCCATGATTGACAATGCTGTGCTCCAGACGTACATTCTCAGAAATTTCTTCCTCAAAGTAAGACCATCTTTGATATTAGCTGACTTCTCTTGACCAGGAACGTCATTTTTACCAGTGCTAGTCTGCTTTCTATGCCCTCCTTGCTCCATCTGTCATGGGTTATTTTGCTGCCTACTTAGCAGAAATCTTTAACTTCATCTACTTCATGCTCATCAATCCTGATGTTAAGTTTCTCACTGTTCTCACTTATGCTACTTCTCATTACTTTTGTGTTTCTTCGATTTACTCTCAGTCCTTATTCTGTACTTATTAGACTGTTTATTCCATTCAACAATTCGTATAATTCTCCTCCTCTTTTCAGGATAGAAATGTCATCAATGCATCTTATCACTTGTATCCTCTCTCCTGAATATTAATCCCACTCTTGAACCTTTTATTTCTGTAATTGCTTCTTGGATGTATAGATTGAACAGTAGGGGCGAAAGACTGCACCTGTCTTACACCCCTTTTAATCTTAGCACTTAATTTGTTGGTCGTCCAGTATTATTGTTCCCTCTTGACTTTTGTACGTATTGTATATTATCCTCCTTTCCCTATAGTTCACTCCTATTTTTCCCATAATTTTGATCATCTTGCACCAGTTTACATTTCTCTTTGTTGCCAAATCCTATGAACATGTATTGATTTTTCTTTAGCCTTGCATCCATTATCAGGTGCAACATCAGAACTGCCTCTCTCAGGCGTTTACCTTTCCTATAGCCAAACTGATTGTCATCTAGCATATACTCAATTTTCTTTTCCATTCTTCTGTATATTAACACTATGCCATCTGGGGACCCCACAGTGGTTTTGTGCGCAAAATAGCAATCAACGCCCAGTGACACAACAGTGGTGTCATGAGCATAGTATCGCGCAGTGGCCGGCGACAGCACTTTAGTATCTGTTGCATTCTGTTGGTGTTTTGTTTAGGTAACAGTAAGTTACACACGTCGGAAAGTTTTTTGTTTTTATAAGTACTTGAGTCCCTTCATCATGGCAGATGAAAGAGATGATATGATTATTTATTATGAATGCGTGGATGTCTTGTCTGATGTTCCGGACAATTTGGCTGACTGGAAAGAAGGCGTTGGATATTAAAAAAATGAATCGTTGAAGATAGTGAAATATGTCCAAGAAGAATTCGGCGAACGCTACGGTTGCCAATTGATTCGGATGAAAGAGACAAAGAAGACAGTGCACAGTGGTCAGACTTTGATTTCCTGAGGACAGATAAAAAATTTGAAGGATCTCCAGGTCCAAACATATTTCCCAAAGATACACAGTGTGTCGAGGATATCGTGGAATCATATATTGGGAACAATGTATTTGAATATATTAGCAACGAAACCAATAAGCACTACGGTCAAAATTGCAATAGAAGGAAATTGGATAAAAGAAATGCCAAATTTGTTGATGTTGTGGGACACAAACTAAGAAAATGGTTTGGGCTTGCTATCCTTATGGGAATCGTAAAAAGAGAGAGAGAGAAAGAGAGAGAGAGAGAGAGAGAGAGAGAGAGAGAGAAAGGCAAGGATTGATGATTATTGCTCAACGAATCCGTTGATACAAGCACCAATATTTCACAAAACGATGTCCCGCAACCGATTCAGACAAATATTTCCATTTTTATATTTTACTGATAACAACAATAAACTGGATAATGCTGACTGGCTTTTCAAAGTGCAATTTGTAATTAATATTCCAAAAAGTTTAAAGAAACTTTTAATCTAAGTCGAAACATCTCAATTGACGAAGGTATGATACCGTGGCGTGGCTGGTTAAATTTTAAAGCTTACAATCTGTCGAAAATTACGAAATATGGTGTACTGATTTGGATGCTGTGTGGTTTGAGTATGGGGTACATTTCCTCATTCAAGATATATTCCGGCACTGGACAGCCTGTAGTAAAAACAGTGATGGAACTATTGACACCTTCTTATGGAAAGTGGCCTCACCTCTACATGGATAATTATTATAATTGTGTAGAACTTGCAGAGAAGTTACTTGAAAAGAAAATTCAAGTTTGTGGAACGATACGGCAAAATAGAGGGTTTCCGGAAAAATTAAAGTGTGCAAAAGTCAACGTGTTTGAAGCTTGTCATCAACAGAAAGGTGTACACGCATGGGTATGGAGAGCTCCAAAAACTAAAATGATACAAATAATCTCTACAGTACATAACACCTCTTTGACTGACACTCAAAGAAAATGTAGAAAAACTAATTACACAAAAAAAACCTGAAATATATGAAAGGAGTGGATCGGACAGTCCAATATTTGAGTTATTACCCTGTATACAGAAAAATTATAAAATGGTCAAAAAAAGTTTGCATGTACTTCTTTAATTGCAAATTCTTTAATGCATTCTGTACATGCCAGTATTTCAGTACAGAACATGACTGTCTCAGGTTTCACGATTTTTTTATTGAAAGTGTGTGATTCATGGATAAAAGACCATGTACCTGCTTCTGAGCAAAACTTGGAAATTGCCACTACGTCGCGTACGTCTCATCATGATTTGGTGGACAGACTTTCCGATCACATAAAGCAACGCCAACAAATACTTATTTCCAAAACGAGTAAACAAAAACAATGAAACTGCCATGTATGTTCCAAAATAAAAAAAGGACAACAAACAACTTAATGTGCAAGTTTTGTGGAGTTGTGTTACATCTTGGAGACTGTTTTGCTGCATATCATATGAAAGAGAAATACTAACAAGGGAACCTCCCCATCGCACCCCCCCTCAGATTTACTTATAAGTTGGCACAGTGGATAGGCCTTGAAAAACTGAACATAGATCAATCGAGAAAACAGGAAGAAGTTGTGTGGAACTATGAAAAAAATAAGCAAAATATACAAACTGAGTAGTCCATGTGCACGATATGCAACATCAAGGATAGTGTGAGCCTATGAGCGCCGTGGTCCCGTGGTTAGCGTGAGCAGCTGCGGAACGATAGGTCCTTGGTTCAAGTCTACCCTCGACTGGAAATTTTAATTTTTTATTTTCGCAAAGTTATGATCTGTCCGTTCGTTCATTGACGTCTCTGTTCACTGTAAGAAGTTTAGTGTCTGTGTTTTGCGACCGCACCGCAAAACCGTGCGATTAGTAGACGAAAGGACGTGCCTCTCCAATGGGAACCGAAAACATTTGATCGCAAGGTCATAGGTCAACCGATTCCTCCACAGAAAAACACGTCTGATATATTCTATACGACACTGGTGACGGCGAGTGTGCCACATGACAGGAATATGTTGTCGATCCACCTAACTTGTACACTTCGCGAACGGGTAAAAAGATTCAGCTACTTTGCCCGATTTAGGTTTTCTTGTGGATGTGATAATCACTCCCAAAAAAGTGATGAAAATAAGAGTTTGTCACATAAACTGCAACAAATGAATGCAATAGTTTCACAGTCGCACAGTTTTCCCTGTGCTTTGTCAAAACAAATGTTTTTAACGTTTTCAAATTTTTCCGTTTAGGTGTATCGTCCCCATACTACGGCGCAGTTACCTCGCATCGGACGGACGGACGGACAGATAATAATTGTCTGAAAATAAAAAAATAAACTTTTCACTTGAGGGAAAACTTGAACCAAGGACCTCCGTTCCGCAGCTGCTCACGCTAACCACGAGACCACGGCGCTCATGGGCTTAGGCTATCCTTGGTGTTTCGTATCTTGGGCATGGTCTACTCAGTTTTTGATCTGTGTTCAGTTTTTCAAGGCCTATCCACTGTGCCAACTTATAACTAAATCTGAGGGGGGTGCGATGGGGAGGTTCCCTTGTAAGTACCAAAGATGCAAATAAACAAATATATGAAACAAACACATTTTTTATTTATTTACATATGTATATCTTCGAAATTTCGTGAAAGTAGGGGAAAAGGGTTGAGAACTTATGAGAACTAACAATGAGATTAGTAAAACTTAACAATTTATAATGTCCTGATAATGTCATGAATGGCTGGCAACAAGCCAAGTAATCTGAATTATTGCTGCTGGCGCCTAGCGAATAAACTTGTATAAGACGTGCTGACGGTAAAGAGTTAATCTTGTCAGCAACTTGGGTGCATGAGCTGGTAAGCTGATTGTGCAATCATTCTCTTACTTGTTGGCTCTTGCTATCTTCGGAATTGTGTGGATGGTGTTTCTCCAAAAAGCCTGATGATGGTTTGTTGCGTCTCATAGATTCTACGCACCAGTGTGAATAGTCGTTGTGTTGCCACTTCCCCCACAGATTTTAGAAATTCCAATGGAATGTCATTTATCCTCTGCCTTATTTGATCTTGAGGCTTCCAAAGCCCTTTTAAATTCTGATTCTAAAACTGGATCTATATCTCCTCTAAATCATTTCCTGTTTCTTCTTCTATAAAGCAGACAAGTGTTCCTCTCAGAGAGATCTTCAGTGTAGTCTCTCCACCTGTCTGCTCTCACTGTGGATTTGACTGTGGAATTCCCATTGCACCCTTAATGTTACCACCCTTGCTTTTATTTTCATGGAAGGCTGTTTTGACTTTTCTATATGCCGAGTCTGTTCTTCCAACAATCATTTCTTTTTATGTTTTATCTTTTGTGCAGCCACTTTGCATTAGCTTCCCTAGTCTTCCTGTTTATTTAATTCGTAAATTACTTGTATTTCTGTATTCCTGAATTTCCCTGCAAATTTTTGTACTTCCTTTTTTCTTCAGTCAGCTGAATTATTTCTTCTGTTATCCATCGTTTCTTTGCAGTTGCCTTCCTTGTGACTACGGTTTTCTTTCCAACTTCCCTGACTGCTCTTTGTAGAGATGTCAATTCCTTTTCAACTGAACTGCGTACTGAGCTATTCCTGATTGCAGTATCTATAGCTGAAGAGAACTTCAAGCATCTCTCTTCATTCCTTAGTACTTCGGCATCCCACTTCCCTGCATATTGATTCTTCATGACTAATCTCTTAAAGCTTCAGCCTACTCTTCAACACTACTACATTGGGGTCTGAGTTTATATCCTGGGTACGCCTTACAATCCAGTATCTGATTTTGGAATCTCTGTCTGACCATGATGTAATTTATCTGAAATCTTCCTGTTTCTACCGATGTTTTCAGACTATACCTCCTCCTCTTGTGCTTCTTGAACAGAGTATTCAGTGTTGCTAGCTGAAATTTATTGCAGAACTCAATTAGTCTTTCTCCTCTCTCATGCCTATGTGAAGCCCATATTCTTTTGTAAACCTTTATTCTGCTCCCTCCCACACAACTGCATTCCAGTCCCCCATGACTAATTAGATTTTCATCTCACTTTAAGTACTCTAATTACCCATTCAGTATCCTCTTATACCTCTCTCTCTCTCTCTCTCTCTCTCTCTCTCTCTCTCTCTCTCTTGTCTCCATTGTCTGTGACATCAGCATGTATACCTGAATTAATGCTGTTGGAGTTGGTTTGCTGTCCATTCTGATGTGGACAACCCTATCACTGAATTGTTCACAGAAACTCACTCTCTGCGCTACCTTCCTATTCATAATGAATCCTACTCCCATTATACCATTTTCTGGTGCTGTTGATATTATGCTGTACTCATCTGACCAGAAATCCATGCCTTCTTTCCATTTCACATCACTGAGCCCTACTATATCTAGATTGAGCCTTTGTATTTCCCTTTTCAGATTTTATAGCTTCTCTACCACATTCAAACTTCTGACATTCCATGCCTCAGCTCATAGAATGTTACCCTTTTGTTGGCTATTCGATCTTTTTGTCATGGTTTTCTTCCCTTTGGCAGACCCCTTCCAGATGTCCGAATGGGGGACCAGTCCAGAATCTTTTGCCAATGGGGAGATTATCATGACACTTTTTCAGTTACAGGCCATATGTCCTTTGGATACATATTGTCTGTTAAATGCAGTGGTTTCCATTCTCTTCCACATCTTCACACCATTGATCATTGCTTATTCTTCCACATTTAGGGAGAGTTTCCCACCCCAAGGGCAAAAGAGTGCCCTGAACCTGTCTGTTACTCTGCCACCCTTGATAAGGTCATTGGCATAATAAGGGTGACTTCTTATGCCAGAAGTCTTTGGCTGACAGTGCTGATGATTTTTATTCAGAATTTAACCATTGATGGCATTCGAACCTGAGACTGAGGACATTCTGATTTTTAATCAAAGACACTACCCCTACACCATGGTTGTGTAGTTACTACTTATATAGCTTTATTTATGGCAAGGCACGATTCGGGCTTTTATCCATAATATTTTGCTAAAGAGAATTAGGTAGCGATAGTGAAAGGCAGTGGGAATAGTCTTGTTGTGGACTGTGCTTGTGGTATAGGCAGTGGCTTGGATATAAATGCTGCTCAAATTAAGTTCGCTAACGTTCACTTTGTGCAGTTGTTCTGCTGTGATGCGTGTTAGTATGGCACTTGAGAGGGTGCTGATGAGTGCTAACAGTGCACACATTTTGGAGGTGCCTGTTGAGAGTATTTGTAGCTCAATCTACACTTCACATATCCTATACCTGAATAGGATAAGTGACAGTATAATAGGTGGATCTGGACTCACTCAAGGCCAAATTATGGTTCTACTGTGTAGAAGGCCTAAAATGTTTTCAGTATGAAGTCAGGTAGGACATTCGTTGCTTGAGGAAAGATCCTTTAATGCTAGAAGTATGTTCAGTAAATTGGGAGTGCAGATCAGAAAGTACAGAAAGCTCATTTCCTCAAAATAGAGTACACGAATTGCTAATAGATCATGGCAAAGATTATCTGCATCTCCAAGCATTATTTCTGCAGAGAAGAAATACTATGGCTACCTCTAGAGGTGTACATATTACCTGATTCCTGTGCAAGGAGTTCATTGTAGAAGTGGGAGTGGCCATTTCTGCCAAGTGTAATCTTCCATTTAAAAGAGTTGACTTATCAAAAAAACTGTAGACATCAAATATTTAAAGGCTGTGCAGAAGTGTTTGAATTTTAAAGGAAATAGTTCTTAAGAAAGACATGAAACTGATTTTGTATAGGGATTTCAATATAAAGTTTCGGGGTTGCTCTCCAGAGAAAAGAATGTTAATGGTCTTAATTGACTCTCACAGCCTGTTACAGGTTGTGTACAAAGATTTATTTAATTGCACTCCCAAGCTCCGATAGTCAGTAAATTAAAGACAAGTGTACATAAAAAATTATTTTATTACAAAATGTTTCATACATTTAGGGTTATTTTTCAATGAAATCACTGTAACGATTGAGGCATTTGTCATACCTTTGTGTAAACTTTCCCATACCCTCTTCACAAAATGTTGCCACCAATATTGAAATAAATCTCCACAAAGTTTTTTGTAGCCTAAATGTTCAATAACGATAAGAGTGGAGGGAAGATATTGAAACTGCCATAAATTTTATAAACAAGGGACTAATTGTGGACCTACAGTTTTCTCTCACCATATGTCAACGTGTTGAACAAATTTGTGTATTGCATTCTTGACCCATTTCATCGTATGTAGCAGTTCAGCCACCATTAAATTTTTGATGCCATTGATGCACAACACCATCTCTTGTGAAATTTTCTCCTTTCACACAGCTCATTCTTAGATGAATTTCTGCTACACTGTACCCTTCTGCTGGTGTGAAATGAATAACGCTTTGTAGCTCACGTTTGCCAGGAACATCAGTTGATGTGATTGTTTTTATTTGACTAAAGCTCAGCACAGACCGAATTCTTAAACTTTAACAATAACAGAACGCTTTATGTGGGAAATAGACAGTTACGTAGTGTGCCCAAAATGTGCTTACAGCTCGCCTAGCATTTGTGCTTTGCAGTTAGAGATTGGCGGGGGAGGGGGGGGGAGGTACACCTTGTATTTTCCAACTAGAGTTCAAGGATACAGACGTACGATCATTGACAATACCTTTATAAATTGTTCTCTTGTTGAAGGACGTAGTGTGAGAAAAATTAATAACAGCATGTCAGGTTGTGATGAACAGGTGACAATATGAGGGTGTGTAAACCCCCCCCCCCCCCCCCCCACCAAATTGTTTACCTTATCCCCTTCAAAATATTTCCATTGCAACTAATACATATGTTCCACCAGTGCTTCCACTGTTCAAAACATTTTTTTGCAGTTATCTTTAGAAATGGCTAAAAGCTCCTCCCTCATTTTTATCTTGGCTTCTTTAGTGTTGTCAAATTGGTATCCTTTCATGCCCCTTGTCATGCGTGGAAACAGAAATAGTCACACGGAGCAACGTCAGGCTAGTAAGGTGTGTGCGCTCCAGCAGAACCATGCCTTTCTTAGCCAAAAACTAACAGAGATGGTCGTATGCGAGGGTACATTGAAGTGGTGGAAGAACTGGTCTCCTGTCAGCCAAAAATTGGGTCATCTTTGATTAACACTCTTGCACAATCTTCCTAAAACTTTCAAATAAAAAGTTTGATGTACAGTGTGACCTGTGGGAACAAACTCTGAATGAATTACACCCTTGACATCAGAAAAGCAAATCAGCATTGTTTTGATGTTTGATTTGACTTGATGACTTTTTTACTTTGGACGGGGTGATGATGAGGTCTCCCATTGGCTGGATTGTTGTTTCAAAGCACAGTGTGTTTCAACTCAACATTCTTTTCAATTCTCAGTCAGAACCCGAGGAACAAACTTGGCAGCAATGCTTTTCATTCCCCAATCTTCCGTTAAAATTCGCTGAACCGAGCTCCAAGTTGTCTGTCGACAGTCCGTGAGCACAAGC
Source organism: Schistocerca piceifrons (assembly GCF_021461385.2). NCBI lineage: Eukaryota > Metazoa > Arthropoda > Insecta > Orthoptera > Acrididae > Schistocerca > Schistocerca piceifrons. Next base: position 493,920,490 of record NC_060140.1, on the reverse strand, counting down.
TGTCAAATTTTTTTAATATTTTCTTCCATTTGGGCTGTTGATGGACGTTCAAAACGAGGTTTGTCATCAATTGACGTGGCGCCATTTTTAAATCAACCAAACCACTCTTACACTTGAGTTTTTCCCATAGCGCCATCTTGGTAAGCTGTTTTCAACATTAAAACAGTTTCAGCAGCATTTTTACCAAGTAGAAAACAAAATTTCACAGCTGCACATTGTTCACTTAAACTTTCCATCATAAAACACCAAACAAGAACAAAACAGCGTTAGCAAAAGCTATCGCTGCAGATGATCAGAACAAGCCAGGTTGATAACACAGGCTGCAGTGAGTTGCGCTATACACACCTAGCAGCAGAAATGCATATTATACAAGCTCCGCTCACTGCAGTGTCATTCTGGTTTTCTTTTTTGGGGGGGAGGGGGGTGGCAGCAGTTACCCCTCTTGTACTATGCCAATGGTCTTGCTGCAGTGGTAACACCAGTTCACATCAGATCACCAAACTATAGTGCTGTTGGTCTTGGCTAGCATTTGGATAGGTGGCAAGCCGGTTGCACTCAGCCCTTGTGTGGCCAGTTGAGGAGCAACTTGATTGTGAATTAGTGACCCCCATCACAAAAACTGACAATGGCCAGGAGAGTGATGTGCTGACCATATGCCCATGCCCCTCCATAGTAACATCCTGTTTATGCGCATTGGCTGGGGATGACATGGCGGTCGGTCAGTACCGTTAGGCCTTCCGCGGCGTGTTTGGACGGAATTTAGTTTTAGATTAGTCTTATCCCATAGTAGTTAGCAAAGATTTAGAGATAAGGGTCCACTTGACGTTTAAAGCCAATCTCAGAAGGAAACTTAGCAAAATGTCTACAATACAGACAACTTGAATAATGTATGAAATATATTTCTTTGATAGCAGTTTCCCGCAAAAAAATTGCAGGCAGACTTGCAGTACTAATGAGCAACCGATGTGAATAACTAGTGACATTAGAATGTCGTGTAGGAGGAAACAGAAACTGAATCGTAATATGAAGGACAGCCAGACCTCTGTAGCAGTTTCACTTCAGACTACACTGCAAAGTGCTGAGGAATGTCATCAGACATGATAAAAGAATGCACTGCATCAAGAGAATAAATAGCTCTCAGAATAAAGGAAACAAACAAATACGAAATGGAATTAACATTCTTAAAGAGTAAAGACTCCCATGCCTTTGAAATTTGAAGTAGGATTGTGAACATCAGTGTAGCAAACATTAGTTTTGTATAGTCTGATTTAAAGTAGTTGTCACTTGACGTTTGCGCTGCGAAGTTGCGGCGTTGTCACGTCAAGCACTGGCTGGAGGCAGCCTCCTCAGCGCATTGCTACCCCCGGCGATAGAAAATCGTTTTAAAGCCTGTGTCTTCTAGATGGGTAGATCACATAACTAATGAGGAAGTATTGAATAGGATTGGGGAGAAGAGAAGTTTGTGGCACAACTTGACCAGAAGAAGGGATCGGTTGGTAGGACATGTTCTGAGGCATCAAGGGATCACCAATTTAGTATTGGAGGGCAGCGTGGAGGGTAAAAATTGTAGGGGGAGACCAAGAGATGAATACACTAAGCAGATTCAGAAGGATGTAGGTTGCAGTAGGTACTGGGAGATGAAAAAGCTTGCACAGGATAGAGTAGCATGGAGAGCTGCATCAAACCAGTCTCAGGACTGAAGACCACAACAACAACAACATCTTCTACAAATAGTAAGTAAAAAATTTCAAACCCACATATGATGTATATCTCTACAATGTCTCTCAATCTGTCAAATATCTATTCTTAATTTTAATTAGGACAAGAGTTACGTTATTTTGTTTGAAACAGTTTAAATTCTCGATTTCGCAAACAGCTTCTAACTTATCACGTCATTACTGAAAAACTATTGATGTCACAGCAAACTATTTTTTTTTCATCATTACCAGAGTAATGCACTCTGCAAAGAATCCTTAAAAGTTTTCGTAGTGCATTACGTTTCCTGTATATAAATTTCTGAAAACAGCGTTTTTAATCAACCCTATCAGTACTGAGCTCGAAACAAGTATGACGTTTAAAATCTCTATCTCCTATAAACATTATGTAAATATTTTGAAATTTATGTACAGAATCGGTCTCAGTGGTATCTATAAGCATATCAAATATCTTTTCTTAATTTTAATTAGGGCCGTTGTTACATTAACTATTGAAGTGTGAGAAATTTTCGCTTCCGTAAAAGTTTTCTTCTTTAGATTGCAAATCTCGAAAACTCTTACACAAATTGAATAACATCTTGGTGTGTATACAAAATGAAATAGAATTAAAATTCAGTCTAACTTACAGTAAGGAGATGACGAGAGCTGGCCAAACAGTATTTCTTAGTCTCACAACAAGAATAAGAATTAATCGAAATAAATTCACATACACAATATTTAATGGCAGTAAGTACAGTACACACTAATCAGACAATGCGAAAATACCGCTTAATTCAGAGTCAGAGTCAGTGGAACTATCCACGTCGCTGCTTGTATTGACAGATATAATCAAGTCTTTGACACTTTGTTGTAAGATACCTTCATTGTTCCGTGCGTCCTGTATGACTCCTTCTGCCAGTCTTCTGATGTCACAATTTCAACTGCCTCTTTCAAAAGGTGTTGCACTTCGGTTAACGTGAATTTATTATTTTCTGCAGCAATATGCCGTTTAACCTGAGCCCATATCAGCTCTTTTGCATTGAAATGGCAATGGAAAGGAGGCAATCTGAGCACTTTATGCCCGCAATTTTTTGCTACTTCATCCACAATGTAAATAGAGTTCTTTGGCTTGTATTGCGATACAAGTTCTAATAAGTCTGCCCTTGTCAAATTACTGTCGAACTGTACCTTATGTTTCTGTAACCAGCTAACAATGTCATTTTTCCTCGTTGCCTTTGTGGTTGCTTTATCTTGTATTACTGAGTGATACAGAGCGTTATCCATAATGACAGAGTTTTTTTTGTTAAGTTCTGGAGCACACAGTCTTCAAACCATTTCACAAAAGTATTGTGGTTCGTCTCTTCATGGTAGTCGGAGGTCTTATTTGAACTGAATAGCAGCAGACAATTTCGAATGAAACCTTTTGAATTTCCGCCATGTACCACAACTATCCTTTTTCCTCTGCCGATCGGAGCTGCCATACTATCGCTGATGGTATCGTCTGTCCAGCCTTTGTTTAAACTGTGTACTACATTCACTCACGTTTCATCAAACCAAACGATATCATCAAAATTCGTCCCCACTAATTCTCTAAGAAAGCGGCATCGCCAGGCTGCAATATCTTAGCATTCTATTAGTAACTTTCTGCCAGAGATGGATTTATAGCGGAATCCTAACATTTTCATGAGTCGTAACAAAGACGATTTACTACCCTGGAACAGGTCAGCCGCTGTGAGGGTAGCATGTAGTTTTTTGAGTGTTGGATACTACTTCCTCGAATAAAATGCGTATATTTGACGACGAATGGCATCTTCCTGAAAAGAGTTAAGTTTTGTGACCCTCTTCTCTAGTCGCCTCGTTTTCCCAGGTGTCTCCAATTTAGATGATTCACTTGAGCCTTCTTTCGTGAATTTCTCCTTGCAGATTCTTATTACTGATCGTTTGTTAACTTGCAGAGCAGCTACAGTTCGCTCCACCACCTTATCCAAAGGAATGAGAGGCCCTCCTGCATCTCTCTCTCTCTCTCTCTCTCTCTCTCTCTCTCTCAAAATAGTCCCTTAAGGAACATATGTATTCACGTGTATAACAACGCCATGTCCGCCACTTTTGGAGGTTTCCGAGGAGTGTGTAGCCTTGGCCTCCCTCTCTTGCGACTGCTTTCATCAGACATCGTAAACATGCGAAGCTATAAGTCACTCAAATCTCTCACCCGCACGTCTACAACAGCTCGCTAAGGACTGGCTGTCACAATGCCTTAGTCAGCTCAGCAGAGCGAAGTGGCAACGCAGTGGCAGCCGACAGCGCCGTCTGCCATTGGTTTATTGGTAGCGGGAGCCCTGCAGCCCGTTGCCTGTCAAGTGACAACTTCTTCAAATCAGACTATAATTAGTCACCTGTTCAATGTATGTTTCAAGTTTGTTCAGTTTTCTGACAGATTGAAATAATGTTTAGTGAAACCATCTTATAAAAATGGCGAATGAAATAATGTAAAAAATTACCAGCCAGTTTCTTTGTTAAGTGTTTTCAAAAGTTTTCAATCAAACATCTCAATTCACATAATTTGCTGCCAGACTCACAGTTTAGCTTTAGGAAAGGAGCAGAAACAGAAAATGCCGTTTTGTTTTGTGTGTGAGGCACTAACAGGGCTAAAAAGGAGATGGACAAGAGGTGTTTTCTTTGATTTAACAAAAACATTTATTTGTGGAATACAACGGTATTTGGGAAAAAGTTCAGCAATGGTTCATTTCATATATGGAAAGTTGGAAGCAAAAGATTGTCCACCAGTGTTAACAAACAGGGAAGAGGCACGAATCTGACTAAGGTCATGTAAAATCTCGGAGTGCCACAGGGTTCTGTTCTGGGTCCATTGCTTTTCTTGATATACAGAGACCTGTCGTGAAACATTACAGATGACATAAAATTGTTTTGTTTGCAGATCACAATTGCTACTTTGAAAGATATGAAATGTAATATAAATGATTTGGCTAGTAGAGAGGAATATCATCAGCATTTGGCTTACAGAGAATAGATTACCAGTTAATTGTATAAAATGGAATTCTCACATTTTCTGATACAGTACTCTTGTAAAAGCAAAATTTTACTGTCTGAAGTTGGTCATACAGTGAGTGAAGTTGACCATTTTAAATTGTTTGAAATGGTGCTAGGTTGGTTGCTTTCCTGGAAGTGCCGAGATCTTATGCAGAAATGAGTGCTGCTACCTTCACCTTGGGAATGATTTTAATTGAAATTCAGAGGCTTGTTAACTTTGCTTACTTTTGCTCTGTTTTCTTGTGTGGTGTTATACTTTTGGGCAGCTCTGTACGGTTGCCAGGAATATGCATAGCTCAGAAAAACTCTACCATCCCCACACATACATTACGTCATAGGACTTGTTATTCACAATACTGACTCATTCAGAAGAAACTGCAACATTAATTCAGTGAATACTGCAGAGAAAAACAATATTTATTTGGATAACACTTCCTTACGCATTGTGCAAAAAGGTGTGTCCTGTTCATCGGGTTTCATTTTCAGCAGGCATCCAACAGAACTGGGGGTGGGGGAGTGATAAACCCCAAGTATTCAAGTGAAAAGTTGAAAGGTTTCTTTGTGGCACCCTACTCCTATTCTGTACAGGAATTCCTTACTGACTGAGTCCATGATGAAGTCGTCGTGGGTACTGATGGATGGATAAATAAATAAAATATTTTCATTGGCTGCATTGTTAATGCTCCAGCTGCCTTTTTTCTGTAACTTGTAGCTCCTTTTTTTTCACATTTACATGTATAACAAACATACTTGTAGCTTCACTGATAACAGTGTAGCATGTTGAAAACCAAAATACATCTTGACATTAATAAAGCTATATGTAAAGGTAATGGTTGCTGTATTTCTTCAAGTAACCCATTGAGATACTTTGTGATGAAGAAACATTACCAAAATACTTATATTTTTCTGAGCACTAGTAGTGGAATTGATGACGATTGTTTCTGAGGTAACAAACTTAAACGGGACAAACAACATAGTTGTGCTCTGTTACAGAAAAGCAATCCAGTTACACAGTTGTAGCAAAACTGTAGATACTGATTCAATTACTGTCTTAAAGTTGGCTTCTCAGTGGAAGCAGTGTTTTTTATGTTTTGTTTTTCTTCCGTTCAAGGAACATCCAACAGTAAACATTCATTTTTTAAGCAATGCCAAGAAAAGAAAGAAGAGACATTTCTACAAGAAAAAACTACCTCTGTTCACACAACGAGCAGGAGGAACAGACTGTCATTATCGAATAACCACAGCGTGCTGAATGAAATGGATCTGTCCTCCTCGGAAGCAGAGACCAGTGCAGTGTCACAGATAACTCAAGTGATAGACAGTGAAACCACTCGAAGCTCAAAAGTCTGCAAGAGCCCTGAGAAACTCAAAGCAAAAGGTAGTGAAAATTAAATGTGTTTTATGTCCTTTTGTTGTATTGAGTCTCTTTATTTCAGTCTTCTCCTTCTACTACTTCTTTGCTTTTATTTGTTGACTTTCCTAAGCCTTTCTGAATATTGTTTCGTATTATCTTGTTATCATTCAGTTACTTGATTCATAATATAAATATTTTTTTAGCTTGATGAATTTTTAGTAACTGAGTTCTGTTTTTCACTTAGAATGTTTGAGATTGGCACCAGTTTTCACAAAGAAAACGACAAAAAAACTGAAACCAGATGCAGACAGTATCTTGGCAAAAAAGTCGTTTTTAGAAAGTGGAGTACCCGAAACACTCAAGAAGACTGTAGAACTTAGTCGCCTGTAAGTATTTCAGATCTTGATGTATGTTAAAACTAATCACATCTTAAGTTTGTTTACACGATGCTTGTTGATTCTTCAACATTTCAGCTATGCTGTGATGATTATCTTTTTATCCCTTCCATTATTCATGGGCAGTCAATGAGAGATCGAGGTTAAATGTTCTTGATCCATCATAGAAAGACTTGTGTGTATGCCTCAGATTTACTTCTTTTTCTGTGTAGTACATTTTTAGGTCATTTTACTCTGTCCATCTTTTTCCAGGGACTATGTTTCGTTCCTCAAGTGCGATTCCAAAAGGCCTACAATGCATGCTCTGTCATAATCCCCACATTGGGTTCATAAATTTTCCAGTCATGTCTTTTTATAAAATGTTTTTATTGCTTAAGATTTTATGCTGTGTTGTAAAGGTTAAATTAATTATTTGTATTGGTAGCACTGTCAAAAACAGTATCATATCGTTTCATTGTATAAACACACGTTGTATGTTGAAGTGCAAACTTTTTCAGAGAAAAAGTGACTTTCAACCTTTCTTATGGTTCTTATATCTTAATTTTCTCCCCAAGGCCTTCTTTCTTTCTTTCTTCGGTCCATTTTGGTTGGTATGGTTTTGGTTCCATCTCTGGAGTAAACTTCAACTTATAAATTTTGCTTCTGAATGTACCCCTGTCTGATATGTTTATTACATCAATTTTTATTTTTGTCAAATCCTTCTTAACTTCAGTTACTCAGGATATTGATGCTTTAAGTGATGTCACATAGTCCAATAGACATTTATTTACTCTGTTCCCGGGTAATCTGCCTAGGTGGCCATAGAACTTCATTTGTCGCTTTCTGACGTCAGTTTCGATGTTGGATACTTTTTCTGTTGTCTTGATAGTTTGCTGTCTGTATCCATCTTGTGTGTACCGTGGTCCCAGAATTTATCCAATAATCGTTTTCTCTACTTTCCTAATTTCTTGTAAATCTAGTTTTCAATTCAGTGAGTGTGTTTCACTTGCATGCGTGACTATCGGTTTGATTTCTGGGTTGTAGTGTCTGATATTGGTGCCTTTTGACAGGCATTTTTTGCTATATCAATTTGAAACAAGTCCGGAAGCTTTCTTGATTTTCTGCAATCTATTTTATTGTGCTAGTTTTTCAAGTCCTGTGGGTTGATTAATTTTAGCTAGATACTTAGTCTTTGACTTTGTTGATTTCACCATAATTTGTTTTAAATTGCAGAATATCTAACTTCGATCGCATGAATTTAGTCTTGTTAAAGAAGATTTGCAGCCCAACCTGCTCAGCACATTCTTTGAGAGTTTCGATTTGTTCTACTGATGTTTCATCACTGTCAATTAGAATCACTAAGTCATCTGTAAATGCTAAATATGGAACATTCAGTGTTCCTTGACCTCTCCCTAGTTCGATTAGCTTCCAGAAGTTTTATTTTTTTAGTTCAGTTTCCAATTCTTTCATTACTTAGTTGAAAAATATGTTGAATAATAGTGGCAGTTCCCATCTCCATGTCATACTCCTGTTTTAAATGAGAATGGTTCCAAAATTTTGTCTATGAATTTAATTTTTGGTTTGGTTTCTGACAGTGTTTGTTTGATCGATTTTCGGGTTTTGGCGTCAGGTCCGTGTTCTTGTAGAATATTGCATAGGATTGTCTGTCTATAGAATCATATGATTTTTTAAACTCAACAAATGTGCAGACTATTGATATCGACCTGATTGCTTTAATTTGTAAAATAGTTTCAAGATAACAGATTTGTTCCAGGCATAATCTATTAGGTCGAAAGCCTGCTTGGTAATCTGAAACTGTATGTCCTAGTTGTCCTTACGCCCTCTTTAGGAGACACGCAGATAAAATTGTGTACGTGACTGGCAAAAGTGAAATGCCTCTGTAGTTGTTTGCATCTGATCTCTCTCCCTTTGGATGAATAAGTGCACATTTCCAATCCTCTGGAATATTTTCTGCTGCGCGGAATGGCCGCACGGTTTGGGGCGTCATGTCACGGACTGTGTGGCCCCTCCTGCTGGAGGTTTGAGTCCTCTCTCGGACGTGGGTGTGTGTGTGTGTGTGTGTGTGTGTGTGTGTTGTTCTTAGTATAAGTTAGTTTAAGTAGTGTGTAAGTCTAGGGACCAATGACCTAAGCAGTTTCATCCCTTAGCAATTCACACATATTTGAAAATTTTGAATATTTTCTGTCTGCCGAATTTCTTGGATGATTTGATTGATTTCTTTTGTGAATAATTTAGAAGTTTTGAGAAATATTTGCCTAATTCTTGACAATTTTCTTTGTTTGTGCCAGTTTTCCATTTTGTTTCCTGAAACAGAGGTTTCATGGAGTGTATCCTTTGATTTGTTTTGCAAATGTTTTATAAAAGTCGTCTGTTTTGTGGTTCCTAAAATCATCTTCAGTTTAGTTTAGCTGTTCATTAAAATATTTTCTTTTAGTTTGTCTAAGTGTTTTAGCTGTTTGTTTTCTGACTTTGAAAACTTTGTTGTTTGGTTTCTGATTTGTCACAATTGTGTTTTAAGGGGGTTCGTTGTCTCTTCTATTGCATTGTCACAATTTGAATTGCACCATGGGTGTTTGCATTTTTTCTTAAATACGACCAGTGCTCTTGCTTTCTGTATAATTTTTGTTCAGAAATCTCTTCATTTGTTTGTAGGTCGTTTTTCCCGTACTTCTGTAATTTTTGATTCTTGGATTTTTTTCAAACCAAATTTGAGAATTAGTGGTATTTTCCTTTGGTGTTTCGTTTTTGTTGTGAGTTTAATTTTGACTCTGGTAAGGTAGTGGTCAGAATCTATATTTACCCCTATGCGGACTTGAACATCATGTATTTCTTTTTGGAAATCATAGGAGACCGCAACAGGGTGTATTTGAAATTTACCTATCTGAAGGATCAGGGATCGCCACTTTTTTTGTTTCTTAGAGTTCTTTCGAAGTGATGTTGATATGATTTTTAGTTTGTTTTGTTGGCACAACTGAATGAGCCTGACGCCATTCTTGTTCATGAAATTAGTGTTCAGGGTAATTGCTGACTGTTTATATATGTATATTTCCTATCTTTGCCAATTTGTGCATTGAAATCACCAAGAACAATTTTTACGCCATCCTTCGGAATTTTGGACATTTAAGCTTCAAGTTGTTCCCAAAATTTTTCTGTCTTAAGGTTTTTTTGTTGTTGTCAGTGTAGGTAGGTGTGTGAACATTAAAAGTTGTATGTGTTTTGTTATTGTGCTTAATTCGCATGGACATTAGCCTGTTGCTGATTTGATTTACATCTGTAACAGAGTCAAGGGTGTCCTTATTCACAAAAAAGGTCATGTCAAATAATACAGCTCCTTTGCATATTTTCTTATCTGTTTGGCTTTTAAAGATACAGTAGTTGTAATCTGTTGTTTCCAAATTGGTGAATCAAGTCTCTTGAAGTGCAAGGACTTGAATTGCCTATGTGTTGAGTTCTGTATTAAGATTCTGTAACTTACCAGTCTGAACAAGTGTTTGGATGTTAAAAGTGCCAATACATGTGTGAGATTATCGTGGAAATTTACCAGAGAACTCAGTCTTCCACTGTCATACGAGCCCAAGCTCCCCAGAAGCATGTATCTTGGTTGTGGCCATAGGGTGAGTGGATTGACCACCTGGAATAATGTTAATATTACTTGTATGAATTGTTCTGCTTGTAATTAGGTTCCATCTAAATCACGCGGGTTGGGTAAACCAAGGTTTTTTAATGAGGTGTTACTTCTCCCCCTCCTCCTTTCTCAACTGGGCTTGGAACTGGTTTAGCCAGAGTTTTACTACTACTACTATTACTATTTTGAGCCTCGTTGTCAGTGAAGAGAACACCTGATGAGGTTTGAACATGTTTCATGGTGACTTGTTTTTCCACTCCTTTAATAAAGGTTTATTAAGCCATAAGCCCATGACCAGCTATATTATTTAGAAGCAAGTTCCTTAAAGTAAGGTCAGTCTCAATATACAAATGTGCATGTAATAGTTAATTGTGCACTTGGCAGTCTGATTAATTAAAATGTGTGTGTTTTTCAGTGCAGAAGAACAGGAACAAGTTTTGCCTATATTTCCTGCCATCTCTCACATTCAGCAGCTGGACAGTGAAGATATTTGGAAGCTGCCTTGTGTTGCTTTGCCATTAAAGAGTGGTGTACAAGAATTGAATGAAGCAAATTACAGCAGCAAGATTTGGTTACTAAGAGAACTTGTTGAAGTTAATAAAGATCGTGTCATCGTAAACTGTAGAGAAAAGCACACATTTCCTTGTGATATTTTGTGCAAAATTGTATCGGACATTAAATCACAGAACTCAGATTTACCAGTCCGTAGGTTATTCAAAAATTTGACAAATAAATACATTTTGGGGAAAGGAGGTGATAACAAAGAACAAAATACTGACATAAGGAAAAAGAAGAAAAGACTTAGGAACAGAAAGTCAAAACAGCATGAAATACAGAAACTTCAAAAAATAAATGACCCTGAACCAACTATCAGCTGGTGTGAAAAATACAAGCCAGTAAATAGCAATGAAGTGTTAGGCACAAAAAGGATGGCTGTGCAACTGAAGAAGTGGCTTGAAAGTTGGAAGTTGCGTAGCAAGGATACAAAAAAGCAAAATAAAAAAATAAGAAATGGTATATTCTGAATTATTTTGACATTTTTGTAAAGTAGTATTTATTTTGTATTAAAAGTTGTCATTATTTCCACAGGTGCTTCAAGTAGTGATGAGGAATTTGAATATTCAGAATCAAGTGGTGGTTCTGATTTTAACAAAGCAGCTATATTGTTGGGTCCACATGGTTCTGGAAAAACAAGTTCTGTGTATGCAGTAGCCAATGAACTAGGATTTGAAGTAAGTTTGTGTAGATTTTATTTTCTATAGTGTAATAGTTTCCTACAAAAATTAGAATATTTAGGGAGTACACATATACTATATGACTGAATGAAGTGAAATTGAAATTTGGAAAAGGAATGTTACTTTTGAAGGAAAGATGATATTCCATATTAAATGCTATGATAGACCATTGTGAATTTAGGAGGACAGGCAGTATGGCACGTTTTGATTTTTGTCCATACTGTATTGTTTACCAACATTTAATATTTCATTTTTGGCAGTTGTTTAGTTTGCACTTACTGTTAGCAGGTGATGAGGTTTATAACTGTTGACCGTGATGACAAAAAGACTTTGATTGCCACATACTGGATGGTGAGTTCCTGTTAAACAGTTGAATTCCTCCAGTTAAGGTAATGTGATCTTTGAGCACTTTGATCTCTGAGTCTCCAGTGTATTGTGCAATATGAATAAAATTTTAGATGATTGAATTCAATTTGTACGGCATGGAATCTCTTCCAGAAGACTTCTTTTTTTTATTATATATATATATATATATATATATATATATATATATATATATATATATATATATAAAAAACAAAGATGAGGTGACTTACCGAACGAAAGCGCTGGCAGGTCGATAGACACACAAACAAGAACAGGAACAAGTTTTGTCTACATTTCCTGCCATCTCTCACATTCAGCAGCTGGACAGTGAAGATATTTGGAAGCTGCCTTGTGTTGCTTTGCCATTTTATATATAATTTTTCCCACTTGGAATGTTTCCTTCTATATATATATATATATATATATATATATATATATATATATATATATATATATATATATATATATATATATATATATATATTCCTCAGTAACATGATGTTGCATGTGGCTTACACTTAACTTTTGGCAACCTGAAAAATTGACTTGACCTTTACAGTGAGTTTTCCTGCATTCTACGTTGTCTTGAATCCATCTTACATACTGATATTTCGAACCATCTACACAATTCTTTACTTCTACCAACCCTTCAACTGCATTTTGTAGCTATGACTCACATTCTAAAACATGCCCACCCATTTTCTCTCTTCAATATATATATAATTTTTCCCACTTGGAATGTTTCCTTCTATATATATATATAATGGAAGGAAACATTCCACGTGGGAAAAATTATATATAAAAACAAAGATGAGGTGACTTACCGAACAAAAGCGCTGGCAGGTCGATAGACACACAAACAAACACAAACATACACACAAAATTCAAGCTTTCGCAACAAACTGTTGCCTCATCAGGAAAGAGGGAAGGAGAGGGGAAGACGAAAGGAAGTGGGTTTTAAGGGAGAGGGTAAGGAGTCATTCCAATCCCGGGAGCAGAAAGACTTACCTTAGGGGGAAAAAAGGACAGGTATACACTCGCACACACGCACATATCCATCCACACATACAGACACAAGCAGACATATTTAAAGATAAAGAGTTTGGGCAGAGATGTCAGTCGGGGCAGAAGTGTAGAGGCAAAGAAGTTGTTGAAAGACAGGTGAGGTATGAGTGGCGGCAACTTGAAATTAGCGGAGATTGAGGCCTGGCGGATGACGAGAAGAGAGGATATACTGAAGGGCAAGTTCCCATCTCCGGAGTTCGGATAGGTTGGTGTTGGTGGGAAGTATCCAGATAACCCGGACGGTGTAACACTGTGCCAAGATGTGCTGGCTGTGCACCAAGGCATGTTTAGCCACAGGGTGATCCTCATTACCAACAAACACTGTCTGCCTGTGTCCATTCATGCGAATGGACAGTTTGTTGCTGGTCATTCCCACATAGAATGCATCACAGTGTAGGCAGGTCAGTTGGTAAATCACGTGGGTGCTTTCACACGTGGCTCTGCCTCTGATCGTGTACACCTTCCGGGTTACAGGACTGGAGTAGGTGGTGGTGGGAGGGTGCATGGGACAGGTTTTGCATCGGGGGCGGTTACAAGGATAGGAGCCAGAGGGTAGGGAAGGTCGTTTGGGGATTTCATAGGGATGAACTAACAGGTTACGAAGGTTAGTTGGACGGCGGGAAGACACTCTTGGCGGAGTGGGGAGGATTTCATGAAGGATGGATCTCATTTCAGGGCAGGATTTGAGGAAGTCGTATCCCTGCTGGAGAGCCACATTCAGAGTCTGGTCCAGTCCCGGAAAGTATCCTGTCACAAGTGGGGCACTTTTGTGGTTCTTCTGTGGGGGATTCTGGGTTTGAGGGGACGAGGAAGTGGCTCTGGTTATTTGCTTCTGTACCAGGTCGGGAGGGTAGTTGCGGGATGCGAAAGCTGTTTTCAGGTTGTTGGTGTAATGATTCAGGGATTCCGGACTGGAGCAGATTCGTTTGCCACGAAGACCTAGGCTGTAGGGAAGGGACCGTTTGATGTGGAATGGGTGGCAGCTGTCATAATGGAGGTACTGTTGCTTGTTGGTGGGTTTGATGTGGACAGACGTGTGAAGCTGGCCATTGGACAGGTGGAGGTCAACGTCAAGGAAAGTGGCATGGGATTTGGAGTAGGACCAGATGAATCTGATGGAACCAAAGGAGTTGAGGTTGGAGAGGAAATTCTGTAGTTCTTCTTAACTGTGAGTCCAGATCATGAAAATGTCATCTCATCAATAAATCTGTACCAAACTTTGGGTTGGCAGACTTGGGTAACCAAGAAGGCTTCCTCTAAGCGACCCATGAATAGGTTGGCGTACGAGGGGGCCATCCTGGTGCCCATGGCTGTTCCCTTTAATTGTTGGTATGTCTGGCCCTCAAAAGTGAAGAAGTTGTGGGTCAGGATGAAGCTGGCTAAGGTGATGAGGAAAGAGGTTTTAGGTAGGGTGGCAGGTGATCGGCGTGAAAGGAAATGCTCCATCGTAGCGAGGCCCTGGACGTGCGGAATATTTGTGTATAAGGACGTGGCATCAATGGTTACAAGGATGGTTTCCGGGGGTAACAGATTGGGTAAGGATTCCAGGCGTTCAAGGAAGTGGTTGGTGTCCTTGATGAAGGATGGGAGACTGCATGTAATGGGTTGAAGGTGTTGATCTACGTAGGCAGAGATACGCTCTGTGGGGGCTTGGTAACCAGCTACAATGGGGCGGCCGGGATGATTGGGTTTGTGGATTTTAGGAAGAAGGTAGAAGGCAGGGGTGCGGGGTGTCGGTGGGGTCAGGAGGTTGATGGAGTCAGGTGAAAGGTTTTGCAGGGGGCCTAAGGTTCTGAGGATTCCTTGAAGTTCCGCCTGGACATCGGGAATGGGGTTACCTTGGCAAACTTTGTATGTGGTGTTGTCTGAAAGCTGACGCAGTCCCTCAGCCACATACTCCCGACGATCAAGTACCACGGTCGTGGAACCCTTGTCCGCCGGAAGAATGACGATGGATCGGTCAGCCTTCAGATCACGGATAGCCTGGGCTTCAGCAGTGGTGATGTTGGGTGTAGGATTAAGGTTTTTTAAGAAGGATTGAGATGCAAGGCTGGAAGTCAGAAATTCCTGGAAGGTTTGGAGAGGGTGATTTTGAGGAAGAGCAGGTGGGTCCCGCTGTGACGGAGGACGGAACTGTTCCAGGCAGGGTTCAATTTGGATGGTGTCTTGAGGAGTCGGATCATTAGGAGTAGGATTAGGATCATTTTTCTTCGTGGCAAAGTGATACTTCCAGCAGAGAGTACGAGTGTATGACTGTCCTACACTCGTACTCTCTGCTGGAAGTATCACTTTGCCACGAAGAAAAATGATCCTAATCCTACTCCTAATGATCCGACTCCTCAAGACACCATCCAAATTGAACCCTGCCTGGAACAGTTCCGTCCTCCGTCACAGCGGGACCCACCTGCTCTTCCTCAAAATCACCCTCTCCAAACCTTCCAGGAATTTCTGACTTCCAGCCTTGCATCTCAATCCTTCTTAAAAAACCTTAATCCTACACCCAACATCACCACTGCTGAAGCCCAGGCTATCCGTGATCTGAAGGCTGACCGATCCATCGTCATTCTTCCGGCGGACAAGGGTTCCACGACCGTGGTACTTGATCGTCGGGAGTATGTGGCTGAGGGACTGCGTCAGCTTTCAGACAACACCACATACAAAGTTTGCCAAGGTAACCCCATTCCCGATGTCCAGGCGGAACTTCAAGGAATCCTCAGAACCTTAGGCCCCCTGCAAAACCTTTCACCTGACTCCATCAACCTCCTGACCCCACCGACACCCCGCACCCCTGCCTTCTACCTTCTTCCTAAAATCCACAAACCCAATCATCCCGGCCGCCCCATTGTAGCTGGTTACCAAGCCCCCACAGAGCGTATCTCTGCCTACGTAGATCAACACCTTCAACCCATTACATGCAGTCTCCCATCCTTCATCAAGGACACCAACCACTTCCTTGAACGCCTGGAATCCTTACCCAATCTGTTACCCCCGGAAACCATCCTTGTAACCATTGATGCCACGTCCTTATACACAAATATTCCGCACGTCCAGGGCCTCGCTGCGATGGAGCATTTCCTTTCACGCCGATCACCTGCCACCCTACCTAAAACCTCTTTCCTCATCACCTTAGCCAGCTTCATCCTGACCCACAACTTCTTCACTTTTGAGGGCCAGACATACCAACAATTAAAGGGAACAGCCATGGGCACCAGGATGGCCCCCTCGTACGCCAACCTATTCATGGGTCGCTTAGAGGAAGCCTTCTTGGTTACCCAAGTCTGCCAACCCAAAGTTTGGTACAGATTTATTGATGAGATGACATTTTCATGATCTGGACTCACAGTTAAGAAGAACTACAGAATTTCCTCTCCAACCTCAACTCCTTTGGTTCCATCAGATTCATCTGGTCCTACTCCAAATCCCATGCCACTTTCCTTGACGTTGACCTCCACCTGTCCAATGGCCAGCTTCACACGTCTGTCCACATCAAACCCACCAACAAGCAACAGTACCTCCATTATGACAGTTGCCACCCATTCCACATCAAACGGTCCCTTCCCTACAGCCTAGGTCTTCGTGGCAAACGAATCTGCTCCAGTCCGGAATCCCTGAACCATTACACCAACAACCTGACAACAGCTTTCGCATCCCGCAACTACCCTCCCGACCTGGTACAGAAGCAAATAACCAGAGCCACTTCCTCGTCCCCTCAAACCCAGAATCCCCCACAGAAGAACCACAAAAGTGCCCCACTTGTGACAGGATACTTTCCGGGACTGGACCAGACTCTGAATGTGGCTCTCCAGCAGGGATACGACTTCCTCAAATCCTGCCCTGAAATGAGATCCATCCTTCATGAAATCCTCCCCACTCCGCCAAGAGTGTCTTTCCGCCGTCCACCTAACCTTCGTAACCTGTTAGTTCATCCCTATGAAATCCCCAAACGACCTTCCCTACCCTCTGGCTCCTATCCTTGTAACCGCCCCCGATGCAAAACCTGTCCCATGCACCCTCCCACCACCACCTACTCCAGTCCTGTAACCCGGAAGGTGTACACGATCAGAGGCAGAGCCACGTGTGAAAGCACCCACGTGATTTACCAACTGACCTGCCTACACTGTGATGCATTCTATGTGGGAATGACCAGCAACAAACTGTCCATTCGCATGAATGGACACAGGCAGACAGTGTTCGTTGGTAATGAGGATCAACCTGTGGCTAAACATGCCTTGGTGCACAGCCAGCACATCTTGGCACAGTGTTACACCGTCCGGGTTATCTGGATACTTCCCACCAACACCAACCTATCCGAACTCCGGAGATGGGAACTTGCCCTTCAGTATATCCTCTCTTCTCGTCATCCGCCAGGCCTCAATCTCCGCTAATTTCAAGTTGCCGCCACTCATACCTCACCTGTCTTTCAACAACTTCTTTGCCTCTACACTTCTGCCCCGACTGACATCTCTGCCCAAACTCTTTGTCTTTACATATGTCTGCTTGTGTCTGTATGTGTGGATGGATATGTGCGTGTGTGCGAGTGTATACCTGTCCTTTTTTCCCCCTAAGGTAAGTCTTTCCGCTCCCGGGATTGGAATGACTCCTTACCCTCTCCCTTAAAACCCACTTCCTTTCGTCTTCCCCTCTCCTTCCCTCTTTCCTGATGAGGCAACAGTTTGTTGCGAAAGCTTGAATTTTGTGTGTATGTTTGTGTTTGTTTGTGTGTCTATCGACCTGCCAGCGCTTTTGTTCGGTAAGTCACCTCATCTTTGTTTATATATATATCTCTAAAAAGAAAGATGATGAAACTTACCAAACAAAAGCGCTGGCAGGTCGATAGACACACAAACAAACACAAACATACACACAAAATTCTAGCTTTCGCAACCAATGGTTGCCTCGTCAGGAAAGAGGGAAGGAGAAGGAAAGACAAAAGGATATGCGTTTTAAGGGAGAGGGTAAGAAGTCATTCCAATCCCGGAAGTCTTTCCGCTCCCGGGATTGGAATGACTCCTTACCCTCTCCCTTAAAACGCATATCCTTTTGTCTTTCCTTCTCCTTCCCTCTTTCCTGACGAGGCAACCATTGGTTGCGAAAGCTAGAATTTTGTGTGTATGTTTGTGTTTGTTTGTGTGTCTATCGACCTGCCAGCGCTTTTGTTTGGTAAGTTTCATCATCTTTCTTTTTAGATATATTTTTCCCACGTGGAATGTTTCCCTCTATTATATTCATATATATATATATATATATATATATATATATATATATATATATATATATATATATATATATATATATATATATATATATATATATATATATATATATATATATATATATATTAGTGACTCCGTCTGTCTTGGTGGGGAAAAGTGTTTATAACAAACGCATTTCACTAGTTGATGGTAAAGAAGTCTCCTCCCCCCCCCCCCATGAAAATATGCCAAAAAAGAATGTAATAAATTGAAGAGAGAAAATGGGTGGGCATGTTTTAGAATGTGAGTCATAGCTACAAAATGCAGTTGAAGGGTTGGTAGAAGTAAGGAATTGTGTAGATGGTTCTAAATATCAGTATGTAAGATGGATTCAAGACAATGTAGAATGCAGGAAAACTCACTGTAAAGGTCAAGTCAATTTTTCAGGTTGCCAAAAGTTAAGTGTAAGCCACATGCAACATCATTTGTGTGCCATACATCATGTTACTGAGGAAAAGACTGCATTGACATGACTAAAACATCAGTTAACACAAGACTTTAGGGACACGAAAGAAATTGGTAGACGTGCGCATCATACTTAGGAAGCAATTGTGATACATAAACGTAATAACTATGATAGACCATGAAACAATAATATATGTGATTCACCTGTGATCAACTTAAATACAGGTTGGTAGTGGACAACATTGTAGAAAGCCACCAAATCAGAAAATTCAGAACCACCCTTTGGTGTGAAAATGTAAATTAAAGTGTACATCAGCAGAGCAATCAGTGCTTGAAAACCCATGAAAATGTTAAGAGACATGCTGATGAAATGTCAGGAAGAAGAAATGTAAGTGAAGGTCAGCCATATGCCCAAGAATGTACGCCTGTTAACTAGTTGGAGTCTATATATGACTGCTGTGAAATCCAACTAATTTTATCAAATGTGAGAAGATTATTTAATTATACAGGGTGTCCCACATAAAACTGGTACACATCCTGCCTCAGATTCAAGTAACACTGAACTAACTAAAAAAGAATAGCTAATAGTAATGTCAAAAAACATGTAGTTGTCTCTTTATAAGAGATAGTGTTGCCACTTCACAAGCAATTTGACTAGAGATGATTATACAGTACTTCAGGCATACCAGTTTAATAAGGGACACCCTTTTGTATGAACTTCTTTTTTGTGAGTATAATCTTACCACATTCTGTATGAATGTTCTCTTACATATCCAGTTGCAATGTGAAGAGGGTAGAAAAATGGAACATTCATTGAAATTGCTGTCCTGACAAAAAATTTCAGTTATCACAGTAGATGACTACTACATTGGTAACTGTCTTAATAAATTCATTCACTGATTCCAATGTTTCCAAGGATATTGTCATCTTGTTAGATGAGATTAGATTCGATTTACTTTCATTCAAATTGATCTATAGTCAAGAGGCCCTCCAGGATGTAGAACATGTCAGAAAAACAACAATACATGACAAATATTTACAACTCAAACAAATAAGCTAATGTAACTTTCCACAGATCCCAAGTGGAATGATCGTCATTTTTTAATGAACACTATATGAAAGGATCATTTTACAAATACTAACGCACTGAATTTAAAATAAAAAAGTTTATTTATTTATTTATAAGGTAATAAATGTGTAATACAACTACTATAATACTTTTTAACAATGAACACATTACTGCACTGAAATCACGCAGAAGTTATATTGTACTTATATATACATACACACAAATCAGTTGGTTCTACTGAGAAATTCATCAATGGAGTAGGAGTTGGCCACCAATAAATCCTTTAGACTTCTCTTAAACTGAGTTCTGCAACACTATACACATCTGTCACCAATGTATCATTTATTCTTAATGCTATTTGCCCCTCTTCATGTCTGGTTCTACCGGTCTCCTCCTTCACTATATCCCATATTGTCTTTATTTTGTTATCTGATATGACTATCTTTTCCTTGTAATATATTTGCTTTGATGTCCGTATTACAGTCTTTAATATTTTGCAGTATTTCTTGTAATGTGCTATAGCATCATCATCGGAATTGTTTCGGATTGACAGATAAAGTTTTCTTTTTGTTTTACAAGATACCCCTATTCCTTGAGTAATCCATGGCTTCTTTTTAGACTTTTCTCTAAACTTGGCAAGTTTTTGGGGAAAGCTATTCGAATAAGGTAAGCACTTTATTAGCAAAAGTGTTATTCATGCCATGAGCACTGTAAACATCAGTCCAGTGAATGTCTCTGAGGAGTGCCCTAAAATAATCAATTTTTGGCTTATTGATTACCCTCTTGAGCTCAGATTTAACAGATTTTATATCCTGTTCAGTATTAACATTTAACAGAAGGAACTGCATGTCATGATGTGAAAGGCTTCACAGTCAAGTCCAAATCTGAAAGACGGATCATCAAGGAAGTACAGCACTTAGCACTGAAAGCACGTTTATTATGGACACCAACTTATGAACTGAACCGAACTGTCCCCTGAATGGAGAGTGTTGCTCTTTAAACAAACATGGAGTATTCCCGAATATCCAAACATTTCAAAAAGCGGAAGTTACTCGTACATTCTGGAAATGATAAGTACTAAATAACAAATATTTCCTGTTGATCAGATTTGTACAGTTGACCCACCAGCAATTCTAAGCGCTACTCTACAGTGCATGCAGCAAATTTTGGTGCCATGTCCCTCTCCTGGAAGAACAGTGACCCACTTTTTCAGAAGTTTTCATTGGAGTCAATTGCAGCATCCTAGATTTTGATCTTATCAGTGGTCCTCTGTATGGCAGTGCTTTATGATCCTAGCATTTGGGTCATGTTGTCACATACTTTTCACTATGTTGAGCATTAAAGGTAGCCCCTCCCATTGAAGCTTTGTGATCATTGAGTTAGCATTCAGTTTCCTTGAACGAGAAGCTCCATCGTCTGTCCCTCAGCTCTGTAGTGGGACTTCACACGAATGACATGAATGGCATCTGCAGTTTTGTCATCTAGATGTTTTAGTAACTTTTCTAATAGTCTCACTTTCTACCAATGTAAAAAAAACCTACCAGGTCTTGAGGAGTGTACCTCACTCACCAGTATTTGACATTATAGGACTCTCTGTCTTGCTCCATGGCGTTCAGGGACCATATGCAAGCCAGCTGTCTTGCTTTCTCGGTCCTGATGATTCACATTGTCTTTCTAAGTATTGTCCAGCTTCACTGTTTAACTGAGCTTCTAGACTGATGTCTGTAACTTGTCCTGAAGATTGCGGAATAACATCAACAACAACAAACGCCCAGAGCAATCTTTGTTATCTGTGCATGGTGTAATAGCTTTGTCAGTCTGGAGCTCCGTTCTTCCACAGTCTGACTGGTTGTGATGCCTACCAGAAGCCCCTTTGAAAATAACATCACAACTACATTTTGTTAAAACATTGAATAGGACTGGTGTGATGGTTGGCATCTTGCGGTGTAATAGTTTTTTAACACTTGCAATTTTCTTTGCAGTAGCCCACAACGTGTCCAAACCATCCACATTGGAAACAGACTGGTAAGTTGTCCTCTAAATGTCTGTTCTTCTGTGGAGCTTTTTACTTGGTGAAGGTATTTGTTGAACCTGCATCATTCGGATGCTGAGTTGTCATTTGACGGTGGTGGAGGAAGTCCAAGTTAGCGGAATCTATTCTTCTCGGTGCATTTGACTGGTAGTGGAGATGGGTGTTAAAGATTTATTCTTCAACATTCTCTGTTTCCTCCTGACATGATACTGGCATTCATAGCTGCTATCTCTTGTGCTCAGTCCGACATTTCTGGCTGCCATAAACTACTGTATCTCTTCTTTTACCATCAGGTGTATGAGACAGGTGAGGCCATGGTGATCTTCCACAGCTGCCACAGTTCTGGAGTCATACTTCCTTCCTTTTGTCCATTCTTTTTTGTTGTGTTTGCTCGTAGCACTGGCACTGTTTGACTAATTCCTCTGTTGTAGTGACATCCTTTAACAGAAGAGCTTGGTAAATGTTTTCTGTGTGACTCCTTTCAGCAAACATAAGATTTTGTCGATTTCTGTCATATTCGGATTCACAATGTGGCAAAGGGCCAAAATGTTGAAACTTCCAGGCAGATCAAAACTGTGTGCCGGACCGAGACTCGAACTCGGGACCTTTGCCTTTGGTGGGCAAGTGCTCTATCAACTGAGATACCCAAGCACGACTCACGCCCCGTCCTCACAGCTTTACTTCTACCAGTACCTCGTCTCCTACCTTCCAAACTTTACAGAAGCTCTCCTGCGAAGTTTGCCCGCGAAAGGCAAAGGTCCCGATTTCCAGTCTCGGTCCGGCACTGAACTTGCTGCTGATTATCACCAAATGTTTTCTTCGCATCATAACTGCATTCAAGTCCAAATCAGGATACAGGATCATCAGTCAAGTACAACACTTAGCATTGAAAGCATGTGTATTTATGGACACCAATGTACAGACGGACGAGACTGCCTCTTGATCAGGGTGTGCTGGTATTTATACAGATACAGAATATTCCATAATCTCCAAACATTTCCAGCATAAGAAATTTCAATAACCTTCTAGAAATGATAAATAGTAACAAATATTTTTGGGTGATCAGATTTAAACTGCCAACACAGCATGCCAGCCAGCAGTGCTGAACGCTACTCTACAATGCATGCAGCACAGCTTGCAACAATATTAACAACCCTGGGTAGCTCTTCAACCAGATTCATTCCTTCAGAAGTATTATCCTTATATAGCCCCAGAGAGTACCTGTGCACGTTGTGTGTGGAAGTGGAAAGGAAACAGCAATGACAGTGAAGGTGTGATATGATTCCATTTGTGATCTCGAATGGCCTAAATGCTTAAGGTAATAGTTCGCAAATGCAAGGAACCTGAGTTCTTATTCTGGTCTGCCCAAATTTTTGGGTATCAGCATGGATAAAAAAAATTAGAGAAGCAAGTCATATTGGACCGTTCCTGGTCCCTCAACAGAAAATTTGTTAATCTGTTCCTCACCTTTATTCTTGAATATTTTGATTACATTTGATCTGTTTGTCCTACCCAGCTGTAGAAAAACTATCATTGTGTACTTCCCGGCCTTCTTTGATGTTTGAATTTGACTATTTAATGCCAATACTTGCATGGTCATACAGTGCATGTTCCCAATGTTGTCTGCTGTAGTGTACTTCCAGTGCCACAACCCTTATTATTGCCAGTCCAATGTTTTTATGTTGTCTTATTGCAAAGTCCATACCTTGTTTCAAGTGGAAATTAAAATGTGAAATGTTGTTTTCATGGGTATAATGGATAAGATATAACTAGTTTTTCAAGGCTTTTACATTGTCAGGTGAAACACATATGCATACATGTGTTTTAAAGTGGACTCAAACCATACTTTATTGGTTAAGAACTGTAAACTAAAACTGAAGAATTTGCAAAAAGGTTGGAGAAGGGACCTTGAATGTACCTGAGGCTGTTGAGAATTTCAAAGGCAGCATTAGGCGACAAACAGGGAAAGGAATACACCAGAAGACACATGGAATTAGTATTGAGTGGGGTAATAGTGATGTCTGCAGAATCAAAGTGGTAAAAAAAACAAGGCATGATAGAAATCCATAGATATGAAAGGAGAAAATGTAAAAATGCAGGAAATCGATAGGACGAAAAGGAATAAAAAATAAAAAATGAGATGGTCAGGAAGTTCAAAATGGTTAAGTACTGGTGACCAGAGCTGATAGTGGTAGGAGTATATCGAAGGGCTATAGAAGGGAAATGAACTTGAAGCCAGTGTTAGAAAAGAAAGAGAAGGTAAATGAATGGAGAGGGGAGAGACAATACTGTGAACAGAATTTGACAGACCACTGATGGTCAAAACAAGGCTCCTGGAATAGACGTGCCCTCAGCCTCTTATCTGCTGATATCCCTGGGAGAGCCAACCATGCCTAAACTATTCCACAGGTGGGCAAGATATGTGAGACAGGAGAAATACTCTCAAGATTTCAAGCATTTAACAAGAATTCCAAATAAAGTAAGTGCTGACAGATGTGACTCTTAGCAAACTATCAGTTTGTAAGTCATGATTGCAAAATACTGATATGAATTATTCACAGAAGAATGGAAAAAGTAGTAGAAGCCAATCTCAGGGAGATCAGTTTGGATTCTGGAGAAATGTTGGAACACGCAGGACAATGCTGACCCTACGACTTATGTTAAGCCAGGTTAAGGGAAGGCAAACCTATATTTTTAGAATTAGTATATTTGGAGAAAGCTTTTGACATTGTTGACTGGATATGCTCTTTTAATTTGTAAAGGTACCAGGGAGTGAAAATTCATGTACAACCTGTACTTGTGTGAAAGGAATCTATGGTTGAGAAAGGAGTGAGACTGGATTGTAGCCTATCCCCAGTGTTATTCAATCTGTTCATTGAGCAAACTGTAAAGTAAAGCAAGGAAAAAAATGGAGACACAAAGTTCAGGGAACACAAATAGAAAAACTTTGAAGTTTTCTGGTGACATTGTAATTCTGGCAGAGACAGCAAAGGACTTGGAAGTTGCAATGTTCCTCTCGTCCTTTCCTGTTGTATTGGGTGGCAAAGTCAAATTGATCAGGAGCTTAGCCTTCGTGTTATTTAATCTTCCTCACCTTATTATCTCAGCACATTCTGATCAAACTTCTGTTTTCGAAGTGCTGCAATTACTGCTGGAAGTTGTAAGAGTACAAACAAAAACATCCAACTCTTGAAATCAGTGCTTGGTTTCACATTGACAGTCTCTTGTATATTATATGCTTGTTTATAATAAATGTGCATTAGAAAGCTGTTACATTAGTTGAAACATCGCAAAACCATTGATAAGGACAAAACCCGAAAACCTTCTGTCTTATTTTGGAGATTCCAGTTGAGTGTGTGTATATTACAAGTTTTTTCTTATCCCTTATGACGCACACCATGTCTCCAAGGCAGGAGGCAAAGACATGGAATAAACTTCTCGAGAAGCAAGTACTGCGAATGTGGTTTGATGATTATTGTCATCCCACTTGCAGATACACTGATGCATGCACGTAAATAAAACATACATACAAGTAGATTGTTTAATTTATTGTGAAAATTACTTTTTATAGGGGAAATCATCTTTTGTTGATTAGAAAAATGCTTGTGGAATACATCACTTCGTCAAACTGATATGTTACACTACATAGTGCAGTTGAATGGGATAGACAATGTCTCAGTAGGATGATATAAGATGACAGTTAAGAAAAGAAAAACAAGGATGATGGGATGTAGTCGAATTAAATCAGGTGACACTGAGGGAATTAGATTAGGAAATGAGACACTAAACGTAGAATATAAGTTCTGCTATTTTGGCAGTAAAATAACTTACAATGGCTGAAGTAGAGAGGATATAAATGTATAATGGCAATGACAAGAAAAGTGTGGTTGAAGGAAAGGACTTTGTTAATCATTAAATATAAATTTAAGTGTATAGAAATCTTTTTCTGGAGGTATGTGTGTTGAGTGTAACCTTATATAGAAGTGAAACATGGATGATAAGCAGTTCAGACAAGAAGAGAAATCTTGAAATGTTGTGGTGCAGAAGCTTGCTGAAGATTAATTGGGTAGACTGCATAACTAATTAGAAGGTACTAAATAAAATTGAAGAGAAACGAGATTCGTGGCATAACTTGACAAAAAGAAGGGATTGATCAATACGAGTAGGTCAGATTCTGAGACATCAAGGTAATTTTGGATTTAGTAATGAGTGATGTGTGGCAGGGTAAAAATTACAGAGGGAGACCAAGAGATGCGTACAGTAACCAACTTCAGATGAATGCAGGTTGCCGTAATTATTTGGAGATGAAGAGACTTGCACGGGATGGAGTAGCACGGAGAACTGCATCAAACCAGTCTTTTGACTGAAGATGACGACAATGGTGACAACGATAACGATGACAACAGCAGGGGACATGTGGCCTGTAATGAAAAAGTGTCATGCTGATTTCTCTATTGGCAAAAGGTTCCGGAATAGTCCCCCATTCGGATCTCTGGGAAGGGATTGCCAAAGGGGAAGGAACCATGAGAAAAAGATTGAATAACCAATGAAAGGGTAATATTCTAAAAGTTGGGGCATGGAATCTCAGAAGTTCGAACATGGTAGAGAAACTAAAAAATCTGAAAGGGAAGTCTGAAGGCTTAATCTAGATATAGTGTGGGTCAGTGAAAGGAAATAGAGAGAAGACTAGAAATCCTTGTCAGATGAGTATAGGGTGATATCAACAACAATAGAAAATATTATAACAGGAGTAGGATTCGTTATGGATAGGTAGGTAGGGCAGAGTGTTTGTTACTGTGAACAGCTCAGTGATAAGGTTCTTTTCATCAGAATCGACAGCAAACCATCACCAGCAACAAAAGTTTAGATATACATGCTGATGTCGCAAGCTGAAGATGAAGAGATAGAGAAAGTATGTGAGGTGGTTACTGAATGGGTAATTCAGTATGTAAAGGGAAATGAAAATCTAATACTCTTGGGCAATTGGAATGCGGTTCGGGAGATGGAGTAGAAGTAGTATTATGGAAGAATATGGGCTTGGTACAAGGAGTGAAAGAAAAGAAAGATTAACTGACTTCTGCTATAAATTTCACGTAGTAATAGCGAATACACTGTTTAAGAATCACAAGAGGAGGAGGTGTACTTGGAAAAGGCCGGGAGATACAATAAGATTTCAGTTAGGTTACATCATGGACTCTGATCACAATTTACTAGTGATGAAGAGTAGGGTGAAGTTTGAGATTAGTCAGGAAAAATCAGTTTGGAAGGAAGTGGGATATGAAAGTACTAGGGAATAAGGAGATATGCTTGAAGTTCACTACAACTATAGTTACTGCAATAAGAAATGGCTCAGTAGGCAGTTCAGTTGAAGGGGAATGTACATTTAACAAAGGACAATCACATAAATTGGAGAGTAAAACATAATTACAGTGAAGGTAACTCCAAAGAAACCTTAGTTAACACAAGCAATACTTCAGTTGATCAATGTAAGAAGGAAGTATAAAACTATTAAAGGAAATCCAGGATTGCAGAAATACAAGTCACTGACAAATGAAATAAACAGGAAGCGCAGAGAAGCTAAGACGAAATGGCTACAGGAAAAATGGGAAGAAATCTAAAATGAAATGATTGTCAGAAGGACTGACTCAAGAATATAGAAAAGTCAAAAAAACCTTTGCTGAAATTAAAATCAAGTGTGGTAACATTAAGAGTGCAATGTGAATTCCACTATTAAATGCAGAGGGGAGAGCAGACAAGTGGAAGGAGTACATTGAAGGCCTCTATGAGGGGGAAGACCTGTCTGATGACGTGATAGGAGAAGAATCAGGAGTCAATATAGAAGAGATAGGGGATTCAGTATTAGAATTAGAACTTAAAACAGCTTTGATGATTTCTGGGGAATAAGGCAGGAGGGATAGACAACATTCCATCGGCATTTGTAAAATTATTGGAGGAAATGGCAACAAAATGACTTTCCACATTGGTGTGTAGAATCTACGAGCCCGGTAATGTACCATCTGACTGTCATTGCACAATTGGCTTAACAGCTCATGCATCCAAGTTTACTGACCAAATAATGTACAGAAGAATGGAAAAGAAAATTGAGGATATGTTAGATTATAGTCAGTTTGGCTTTAGGAAAGGTAAAGGCACCAGAGAGGCAATTCTAACATTGTAATTGATAACAGAAGGAAGACTGAAGAAAAAGCAAGACATGTTCATAGGATTTGTCAACCAGGGAAAAGCCTTCGACAGCGTAAAATAGTGCAAGATGTTTGAAATTCTGAGAAAAATAGCCGTAAGATACAGGCAAAGACAGGTAATAAACAATATGTACAAGAACCAAGAGGGAATAATGATGCACAGTTAATGGAAATAACACATATAGCACCTTACAGGATTCAAGCACGTTCATACAAGGCAGGGATGCTTATTAATGCGTACAGGATACAGCGCTTTAAGTGCAGCCTAGAAGAGGTAGAATGGGATGAAGTATACACAGAAAATGATGCTGATGCCAAATTCAATTTATTCCACCATAAATTTGTCTCAATATTTGAGAGTTTCTTATCCATAAAAGCCATTACAAAGTCAAGTAAGCCATGCATTACTAAGGGAATTAAGATATCGTGTAAGAGGAAGAGGGAAATATATGGACAAGCCAGAATAAGTCAGGATCTGATATTACTTGCTTATTACAAAAGACACTGTAATATTTTAAGGAAAGTTATTAAGAAGTCGAGAAGCTTACATGTTCTGACAGAAATTAATATTGCGGATAATAAGATTAAAACTATATGGAATATTGTCAAACGGGAAATGGGGCAGCCCGACAGTGCACAGCATACCACTGCAATAAAGCTAAATGATGATGTTGTGAGTGATAATTCAGGACTTTAGGCCTTTAGAAATAGCACCAACATACCCCACTGAAATTAAGGGAATTATAAATATACAGAAAAACAAGAGCTCATGTGGTGTTGATGGAGTCTCTAGCAGAATTTTGAAGTGTTGTTCTAATTTAATAAGTGGAGTCCTTAGCAATATATGTAATGCTTCGCTGGCACAGGGAATTTTTCCAGATAGATTGGAATATGCAATTGTCAAACCTCTTCATAAGAAAGGGGACAAGACTGAGTTAAATAATTGACCAATCTCATTGCTGACTTCATTTTCTAATATATTCAAAAAAGTTATGTATTCAAGAGTAGTCTCACATTTAAGGGAAAATAATTTACTCAACATGTCACAGTTCGGATTCTAGAATGGTTACTCGACTGAGAATGCTATCTACACATTTACCCATCAAACAGTACAAGCCCTAAATAACAAATAATTGTCAGTTGGTATTTTTTGTGATCTCTACAAGGCATTTGACTGTGTGGATTATGTCACACTCTTAGAAAAACTCAGATTTTATGGAATTGAAGGCTATACACACATGCTTAATGAACAGAAAGCAAAATGTTGTGCTGAACAGCACAAATAATGTTGGGAGGCTGGTAAATTCTAGTGAATGGGGAGTTATCACAAAGGGAGTCCCACAAGGTTCAATTTTAGGTCCTCTGCTGTTCCTTATTGATGTGAATGACCTCCCACTTAACATTCAGCAAGGGGAACTAGTACTTTTTGCAGATGACATGAGTGTTGTAATAAATCCCATTCCAGAAAAAGCAGCTGAAGATATTGTTAAGGATGTCTTTCAAAGAATTACTAAGTGGTTCTTAGAAAATGGACTCTCCCTTAATTTTGAAAAAATTAACTATATCCAGTTCTGTACACCGAATAGAGTCATACTGACAATTGCTGTAGCATATGAACAGGGCTTAGTTAACAGGGTAGATTTCTCCAAATTTTTTGGTGTTCACATTGATGACAACTTGAACTGGGAGAAACATATTACTGACTTCTCAGACTACTAAGTTCAGCTTCTTTCACTCTTCGTATCATCGCTAGTCTTGGTAATAAACAGATAAGCCTCCTAACATAGTTTGCATATTTCCACTCAGTAATGTCTTATGGAATAGTGTTCTGGGGTAACTCACCACTTAGACATAAAGTATTGATTGCACAAAAGAGAGCAGTGAAAATAATTAATAGTGCTCACCCAAGGACGTAATGTAGGCACCTTTTGAAGGAGTTAAGCATTTTAACTGCACTATCAGAGTACATTGATTCGCTAATGAAATTCATTACAAATAATCCATCTCAATTTGCGAAGAACAGTGATGTTCATACATACAACACTAGAGGGAAAAATGACCTTTCCTATCTGTTGTTGAAGCTGTCAGTTGCTCAAAAAGGAGTACATTATTCAGCAACAAAAATATTTGATCATTTGCCCAACAACATAAAACTGTCTGGCAGGTAGCAGATCAAGTTTTAAATGTAGCTTAAAATAATTTCTTTTGGACAACCCCTTCTACTCCATGGGCGAGTTTCTGTTTCAGAAATGGTAAAAAAAAAAAAAAAAAAAAAAAAAAAAAAAAAAAAAAAAAAAAAAAAAAAAAAAAAAAGTACCTCTAAATGTAGTTGCATATAAACAAAAATGACCGAACGAAAGCGCTGGCAGGTCGATAGACACACAAACATACACACAAAATTCTAGCTTTCGCAACAAACGGTTGCTTCGTCAGGAAAGAGGGAAGGAGAGGGAAAGACGAAAGGAAGTGGGTTTTAAGGGAGAGGGTAAGGAGTCATTCCAATCCCGGGAGCGGAAAGACTTACCTTAGGGGGAAAAAAGGACGGGTATACACTCGCACACACACACACATATCCATCCACACATTTACAGACACAAGCAGACATATTTAAAGACAAAGAGTTTGGGCAGAGATGTCAGTTGAGGCGGAAGTGCAGAGGCAAAGATGATGTTGAATGACAGTTGAGGTATGAGTGGCAGCAACTTGAAATTAGCGGAGATTGAGGCCTGGTGGGTAACGGGAAGAGAGGATATATTGAAGAGCAAGTTCCCATCTCCAGAGTTCGGATAGGTTGGTGTTGGTGGGAAGTATCCAGATAACCCGGACGGTGTAACACTGTGCCAAGATGTGCTGGCCGTGCACCAAGGCATGTTTAGCCACAGGGTGATCCTCATTACCAACGAACACTGTCTGCCTGTGTCCATTCATGCGAATGGACAGTTTGTTGCTGGTCATTCCCACATAGAATGCATCACAGTGTAGGCAGGTCAGTTGGTAAATCACGTGGGTGCTTTCACATGTGGCTCTGCCTTTGATAGTGTACACCTTCCGGGTTACAGGACTGGAGTAGGTGGTGGTGGGAGGGTGCATGGGACAGGTTTTACACCGGGGGGCGGTTACAGGGATAGGAGCCAGAGGGTAGGGAAGGTGGTTTGGGGATTTCATAGGGGTGAACTAACAGGTTACGAAGGTTAGGTGGACGGCGGAAAGACACTCTTGGTGGAGTGGGGAGGATTTCATGAAGGATGGATCTCATTTCAGGGCAGGATTTGAGGAAGTCGTATCCCTGCTGGAGAGCCACATTCAGAGTCTGGTCCAGTCCCGGAAAGTATCCTGTCACAAGTGGGGCACTTTTGTGGTTCTTCTGTGGGGGATTCTGGGTTTGAGGGGATGAGGAAGTGGCTCTGGTTATTTGCTTCTGTACCAGGTCGGGAGGGTAGTTGCGGGATGCGAAAGCTGTTGTCAGGTTGTTGGTGTAATGGTTCAGGGATTCCGGACTGGAGCAGATTCGTTTGCCACGAAGACCTAGGCTGTAGGGAAGGGACCGTTTGATGTGGAATGGGTGGCAACTGTCATAATGGAGGTACTGTTGCTTGTTGGTGGGTTTGATGTGGACAGACGTGTGAAGCTGGCCATTGGACAGGTGGAGGTCAACGTCAAGGAAAGTGGCATGGGATTTGGAGTAGGACCAGATGAATCTGATGGAACCAAAGGAGTTGAGGTTGGAGAGGAAATTCTGTAGTTCTTCTTAACTGTGAGTCCAGATCATGAAAATGTCATCTCATCAATAAATCTGTACCAAACTTTGGGTTGGCAGGCCTGGGTAACCAAGAAGGCTTCCTCTAAGCGACCCATGAATAGGTTGGCGTACGAGAGGGCCATCCTGTTACCCATATCTGTTCCCTTTAATTGTTGATATGTCTGGCCTTCAAAAGTGAAGAAGTTGTGGGTCAGGATGAATCTGGTTAAGGTGATGAGGAAAGAGGTTTTAGGTAGGGTGGCAGGTGATCGGCGTGAAAGGAAGTGCTCCATCGCAGCGAGGCCCTAACTAAAACTAATAAGAATGGGAGATGAAGAACAAAGTACTCGGATTAAGAAGCGTGTAAGCCAGGGATGTTGTCTTTCTCCCCTACTTGTCAGTCTAGACATCAAAGGAGCAATGATGGAAATGAAAGAAAGGTTGAAGAGTGGAGTTAAAATTCAAGGTGACAGGATATCAATTATATGATTTGCTTATGACATTGCTATCCTGAGTAGAAGTGAAGAAGTATTACAGGATCTGCTGATTGTAATGAACAGTCTAACGAGTACAGAATATGGATTTAGAGTAAATCGAAGAAAGCTGAAAGCAGTGAGAAATAGCAGAAATGAGAAAAGTGAGAAACATAACATCAGGATTGATG
This sequence comes from Schistocerca piceifrons, assembly GCF_021461385.2. Taxonomy (NCBI): domain Eukaryota; kingdom Metazoa; phylum Arthropoda; class Insecta; order Orthoptera; family Acrididae; genus Schistocerca; species Schistocerca piceifrons. The sequence continues at coordinate 493,888,344 of NC_060140.1, read as the reverse complement.
AACATGAAGTAGATGAAATTAAGGAATTCTGCTACTTATGTAGTGAAATAACCAAAGACAGTTGGAGCAAGGAGGACATAAAAAGCAGAGTAGCACTGGCAAAAAGGACATTCCTGACCAAGAGAAGTTTACTTGTATCAAATATAGGCCTTACTTTGAGGGGTAAATTAGTGGGAGTGTACGTTTGGAGCACAGCTTCGTATGGTAGTGAATCATGGACTGTGGGGAAAACCCCAACAGAACAGGATGGAACAGAATCAAAGCATGTGGGATGTGGTGCTACAGAAGAATGTTGAAAATTAGGTGGACTAATAAGGTAGGAATGAGGAGGTTCCCTGGAGAATTGGAGAGGAAAGCAATATATGGAAAATACTAACCAGAAGAAGGGACAGGACGGTAGGATATATGTTACGGTATCAAGGAATAACTTCCATGGTACTGGAGGGAGCTGTAGAGGGTAAAAACTGCAGAGGAAAAGAGCTGTTGGAATAAACCCAGCAAATAATTGAGGATGTATGTTGCAGTTACTGCTTTGAGATTAAGAGGTTGGCATGGGAGAGGAATTCGTGGTGGGTCGCATCAAACCCGTCAGAAGACCGATTCAGTGTCATAGGTTTTTTGCAGTGCTGTGACAAGGGAGTTAGTACTCAGAATAGTAAAATAGATTTGTTTATAGCCCAATGCTAGCGAAATAGGGGTCTTATGTGTTGGCACAAAGCAGTGTTGCATAGTGTTCTAATAAAAAAAGTTACCTTACCAGTACCTTACCCAAAACCCTAAAAATTGTTGTGAATGTTATTGTGGATATCTTTAGCAACCATACTTTGCAGTCTAGACTGGGATATATCTATTTTGTTGGAAGATTTCTAATAGTAAGTAGCTGAAAACCTTAGAAGTATATGGGCAAATAGTAATTGGTAGAATCACTATAGATGTGGGATCACAGACATACACACTGGCTAAGAATCTACCACCCCTTGTCAAGTCAGTCATAGGGCTTTGTGAAACATGCCCAGGGCTCCATCCACCATTGATGTAACAGATTTCGTGAAACATTGTCATTCGTTTTTGTGTTCATGACTGACTAGCCAAAAACTCTTTCATTGCCTTTCAGGAGTATCATTTTGTGTTCTAAGATGTTAATGAGCCAGAGGATTAGGAGATATGCATTTATTTAATCTAATATTTGGTTGTGGGACATTTGTGACATTTTATGTCCAGTGGCAGTTAAGGTGTCATTGAAGATTTGAGACTGCTGAAGTAAGATTCTGACCATACTGAGATTTACATTCACCTCTTTTTTATCTGTTAACTACTGTAATCACCTTGATAAATACTTAGTATTAATATGTGAGATGCAGGTGCAACACCTGTCCCCTGCATCAACGCGGCCTTTGCTAGTCTGGTCCTGTGAGTGGTATATCCGAGGCAACCGTATTGTGTTTCAACTTCTTTGCAAGTACTGCTCTAAAGTTTATGCTGACATGCCCAATTGTGGCTTTACAGTTATAAGTTTAGTTATCAGTTTTCTACTAATTATAAGTTTCAGTTTTCTAATTATAAGTTCAGTTATCAATTTTCTGAGCACACTCCTCACAAGAACCGATGTGATGGAGTCAACTTTCTGAAACCATTTATATGGTGCTGTAGGTTGGATCCCAGGTATCACCCTGCAACCATTCATCAGAGTAGGCACTTGTTTGCAAGTAATCGGCAGAAACGGATTTTCATTCTTGCTCTGAATTCTTAAAAATGACAGTGCTATGCAGAGAAGTGATGTAGCATAGTGGGTAAGATACATTCATGACATGCAGAAAGTTGAGGGTTTGAATCCTTTCAGGTGCTTCGAAATTATTTATTTTTAAATCTCGATCATACTGACTTCGATCATTATTTTTATGTAGTTAACTTGTTTAACTGTAAATTTCTTGTCTCTAATCATTTGCTGTGTCATTTATATCATCGTATTGACGTTTTTATTTGCTCCATTTTTTTTTTATTTTTTTTTATTTTTTATTTTTTTATTTTTTTTTTATAGTCCAGTCATTCTTTTTTTTGTTTGGAATCATCTTGCTACATGTGATTTTCTTTATCTTCATTAATCTGTCATAATACTTAAGTGTTTGAAATGTTGATCTATCGTGTAAAAATAAAATATGAAATAATCTGTTTATGTTTGTTTTGCAATGGTATTTTTTGTTGCAAGATGTTCTTGTTTTTGGATTGTACTTATCATAGAAATATTTGAAACATAAATTCGTGTAGAAATATTTGAAACATAAATCCATGATGCACTGAGAATAACATGACACAGATGAAGATCTCATCAAAAGAAGGAATTAGAACTAGAACACAATTCCAGCAAAATGAGGAATACATAGACAAAAATATAAAGTGATGAAAAAAATAAATTGAAGTTGATACATTAAAATAATTAAAAGCACATGGGCGCAGATGTATTATTGAGGAAAAAGACCTTGTTTCACAAAGCGCCTAGCATCCAGCGCACATTGGTCTATCGATTACTCATATGATTTTGAACGTATCCCTGTTGGTTTTTGAACTTTTTTGATCAAATTCTAAGTTGATTTCTGAATGAATCGTAAATTGATTTTTGAATGCGTGTATAGTGTACATGATGTCTCTGCCAGGGGAGTCCCCGTCGCATCTAGAAAAATACTTTCGTGCAGACAAAAGGGGACGGGTCTATACGAGCTGAGCGAATAAAGCCGAAAGGCTGAATGACAATCGCTGTTTATGTGGTTGACTGGGTTTGCAAATCATCAGCGTTGTTTTAATAACTAGCGAATTCCATAGATTCAGGCTACCAGAGTACATGATAAACAACTAACAGGGATAATAGGCAACTAAGATTACGTGTTGTCTTCTCCGTGTATCCAAGAAAATGAAATTTTGCCAGAAAAGTTTTGGCCAGACTGGTGCACTACAGTCCCCGGCTAGCAGCCGCTAAAGTTCTATTCTGGGAGTAGCATGGAAAACGTGTTGTATGAGCTCTTAATAACGCCTAACCGGAGAACAAATGCGAGATAACTAAACGGGTGATTGTGGCAGGGTTAGTGAAGTTAACCAGAGAATAAATTGTGACACTGGCAGGAATAGTTACAGAATTAGTAATGACAAGATTGTTTGTTAGAAAGAGGAAGGAGAAGAAACAGAGACTGTCACAAATTACGGAAGTATATGATGATTCCAAATTTATATAAAATTACGTACTACTACTTTTCGCTCTCTTGCTTCAGAAGCTAGAGAGTATGAATGAAATGTGAAATTATTTCCTAACATAAAACTTTTTGCTTGTAGTAGGCCTAATGGGCTTTTGATATTGGTACGTCGTGAATTATATTCTGTTGTGTTATAAAAATGACCATTTGTGCCAAAACATTCTCGTTTATTTGGTGTGTGTGACAACTTCTGCAATATTAGGCAGGCCTATTTCGTTTTGTCTCACAGACAGTGACAAAATACACGTAATGAGATCGAGAAACGACATCAGTCGTAGGTACTATTTGTATTAACAGCTTTTCTGGCATTAGACGATGACATTTCGTTTTTTCACGTAGCAAAACGTTGACGAACTTTGATGGTGTAATAGATTCTTTCCCAGAAAGGAAAGTATGCCATATAAAGCTGTGGCAAGATTAGAGAGAGAAAAAAAAGCTAGGACTTAAGGATTGAAAAAATGTGTACTGTCTTGCTTGTCTCTTGTCTTTACTCGTTTTATGTATCACTATATAATTTTATGTCACACAGGAAAGCAAGTTATTAGCTAATATGCAGTAAAGACTGCAGATTTTCTGAACAGTTCTTGTTCTCCTGGTTACAAATAATCCCCTCCACTATTAATTGCGAGATTGCTTTTAAGCGGGTTCAGGATGTCAAACCGGCCGACTGGGAGCAGGAGAGGCGCCACAGGATGCTTTAATTTCCACTGGCCTGAATGTAGTTTGATGGCATCCATTTAAAAATATTACACATTTGAATTCCACAGAGCGAAATACAGAGAAGTGCTGTGGAAGAATGCTGTGTGAAGAGGCATGACACTGCACTTCGGCACACTTAAGACCAAATAACATGTCTTACGTTGCCTCCATCATGTATGTTTTATGTATCAGACGCTTCAGAAAGACATGCGCTACAATATGAAGATATTTTTGAAAAGTCGATTTTTTAAATTTTTGGCATCCTACCTCAAATGCTCTAGGGATGGGGAGCGCCACTATCTAATATTGGCCTGGTTGGGAAATATCGTAGATCCGGACCTGATCCACAGAGCAGTCTAAGTTGTTGTGGGGAGGTGGTAGCCTCCACGTGACCCGTGTTTACGTTAAGTGATTTTGCTGTTTCCTCTTCGTTTATTGCTCTCACGTCAAATGAAAACTAAACGGATTTCTGTGGTCGGGAGGTATCAAGTGAATTAAAATACATACTCATAATTACGGAAGGCAATAATAAGTTATTAGTTTCGGATTTTATTTTGTTTCTACTTTTCTGGCAGTCAAGCGTTAATTGCCTTGCAGAACAATGAAGTTATCTTTTTCGGTTTGTTAAAGAAATTTGACTTTTATTAATCTTTTCTGCTGGGTCAGTCAATTTATTTGAAACAAAGTGTTTAATTCCACACTATTGCCTAGTTTCAACTGTTTGCTAGATTTTAAGTTCACGTTTTCATCGTCTAGCACGTATGGCACTAGGCCATAATAAAGAACCAAACACGAGATAATGCGGTACGGGTACATCTAAATCTGGACATACGAATGTGCACTTTAAGCTGAATTATGCATTTTAGTAGGGTTCACAAAATTCCCATACTCTTGGAGTACCCTCTAACGTCTTGTTTCTTTTATGACGTAATGTAAGATCATTTAATGTTTTACACATACGAACACACGGGCTTCCTGCGTCATCGTAGCTGTGCAAGCACGGCGACGCCTGTCATCTGGTGCAACTGCTGAAACGAATCTATTTCTAACAGGTCGCGGGAAAATATTCCGAATGGTTGTTTGAAAAGCGTTACTTTCAATTAAATTTCCTTTTACACAAGATGAACTCTGTGTGCGCGAATGTCCGATGAATTTCTTAAATCACAGAGCGTTTGACTTTCATTCAAAATTCAAATCTTTGAGGATTAGAATATTTGCGAGCCCAGAAGATCAGACGTTTATGTCCTTGTTAAAAAATTTACTGGCACATTTCTGTGATGTACCTTAAAGTGTAACAGGCGCAGAAAAGATTAGCATTACGTGTGAAAGCTTAGCTTCTCTTGCAGCTTTTTAATCTTAGAGGCCAATATTATAGGGTACGTGAAAGCTTTTCTTTTCTTTTAGCAACACTATGTATATTAATTTAAACCATTACCTTTCCCTGTTTGTGTGTTCATGCTACTTAAGAGTGATGTTGCTATTGGCTGACTACATCACCTGTCCTACACTCTGAATATCCGTTGTCATCGGCTGGCGAGACATGAGCTACGGCCGTCTTACAAAAGCACATCGCTATCTCGATCTCAATCCTTTGGAAAGTAACATGCGATGTTTGGTGGAATTTGAATTTATACTTTCGTAACACGAAATATGCAGTGTACATGTTGCTGCCCATCAGACATTTTTCCAAAACGTGTTTTTCCCCCCTGTGTTTAATTTTCTAAAGAGCCAGGAAATTCTACACCGGCGTATAAAACCACAACCATTGAAAGGACTGATAAGTTTTGCAGTTCCAAGGAAAAGTATACTGTTGCTTAACACGGAAAAAGTGTATTTTCATCCGGGAGAAAGTGTATTTTTAACTGGGAAATCTGGGAAAAATCCGGGAATTTTTTTTCCTTGTCCACGTATACACCCTGGCATGGCTTTCATACTTAAAAAAAACTGCACAAAGAGTGAACAGGATAGTGATGCAAGTGTACAGCTTCCGTGAGATGAGTGATTCACTAAATTTTTTGTTCTTCATCACTTTCAAAAAACCTCTACCAATAGATCTCTAGATGTGTTACTAAGAGCTGTGGACAATCTTATAGCGCGATATGACTATTGTGATCTGGAGGTAGTGATATAGTCATCTTCTTCTTCAATCTGTTACTGTAAAAGTACTTGAACATATACCTAGTGTTGAAATTGGTGCAAACTGTCCCGGACACAATTTGCTTTTACAGAAGTTGCAGGAAGAAGGTATAGATAAATAGGTGCTAGGAGTTATACTGGAATAGAAATAAATGTGTGAAGTCAAGTCTGCAGAATACAATTCCAAGTGTGTTCCTCAGCCATTCACTTTACCTTCTGACAAATTTCTTGCTTCACTTAGTAACTATTGCTGTGATCCTTATTAGAAAAAATTTTTAACTGATAGTTGTTTCTGCAGGTTTTGGAAATAAATGCATCCAGCAGGAGGACAGGAAAGCGAATCCTTGCAGATCTTCAGGAGGCAACACAGTCGCATAGAATAGGAGTACCTGGAGCTGATTCCAATCAATCAACAATAACAAAAATATTCAAAAGAGGTTGTACAAAATAAATATTTTGTTTTTATAAAGCTGTTCCATCTTGACTGTTATTAAAAATTACCAGGATGTCTTTGAAGCACAAGAAGTAACAACAGATATGACATGTGAAAGACATAGCTGCTATTTGATGGCCCTTGTTTTGTAATTCTCTTAAAGTTCTGTTTTTCACCATGGGTTTCTCTATTAAAATTTTATTTTTGTGATAATTCCTTCTTATTTTCAGGAAAGGGTAATTCAAAAACAGACTCAAATGAAAGGTCCATGAAGAAAGAAATGTCTTTGATTCTTGTTGAAGAAGTAAGTTTGTTCTTTAATTCTTAATAAAGGTTAACATATTGTAAATATAAATGAAACTTCCTGTTTAAACAGGATCATTGCATTGTATTTAGTTCTGAAAGTACTTTGCTTTTGAAAATTTCGTTAAATTCATTTTAGATCATCTGTTGTAAAATGAGAAAGGAGGAGAATGGCCTGTAAGAGGGTTATTTATTCTAAACTGTATGAAAATACTCCTAAAGACATTTGTTATGTATTGTTGCATTTGATTTGCAATTAAGAACATCTGATGACAACTCCCTGCCCTTGCTGTCATATATTCCATTTGGATTGATATGTGTCTTTGCATAAAAAAACAGTGTTTAAATAGAATATCTTTGCTGTTTTTGTGTCACAGTGTAAGATTTTTGAAATAATTGTTTCAGGTGGATATTGTGTTTGATGACTATGATGAAGGATTTGTTTCTGCTTTGTCTACACTTGTGACAACCTCGAAACGCCCAGTTATTTTTACTGCAACGGATGAAAATTGTCTTCAAGTCACACGTCTTGTGGACAAGCATCTTGTACTAAAATATGATATTGTTCCATCCAGAATATTAAGTAAGTTTATATGTCAGTGAATTGAATAATACACAGCAAAAATGCAGTGAATTTAATGTCAAAAAACTGACCTTAAGAACATAAAACTCACTCACTTAGTTGATTCAGTAAATGGAGCAAGATCAATAAAAATACACATGAATTTTAGTCTGTTGCTCTCTTTAATTTCTTAGATGACAGTTAAAAGAGAGAAGGAACCTTGAAACATGCTTTACATTGTGAAGCAGAGGGAAAAAATCTTGCAGAATAATTGGGACAGGTTTTTTTCGTGTGAAAGTTATAGATGTTGAGCATGAGATGGTAGGAAGAATACTCATAGCTCTACAGCAGAAGAGTTAATTTACAGCTAAATGTTGCACAAACCTGCAAGAGTAAAGTAAATTATACATTTGGGTGTGCCCAGAAAGTCCGGTTGCTCAGTTATTGTCACAATATTTGTAAGTTTACATCACAAGACATAGTTTGTTCTTACAATTGTGGTGTAGTGGTTAGACTCTACATTTTCATTTGGGACACTGGTTGTTCAAATTCCAATTTGACCTTCGTTTGGATTTTTTGTGGTTTTTATAAATTGCTTAAGGCAATTGCTAGGATGTTTCCTTTCAAAAAGCCACAACTGATATCCTTCCCCAATCAGAGGTTGTATTTTGTTTCTAATGACCATGATCTTCCTTCTTTATAATAATTGCATCATCAGTCTTCAAAATGATTTTGTTAAGTCTGTTGTGTACTACTTCTAATCCTGCTAATAAATCTGTGTTCATCTCTCCTGCTATCTATCTTTGTTCTTCTTTTCTCTTTTTCCAGTTCCTGTGCACAACTATGTTCCTTCTTTCTCAGTTAATCATTTAGTTACAGCATGATGGATGTATACTAATAATGGGCAAAGTTGAAACAGATTGTACAAGGGGCCTTCAAAAAGAAACGAGCTGGAGGCATAATTATAGAAACCAGTACCTGTATGTTAGAAGTATTGACTCTGGCTGTTTGAAACACTTGCCTCACTGTGACACAAGGTGGTGAATGGCTATCTCAAAAAATTCCCAGGGCTGTGATCTTAACCAGTTCTGCAAGTACACCTGGACATCGTCGTCCAAGGTGAATCATTTGCCCCTCAGAGCCTTTTTAAAGGGACCAAAAATGGCGTAATCTTCTGATTCACTTCTTGCAGTATGGAACAACAATGAACGCCCAGCATTACTCACAAACCTTGACCACCCTTCACCAAGCGATCAGATCAAAATGACCAGGCAATCTCACCCATTGGGTCATTCTGCTCCCCACGACAATGCAAAGCCTCATATGGCCAACACAGTCGCGGCACTCTTGCAGAAATTCAAATGGGAGGTTCTCGGCCAACCTCCATACAGTCCAGACCTCTCTCCCTGTGATTATGCCATTGATTCACCTTGGACGACGACATCCAGGTGCGCATGCGAAACTGGATAACATTACAGCCCCAGGAATTTTATGAGACAGAAATTCACCACCTTGTGTCACAGTGGGACAAGTGTCTCAACAGCCAGCATCAATACTTCCAACATAGAGGTACTGGTTTCTGTAATTACGCATCCAGCTCATTTCTTTTTGAATGCCCCCTTATACACCATGCTCCGGAGAAGTCGGTGACAAAGCAAGTGGATTAATGACAGGAAAGATCCAGTGTGTTTTAATAATAAAATTCGAAATTTACTGAGGAAGCGGAGACTGTTGCACGCTCGGTTCAAAAATGAATGCACGAATGATAACAGGCAAAAGTTCGTAGAAATTTATTTATCAGTAAGATTGGTGCATAAAATGCTTACAACCACCACCACCACCACCACCACCACCACCACCACCACCACATCTTTCCAATAGATCTTGCTGAGAACCCAAGAAAATTCTGGGCCTGCATAAACTCACTATGCAGATCGAAGGTTTGTATCCAGTCACTTGTTGATGAGTCTGGTGTGGCAATCGAAGACAGTGAAAGGAAAGCCAAATGGTTTTACAGAGAGAACTCTATGGTGTTGTCTCCTTACTTAGATTGGATTTGTCACGAATCTCTCGCCAAGAACGAGATCCCAAGTGACTGGAAAAAGAAGTGAGGATGAGTGCTGTATACAAGAAGGTTAAAACAATGAGTCCACAAAATTACAGACAAATATCCTTAACATCAGTTTGCTATAGAAGTCTTGAACGTATTTTCAGTTTGAATATAGTATATTTGTGTGAGACAGTAGAGCTTCTGTCAACAAATGAATGCGGATTTAGAAAGCATCATTCATACAAAACTTAGCTTGCCAGTTTCTGACGTGATACCCTGTGTACCATGGATGAAGGGTCACAGAGTAATTTTGTATTCCTAGATTTCCTGATAGCATTTGACATGGTTCCCATTGCAGACTGTTAACAAAGGTACAAGCATGAGGAATAAGTCACAGTTATCTTAGTGACTCTAAGACTTCTTGAATAATAGAACTTATTACATTGTCCGCGACAGCGAGTGTTCGTCAGAGACCAGAGTATCATCAGGAATGCCGCAAGGAAGTGTGATAATGACCGCTCTTATTCTCTATATACAGGGTGTCCCATTTATCTTGACCACCCTACATAACTGTTTGTCCAGATGCAACTTACAAAATGTTTCAAGCAATTGTTCTTTAGCCATCAGGGGAACATCAGTCAGCATGATTGCCTCCATTGTAGCTTTGTTTTTTACTAAGATATGAACTGCAGTATGACTTTTATAAATGGCACCCTGTATTTTTTATTCAGTAATTCATTTCCTCTCCTAAACACCTATTCAAAAATGAGTTACAGTTACCATTCACCAAAACACAATGTTACTAATTACATAACACAACATTGACTTTGAGCCCGGGATCACAAACTCGTCTATTTGCTGGAGTTGCCATAAAACAAATGAAAACCAAGTAAAAACATAACACAAAATTGACTTTGACTCTCCTGTACCTTTGCTCAGGAGTGTAACATTCAAAGGTGCTCAAAGTAGTGACTGACCCTGGACACCAATACACTGGTGCACTTGTTGAATGAAAGAATTATTTACTGCTTCCAGTGTTGCCTGCTGAAGAGAATTACAAGCAAGCACGATATGCTCCTGCATGTCCTCTTGAGTTGGAATATCGCGATAGACGATGTCTTGAATGCATCCCCAAAGACCGAAGTTCAGAGAATTTAAATCAGGAGACCTAGCAGACCAAATAACTGTCCTCCTCAATCAATCCATCTGGCAGTATATCTTTGGTTCAGAACACGACGTGCATGTAAGGCATTGTGTGCTGGACATCCATCGTGTTGATACCACGTAAGCATTCTGGTTCTTAGTGGAAGAAGAGGAGGAAGTTGGCATTCGTCTGAGGAAGTTGGCATGAAATAAGGGCCAATAATTGTAGTACCAAGCATCCCACACCAGACATTGATGCTGATGTTCCACCTGCCTAAGCCATCGTGGCTTGTCGCTGGACCAATAATGCATGTTCCTTGTATTTACCTGTTCTTTGTTTGAGAAGGAACATTCATCGGTAAATAGAACATTGGAGAAGTAGTTTGGGTTGGCGAGGATTTGCTGCTGTGCCCACTGACAGAACTGTACACGATTCTGGAAGTCATTCCCATGCAATTCTTGATGTAGGTGTACATGGTAAGGATGGAACCAGTGACGTGTAAGAATAGGGTGTACACTGGTTTTAGGAATGCCAGTCTCATGTTCAAGCTCTCGTGTGCTCACATGTGGATTCATAGCAATGGAAGCGAGAACAGTAACTTCAGCAGCCTCGTCTGTGCGAGTGCTATGACGATTGTGTTGCTGTGGGTTGAAACTTCTCATTTGCTGAAGTGTTGCAACAAGGTGAGAAAACATCCGTTGGGAAAGTGGGTTCTTGTCAGGATATCGCTCTCTGTACAGTTCTGCTGCCTGCATAGCATTTTGCCTACCTTCAACAACAATAATAAAATAAACATTATGTCGAAACAATTTGTAGGAAGGACAGCCTTTACTGTATGCCTACTCTACACAACAGTATTTAAAAGGACTAAATTACTGTACTAAATGTACCCGTACATAAGATAACAGTATTGCATTTAGTGTTCTGTTAACTTACATTCCCCATAGATGAATAGCATTTCTACCTTCTCTTCATTGGCATACATTCTACTCACACAACTCTTCAACTGACAATGGTTGACAGAATGACGGGTGTGCCTTCTACTTATGTTTACATTTGTCCTCTGTCAACGCCAGCACATGTATGTGTTCCATTACCCTGCGTATCTGCACTAAGCACTGGGGGCGTCAACTCCATTGTTGTGTTATGTAATTAATAATGCTGTGTTTCAGTAAATGGTACACTGTGATACATTTTTGAATAGGTCTTTAGGAGAGGAAATGAATTACTGAATAAAAAATACAGGGTGCCATTTAAAAAAGCCATCCCGCTGTTCATATCTTTGCAAAAAACAAAGCTACTATCAAAGCAATCATGCTGATTGATGTCCCCCTGATGGCTAAAGAGCATTTGCTTGAAACATTTTGTAATTTGCGTCTGGACAAATAGTTATTTAGGGTGGTCAAGGTAAATGGGACACACTATATATATATAAATGATCTGAAGGACAGGGTGAATAGCTGTCTGCGGCTGTTTGCCGATGATGCTGTGGTGTACAGGAAGGTGTCATCACTGAGTGACTAGGAGCATAAGATATGACTTAGATCAGATTTGTAGTTGGTCTGATGTATGGCAGCTTGCTCTAAATGCAGAAAAATGTAAATTAATGGAGATGAGTAGGGAAAACAATCCTGTAAACTTCAAATACAGGATGTGTGGTGTGCTCTTTAACACAATAGTGTTGGTTAAATAGCTAGGTATAACATTGCAAAATGACATGAAATGGAACGAGCACATAGGATGGCAGTAGGGAAGACAAATAGTAGACTTCAGCTAATTGAGAGAATTTCAGGGAATTGTGGTTCATCTGTAAAGGACATCACATATACATCACTAGTGTGACCTGTTCTTGAGTACTGCTAGTGTTTCACATCCCCACCAGGTCGGATTAAAGGAAACTGTCGAAGCAATTCTGAAGTGGGCTCTTGCATTCATTATTGATAGGTTTGATCAAACTGCAAATATTACAGAGATGCTTTGTGATTTCATATCAGAATCTCCAGAGGAAAGAAGACATTCTTTTTGTGGAACACTATTGAGAAAATTTAGAGAACAGCCATTTGAAGCTAACTGCAGAATGATTGTTCTGCCAACAATTTACATTTCGCATAAGGTCCACGAAGATGTGAGAAATTAGGGCTCCTACTGAGGCATATAAAGTCATTTTACCCTTGTTCTACTTTTGAGTAGAACAGAAAAGAAAATGATGAGTAATTTACAAGGTACCGTATGTCACACAGCTTATGGTGGCTTGTGAAGAATGTATGTAGATGGATATGTAGATAAAAGACATATATTTTGATTTATGTACTAGCCTTACTCTTTCAGTATTGTATACTATATTGTATCTTAATGTGACATTAAACCTTTGCCCTTTTAAGACTGAACCCTAGAAAATATTAATATTTATCCCTCCTTTTGGAACTGTGCAAATTAAGATAACAAAGCTCTACCTGATCACTGGTCAGAGCTACTATGAATGTGAGAATGGTCATCTTTCAAAGATGTGTCGCTGATGTATCGTGAAGATATGATTTTATTTTATGCGACTCACTATTTTGTCTTTGATCAACTTATCTTTCTTTTGTTGGACTTAACTGTGTTTTTTGGCTAAATTTAAACTGAAAACCTTGTTTGAAGCTATTGTATGTTTGTACATGAAAAATACATTTGTATCCCCTGCTAACTTCTGTCTGTATGTATGGGCTAATTGCAGGGGATTTTGGTCCAGTTTTGACTAATAGATAGTTCACGAAGAAGATTTTGTATATGCAAATTAGAAATATTTCATAAGAATTGAGTGAATTATGATGAATTAAGGTCCGCTGCTGCTGTGAAAACGGTGGCGTTTCCACCTAGCAGTACAGCCTCGCAGCTCCAGAGCATAATGAAGCTAGAGCAGACTCAGATTCTGACCTGGTAGCAGTATAATGTGTGTCTTAAAACAAAGAGGTCGTGGTATTGAATTCCGGTTGTACCACAGATTTTTCACACTGTCTAGCATTCACTGCTCAGTGGTATGGATACTCGTCAGAAGCGAAACATCATTTAGATTCCACACTAAACTATGGGTCTCCTTTTCTCAAAGGTGAATAAGAGTCGGGATTAGCAGTCTAGGGATAAAGTGCTGTTGGTTAATTGAAAGGTCATGGTATTGAATTCCGGTCAATCTCCGAATTTTTGTGGATGTTTTGTAACACAGCATTCACCTCACAGTGATCCGGAGATTCGCCAGTAATGAAACATGGTTTGGTTTCCACTTTTCGCTGTTGCGTAACTTGGATAGCTGATGTCCAGCTGAGAGACTTGCACCATCCCATTGAGCCCTGTGAAATTATTATCAGAATTGATCCGTACATCAGGGTGTATACAAAAGACACAACCAGGAAATCTGTGGAGAACATGAGAATCTTTTTCATTTGGGAAACATCGAGGTATTTCTTTAGAATTCCAGGAATTTTTACTTGAGAACTGATATAGCACACATGAACATCTGTGTCAGAAGTGTCAAAGGTTTTAGAACAAGACTATGCAAAACTTCTTACCAACAGACTGATTTTAATGAATGTGATGTCACAACTTTTCATTTCTAACAGGTTACGGAAAAATATTGGGAATGGTGGTTTGAGAAGCATGACTTCTGAAGTAACTTTCCATTTACACAAGATGAATTATTGTATGAGTGAGAATGTGTAATGAATTTCTTCAATCACAGAGCATTTGACTGCCATTCAACCCTTAATACTTTGGGGACCAGCCACTTGGAAAAATTTTGGGCCCAGAAGACTAGCCATGTATGCATTATTTAAAATTTTACTGGCACATCTGTGTTTGATATATCTTAATGGGTAACACTTTCAAAAAATACCAGTATTATGTATTAAACCTTGTAGCTCTACTATATGTGTGTTAATTTAAACCATTAACTTCTCTTATTCGTGTGTTCGCGCTACTTAACAGTAATGTTGCTATTGGCCGACTACATTGCGTGTCCTATGCCCTGAATATCTGCTGTCATTGGTGGGATCTGTGATGTAAGGTATGACTGGCTGACAAAAGCGCATCGCGATCTTCGTGTCAGTACTTCGGAAGCTGCCTTGCTGTTTTTGGTATAATTTATATTTATACTTCCGTTATATGAAAATATGCAGTGTACATGTTGCCTTGCATCAAAGATCTTTCCAAAACACATGGTTTTTGCAGGGTTTTGTTTCCTAAAATACCAGGTAGCTATACCCCAATGTATAAAACATTTACCATTGTTAGGACATAAGTTTTCCAGTGCCAAGGGAAAGTATATTGTTACTTAACATGGAAAAAATGTACTTCCACCTGGAGTAAAGGGTATTTTGACCTGAGGGGGAAAAGCGTATTTTTAACTGGGAAATCTAGGATTTTTTTTTTATCTTGTATGCGTATACACACTTTGTGTACATTCTCATTCTTCAAATATTATAAATTAAAGTCCCTCACTGTTTTTTTGTGCCTGTATATGGACACTAATCTCAGGAACTGCTATAGAAGTTTTCATACAGTTTTTACTGATAGATACAGGTTCACATATATAAATTATAAATGGTTGGTGCAAATTGGCTAAACTATAATGGTTAGTCCCCCCCTATATTTTTCTCTAAATATTTGAAGGCTTCTGTTGGGAATACTGTATGGATTTCGATACTTGCAGTGGGCTAGCGCTACCACCCAAAAGACACATGACCGGACAACCCAAAAGACATATGACCGGCCATGGAGCCCAATGCACAACTCACATTATTAGTGGGTTTTTAGATGCTACAGACACAACAAGTGGCATGTGCCACTTAAATTGTGTAATGTACATGAAAGTGATCCATGAACAAATCACTGCCATGCCAGCCAAGTCGTCCAGCTGTAAATCCTTAGTGTTGCCCAAGTGCAGCTGGGACAGGTCACTAGTATATTTTTTCTTTGCCCTTTCTCATCTTTTCTTTTGGTTTTGAATTTTTGTTAAATTAATATGTTCTTTCTTTCCAAAAAATGATTTGAAAGTTTTAGTTCTTTCGTAAATTACAAATTATGCAATAAATACTAACAAAGAGATAGAAGAGCTGGCCAGTACTTACCTCAACTCAGTACAGCCGATAGATACACAAAAAACAGAACCGAAAATTTACATTCCTAGCTTTCGGAACAAATGTTCCTTCATCTGGGAGGAGAGAGGGGAAAGAAAGGGAAGAAGGGAAAGTGGATTCAGTTACTCACAACCCAGGTTATGAAGCAACAGGGAAAGGAAAACAGAGAGGGTAGCAAGGATGGAGGCATGGTTGTCAGAGGGTAGCCAAAGATATTCTTGCAAGTACTGTGCCAGCTTCAAACCAAACAGGATGCATACAGAAGTAAAGAGGTATACAGTATAAAGATAAACACAACTATGTAGGATGAATAGATGCGTGAATGGCTAAAGAGGAAAGGGAAACAGGAGAAGACTGAAGAGTAAATGGGAGTGAGGTTGTTTAACGTAGGTTCAGTCCTGGGGGATAGCGGGATGAAAGGATGTGTAGGAGTGCAAGTTCCCATCTCCGCAGCTCAGAGGGACTGGTGTTGGGTGGGAGAAGCCAAATGGCACATACGGTGTAGCAGCTTCCTAGGTCCCTAGAATTATGCTGGAGGGCATGCTCCGCTACTGGGTATTGGACATCTCCTAGGCGGACAGTTCGTCTGTGTCCGTTCATGTGCTCAGCCAGTTTAGTTGTTGTCATACCGATGTAAAAGGCTGTGCAGTGCAGGCATGTCAGCTGATAAATGACGTGTAGTTTCACACGTGGCCCGCCTTGAATTGTGTATGTTTTACCAGTAGCAGGGCTGGAGTAGGTGGTTGTCGGGGGGATGCATGGGGCAGGTTTTGCAGCGGGGTCGGTTATAGGGGTAGGAACCGCTGGGTAGAGAAGGTAGTCTGGGAATATTGTAGGGTTTAACAAGGATGTTACGGAGGTTAGGGGGGGGGCGGCGAAAGGCAACTCTGGGTGGTGTGGGGAGAATTTTGTCAAGGGATGATCTCATTTCAGGGGTTGACTTGAGAAAGTCATATCCCTGGCGGAGTAATTTGTTGATGTATTCGAGGCCAGGATAATATTGGGTGACAAGGGGGATGCTTCTGTGTGGTCTGGGGGTAGGAACATAGTTGTTGGACGGGGAGGAATGTATTGCTCGGGAGATCTGTTTGTGGACAAGGTCTGGAGGATAGTTGCGGGAGAGGAAAGCACTGGTCAGGTTATTGGTGTAATTGTTGAGGGATTATGCAATAATGATAGCAGAGAGAATCTTTAAAAAGAAAGTGCGAAGTTTGTTCCTGAGCAACTTAATATGTAACTGGCTTTTCTATGCAAAAGTCGAAGTGCTCCATGGAACATGTATTCTGCCAGGTAACCCATGAAATGTTCGTTTCATAAGAGTGAAATTTATAACTGTGCTTGTCAGAAGTATTCAGCTGCTGGAATCTATGCTGTGCACTTAGGATCCTGCCTAATCACACCTTTGGAAACAGCAGTATAATATGTGTAAGACTAGCTTTTCTTGTGGCTATACTACATGTATATTAATTTAAACCATTTACTTTTTTTATTTTGTGTGTTCACGTTACTTAACAATGTGTTGCTGCTGGTTGACTACATCATGCAACCTATGCCTTGAATATCTGTTGTCATTGACTGGCGAGTTTTACAGCTCTGAGTGAAAGTATATTTTTATTTAACATTGAAGACCTTGCTTTCACTTCGGGTATAGTTTATTTTCATCCAGGAAAAAGTGCATTTAGACCCAACAAGACTTTTTGTTTGGAGATTTGGGAATTTTTTATTCTCATCCATGTTTACACTCTACAATGGCTGGCTCTCTCCCTCCCCCTCTCCCTCCCCCTCACCCCCCTCTCTCCCTCACCCCCTCTCATCCCTCACCCCCTCTCCCCTCACCCCCCCTCTCCCTCACCCCCTCTCCCTCACCCCCCTCTCCCTCACCCCCTCTCCCTCACCCTCCTCCCTCCTCCTCCTCCCCTCCTCCTCCTCCTCCTCCTCCCCCTCCTCCCTCCTCTCCCTCCCCCTCCTCCTCCTCCTCCCCCTCCTCCTCCTCTCCCCTCCCCCCTCCTCCTCTCCCTCCCTCTCCCTCCTCCCTCTCCCTCCCTCCCCCCTCCTCCCTCTCCCTCCCTCCCCCCTCCCTCCTCTCCTTTCCCCTCCTTGTCTCCCCTCCCCTCCTCCTCTCCCTCCCCCCTCCTCCTCTCCCTCCCCCCTCCTCTCCCTCCCCCTCCTCCTCCCCCTCCTCTCCCTCCTCTCCCCCTCTCTTCCCTCCCCTCCCCTCTCTCCCTCCCCTCCCTCTCTCCCTCCCCTCCCTCTCTCCCTCCCCCTCCCTCTCCTCCCCTCCCCTCCCTCTCTCCCTCTCCCCTCCCTCTCTCCCTCCCCCTCCCTCTCCTCCCTCCCCTCCCTCTCCTCTCTCTCCCTCCCCTCCCTCCCCTCTCTCCCTCCCTCTCTCCCTCCCCTCCCTCCCTCTCTCTCCCTTTCCCCTCTCCCTCTCTCCCTCCCCCCCCCTCCCACCTCTCTCCCTCACATGTTCCTGTTTTACTGTTATTTTGTTTGACCTGTGTTTTGCTCTCTCCTTGCTTCAGCATCATACCAAATATGGTCAGCATTATTGGACAGGACTGTCCGCCCCAGTAGCTGAGTGGTCAGCGTGACGGATTGCCGTCCTCTGGGCCCGGGTTCGATTCCCGGCTGGGTCGGAGATTTTCTCCGCTCAGGGACTGGGTGTTGTGTTGTGTTTATCATCATTTCATTCCCCATCCGGCGTGCAGGTCGCCCAGTGTGGCGCCGAATGTAATAAGACCTGCGATATGGCGGCCGGACCTGCCCCGCGAGGGGGCCTCCCGGCCAATGACGCCAAACGCTCATTTCCATTCATTTCCATTGGACAGACTTGCACCTGAGGTACATCAATAACAATGATTATTTTTGTCACAAGCTGTGACATTGTCGCGAATAAAACAGTGACACATATATACAATAAGTTTCCTTTAATTTACGTCTAAGGTCACTAAACTTTTTTGTTAACAGATTACAGGTTTCGGTCTATAATGACCATCACCAGATCTGTTTTATAAAAAACAAATTCCTAATGTGCTGCAGCCTTAGCGACATCATCAAACGTTAAATGCAAAATCACCACCAGCATCGTCGAATATATATAAATAACATCATATGCACAAGTTGAAATACGGCTTCCCGGCTAAGACACAAGTTGAAAATATGGTCACTATTTTTCATTTACTTAAATTTGCCATATTTCGTGACAGTACCTTTTCCGTTAGACGTTTGCAAGGCGATATTAGTCTTGGCTTCAGTTGTCTAAGTATGATTCCACAATGCATCGTTGTCGGCTGCAGAAAAGACGTGGTTCAACGTGTTTCTCTCATTTTGGTGTTTCAAATACAGTTTCTTCAAATGTAGTTTCTTCTTTTTAGTTAATACAAAAATAATAGTAACATA